>NC_073696.1:68289566-68614012 GCF_029784165.1 Wyeomyia smithii
TGTCCTTCCAAAGCACAATCGGGTGGCTTTTTTTTGCGAAGGAAAAACTTACCACAGTCTGTCCGCCGATTCTTGATTGCTTCCGGTGCTGAAAAGGAATGGTAAAAGTTGCTACTTTGGTGCGGTTTTCACGCTTTTTCTGACCACAAACGACACACAGACAACTTCTCGGCCACATTGTCTCTAGGTGGAGTAGTTGGAAAAGTTTTTAAATAATAAATTACCGCCGTCTGTCGTTCTTCAGCATTGACCGGTAACGGTGATGATGATAGTACACTAATTTCCGGAATTTGCGGAGGGCAAAAAAAACAAGTTCGCGACTTGAATGACAGGGAGAAAAAAAAGTAGACAGACAATCTGTGGAGTAAGTAAAAAAAAACTTTCAAATCTAATTACGAAATGTACAAGAAGCAAAACAGGTTCGACCGAGAGCGCGCGGGATGTAAATTTGCATTTAGATTTTACTATTTGAATAAGAATGGAAAATTCTGAATGGGCTCTTCGTCAGTGGAGTCGTGCTATAAATATTTCGAAATAAGTCTGGAAATTATTAAAATCACCCTCCTAACAATGCAGTGTACGTGAAGATGAGTTTTGATCAAAGCTGACCAAATATAATAACATTACGGTTAGATTTTCAATAATTTCTACAACCGAAAGCTTTTGTGAAATGCTGATCGCCGATTAGAAATGTTTATATATCTCCCAGTGTATCTCGCTTCACCCAATTCAGCATTCATAGTACTGCAAATATAGTACAAAATCAAAACAAGCCCCCATGTTTGCCAAATATTTGTTCATTACTCTTGTGTTCGTTTGTTCGAAGTCCCGCCTGCACTGCTCCCCCAAAAGCTGCCAACCATCGAAAACACGGCAGTCGAATTGATTGCTGCACTGTGTTGCACTGCATCAATAGCAGTTAGCAGTAGCAGCAACAAACCGACACAAAATCATCATCAGGGCACCGCTGGGGAGCAAAAAAATGGTTTCCGAATTTTGTACCCCAACATGACGGCGCGGCATTCTGCACCACATTTGTTGGCTAATGCAAATCGTGCTCGGGTAAATGTTCCAATCGTAAGGACTGTTAAAATTTCCTAATAATTTTAGAACAACGCCAGCTACAGCACAGTTACCCTAGCATAACGTCCGAAAAAGTACAACGGCTGTCGTCGGGCTACCGCTTTGCACCAGCCAGCCGGCCGTTGCAGTCAACTTCGTCCCGGTGCGTTCGGTTGAAAATTTATTCCAGTCTTCGTTACTTTCCAGTTTTCCGCGCACCGCCGCTGCAGCGGTGAAAAATGGAAATCGTTTGCCAAACTTTTTGTCGGTTTCACACTCAAACATTGTGCACCTGTTTGGGTGGTGGACTTTCCGCTACCGGTGCGTAATGCGGTCATATGCGTACACACATACACACACACACTTTTCACGCCATGTGCTGCTCTGCTCGACTGCAAAGACGCTTTCGATCATTCGTCCGGTGTGGAACTAAATTTACGCTAAGTGCAACACGGTACGGGGCTATTTGTTAGCTGGTGCGAAATTTTAGGTATGTTTTGGCGGTATTAGAATGGCCAGAGGAATAGCAAATTATCAATTAAGTCGACTAATTTGAGATTAGGTTTTTACTGCGTTTGGTTTCATACAATTTAATTGTTTTTTTTTTCAGCTTCATAGTATATTTTTCATTTCATTTCAAATCGACTAAAAATTCATACCTTGTATATCGGAATCTACTAATACGTATATTTTTCTTGTTTTTCAATCATTCTTTAAGAATGCAATAACATTGCCAAAAGTGCATGTATTTTTATACTCTGCAGATATTTGCTTAATAACATGTCTTGTACAGGAAATTTTCGACAAATTCCTGGTATTGGAATCATCAAAATAAATTGGAAACTAAAAATGTCGAGTCAATTTTGATTGTTTACTTTAAATGTACAGATCAGACTTGACCACATTGGTCAACACAGAATTTGCCCTAAAACTCATATTGGAAAAAAATGAAAGTATATAGCTTTTTAACAGGTGCTGTGAACTTTGGTTAACTTGGCCGTTTACGAAGTGCTTTCGAAGGCCGCAGAGCAACTGTTGACCGGGTTCGTCGTTTCTCCGCTTGGTAAAACTACATTGAATTCACTGCCAACTTAAAGCACTTCTGAGGCGACTAGGGGCACCAAAATTCACGGTAAAAAACTATAATCTTCCTTTTCCCAGTTTTTGTTCTCCGTCGGCATGATTATTCGAAGCCTTGATTATCCGCGGCTCGATTATCCAAGGAAATTAAAACTTCAGCAAGGCACTTGATCGCATCGACATACTAATACTATTCTTCAAATTGCAAAAGTTGGGCTTGAGCCAAGACTTCTGAAATGACTCGAATCATATAACTAACCGCCAACAAAAAGTTAAATTTAACTGATAAAACTTAAATTCGATTCTGGTGTCCCCTAAGGCTTTCACTTGAGAACTCATCTTTTCATCTTGTACGTTAACGACATTTCCTCTATTCTCAAAAAACTAAAAATGTTAGTTTATGCCGACGATATGAACCTCTACTTGTAAAAAAGAAACGAATGAGCGATGTCTGCGATGCAAATGTAAAAATAGCTTACTAGAGCTTAATGTAAATATTATTACCTAATATCATTCTGTCGAAAAAGAAGAATACCAACTATTACAATATTATTAGGAAATCAAACTGGAGAAAAATTGTGAAAGAGTTAGGAACTTAAGAATTGTTTTAGATTACAAACTGACCATTATAACACAATAATTCACAAAACTTATTATATGCTATGCTTTACAAAGCGCTTTTGTTGCATCCTCTGGTGTGACTCTAAAGCGCAAACTGGAGAAAAATGAAGGATTTTAGCGGGTTTATCATTTCTCCTCTGAGAATCACTAGTGTGTAGGAGATTATCTTTTACTGCGAAAACAACTGCTCTCACACTGTTGGGCAAAGCGACGCACTTGTTTGAAATGAGAAGTGAATCGTGAAACATGCAAAAAAACACCGCGGTGGAATCTGAAATATCTCTCCAGAGAGATAATAAACTGGTGTGAGCTTTCTCACTCGAAAGGATATTACTGTGTGTCTTTTAGGCGTATATTAAATAAAGAGAACATCTAGGTAGAAAATTAAATTGCTTTGTTTGCTTTGCATCTCAAAACTAAAATATAAAATTTTGCCGTTCCTCACGCGTCGTTCTGTGTATTCTCACTAGAGTGATTCAACACTCTTGGTTCGCTCAGCTGGGGTGTAGGCAGCAAGTGCATTAGTTTTTTCTGCGAGCAGCAGAAGCTCAGCACAAAACAGAGAAAAGTATAGTGCAAAAATTGCTGGACACGAAGTAAGCGGTGGATATTCGCTCTGCTTTTCCAACATATTGAGGAGTATACCAAGCTTGGATTATAGCTTTTTAATCGTTTCTGTGAATTTTACTGACCTTAGCCACCAGCATTTTTACTGAGACTCGAAAACGTAACACTGCAGGCGACGAACCCGGCGAGCAATTAATATGCATCACGACGTAAGTTGACGCATTTCTACACTGGTTAGAGACACCAAATTTCACAGGAATGTTTGAAAAGCTATGATCTTTCTAGGGCACAAATTTTGAGCTTTAGGGCAGCTTTTTTTCGCTTTTGTCGATCAGTGTTATACATAGCCTATGTAGGATCAAAGCTGGAATACTGCAACATCGAAGAAGTTTTTGGGATTGCTGATACCGGTTTCACAACCCTGAGTGGCTTTCTTTTGCCGTCAGAGTTATCATAAATCAACAATACTACACACAAAAATGAACCAACTCTCCGATTTTGTCTAAACTTTACGTTTTTGTTCTCTTCAGATCAAAATTTAGACATGTATTTTAGAAAAAAAAAATCACTAGGATTGTATGCAAAGTCACGACCGCAAGGTTGACGTAGAACTATACGGTTTATTTGAAACGGTTTATTTGAAACATTACTTGTATTAAATAAGTTTAAAAAAAGCAAAAGAGGAGTTGAAGTACTACCGAATTTCAGTTTGCCTTTGCACATTTGTGTGTTTTCAAAATATGGCAACTTTTCATTAGAGGAAGTGCCAGCTAATGTACCTACTACTTATGCTGCCCGCTACTGCACAAAGCCTAGGAGAAGTGCCAGCTGGCCCTGCCGCTATAGCTGCTGATATCACTGTTGATGATGCTATCCGCTGCCATTGCTGCTGCTGCTTCTGCTGTTAAGTAAGGATTGTTGCAGTCGATGTTTAGAACTAATATGAACAGTTTCGGCTGAAACAGGCTCTTATTTAGACAAAACAGTACATTTCGGATTACTACGTCTACAATTCTGTCGACCGTGCTTGGGAAGCAATCATATAACGACCAATTAGAAAACGATTATTAGCATTTGAAATTGGACATGTATTTCTCTTTTTCCGGTTTTAGATTTTCATTTTATATCCCTATGTAACCGAGCTTCCTAAGAGACGTAGCTCTACGTCAAAAAACATTAAAGCGGCTGTGTGAGACACGAACGCAAGGTTACCGTAGAATTACAACAGTTTGTCTTAAGTTTCTTGCAATAGGTCAGGAAATACACATGGGTAAATTTCAATAATATTTTTTTTCTGTGTGGACTCATCACTGCGACCAGAGATTAGATCTATTGTGATTTTTCCCAAGTGTTTTCTGTACTCCGCACTTCATATTATTGGCAGTATCACTATTGAAGTAAGTGATACGCTTATCATTTATATCCGTGCTTGTGTGTATATTTTACCTTTCCGTTTCAAGCTTACTACTCCATACCGAGCCTCTGTCCATCCTAACAATATCGCCTAATTACAATTCCCTGGAGAGAACCTCCATACGTTACTCACACTCGTTTTATTATAATAGGGACTTATTTTTCTTAGGAGAAGAGTCATCGTTCTGATAGTTTGAAAATATGTAGTATGACTTCAATATTTTCATATTATTGGCTATTTGCTGACAAATCGCAAACTTTCTATGACACTTATAAATTATTTATTTGTCTCAAACAAACTTATTAATTGAAACAAAAAAACGCAAACACTTTAAGCGCTTCTCAATTTTGACTAATACACAGAATAAAAACCATGCATTGTTTTCCTGTAACACCAATCATAATTCTTGATTTGGTGGCAATGCTAAATTTCAAATCAGAAAAAAGACCGCGTGGTCTTTTCGTTAATGTTAATGCGTTTATGTACGTTGCACAATATTAGGGAAATTATTGTTATATCCAAGAGAATATTATAGAAAATAACAGAATTAATTTGTGAAAACTTTTTCGTCACCCTGCATTCACTGAAAAACTATTTTAGCTCCATTTTTAATAGCTTGAAATAAATGTGGAACTTCATATTTCATAATTTGCTAGGTAAGAAAATTCAGTATTGCTTCATAAACGTGTTTGTCGCCTCTTAAAAGAAAGACCAATTGTAATTTGCACCTGGCAGGCGGAACGAAACAATTCGCTTTGAGCTAGTGTATTTCGTAATAGATTTAACTTCGGACCCAAAGTACTTGGCAAGCTCTTGTAGCAGCAAAAGTACGGGAGTCTGAACTTGACTGCTCTGCCGCTTGTCCCTAGCTAGCTTGTGTCCTCGTTGCCATCTTAACGATTTGCTTGTGGACGGTTGAACAGTTGATGAAAAACTGTACTTCTCGCGCTACAAAGTTCGTCTTTATTCTGTAGCGTAGTCCGTCCTTTTTTTACATTCTTTCATAATACCAAATCCGCGACCCCGACTACTTGTGGCGATATTTCTCTCCGTAGGTATTTAAAACAACCACACGGAGTGACTTTCGCGCGGCTCGCGTGTATATTTCAAAATAGGTTTCAGTTCACATTTATTCTTTGTGTTCCTCGTGGTTAGTATAGAAGTACCTATCGATCTGGCGGCTGTAATGTACTTTGCTGTGGAAGTGTTGGAATTGGCGGGGAACGTTGCTAGAGAAAAAAGCACGAGAACCATCCTGCAAGTGGTAAATCACAATGACGAGAAAATGAACGAGTTTCTATCCGGCGTCACTAATTGCCCAGTGAAACTATCTTTCGAACATCCAAGCTGTTCTTCTCCTAAGGAAACCGGTAGAAAGGCATTTTTTGATTGATTCCCAGTTTTGTGGAGAAATAACCCAACCGTGCTTTTAGGGACGATCACTTACTTTCAATTAAAGCAGTTAATGAGTTTTTCATATCTCAGTACTATACACGTGAGTTTACTATCAATAGGAAAAAAACTCGAATTGGCCATAATCAGAAAAGTCAACTAATAGCGTTTAATCGTCCTGTTTGTTCGCAAAATGGGTTGTTGAAAAATTTGCATCAGTTGCGTTGTTCAACAGTTTCGAGTAGGCTAAATTTAAATCTTTGTGGGCTATTCAATAGAGAGTTACTTGATTTGAACAAATAATAGTAAACTTCACGACTCATTATTAAAACAATCTCAACAATGCGTTCGTTATTATCAACGCAACAAACAATTGTGTATAAAAGTTTATTAAAATGTAGTTCACTCGAAATCAGTTTAAAAGAAGCTTTACAAGCTATAAATCAACAAAATTGTCTCTGAGAGTATCGCGGAACATAAATTGCTAGTTGGGAAAAGTCTTTGCACGAGGTTTTTTCACTTGTCTTTTTTACACGTATTCCGGAGCTTAGGCGGTTTTTAACGCGGAGACCGGAAATAACGTGAATTTTAGAATTTACGCGGTTTTATACGCGCTACGTATCCCCCGCGTAAAAAAACTTTAGTGTATATGTAAGCTCTCTCTCTCTCTCTCTCTCACACACACACACACACACATTCTCTCTCACTCTCACTCTCTCTCACTCTCGCTCTCACTCACTCTCTCTCACTCTCATTCTCTCTCTCACTCTCATTCTCTCTCTCTCACTCTCTTTCTCTCTCTCTTCCTCTCTCACTCTCTCTCCTTTATGCCAGTATTTTTTGTTTTGTTTATACATTCTCAGTTCTGTTCAAAATGGCTAGGAAATATGAAGACTTGCGCAAGTGCATTGTACTGTTCCAACTGAACTGTACAAAAATTTTGGCAAAAAGTTTACGGTAAACCATTTTAAATACGAAAATCTTCCGGCTTCGAGTGTGTATTTCCTGCAACTTAACAACAGTTCACTAGGAATGTAGAGAAAAAGCGGCCGAGGTAATGGATGTTTTTCTTGTCTTAATCAAGGTTCAAGTCCAGTGGATTGGCTATCAATCAAGATGTTTTCCATAACGATTGTTAGGAGAAAATTTTGATTTCACTTCTTCATAAACACCATGCCAATGAAAAGTGTGTGTTTCGGCCGAATAAAGCATCATTGCGGTGATAAACACAAACATTGTTGAAAAACCATTCAGCCCCATTTGCACACAATATACGCAACCCAACGAATCTGCCCCAGTGTCGTCCAATCGAAGATATCTTAGGGATTTGTAGTTCCTTGGTATACAAAAATAACTGCACAGAACCGAACTACAATCAGTCGTTTTCAACACAAAATATCGAAATTCTGAACACGAAAAATATTTGTTAAGAAACGAAGCGCAGTGAAATTTCACAACTACAGACCGTTCCGATAATTATAAATACACTTACGATCAACCGTCATTTCAAATAACGTGCAGTATTCAACCAAACGTTGGCTGCGTCCTGTTGTTTACATCCAAAAGAAACAGATGCTGTCATTTTTTCTAACATTTAGTGCGAAATTTTGAAAATGCGTGGCCTTTCTCCCGAGCAAAAAAAGCGAATTGTGCACAAATGGGGCACCGTGAGTGGTCTTTCTATAAGAAAATTAGCCAGAGAAGAAGGTATAAGTGGAGCAGTTCAAACCTCATTGCGGAAGTATTGTGAAGAGTGCACATTTACTGATGCCCCAAGACGTGGTAGAAAACCCGGGCCTGTTGATCCCACAATGGACATCATGGTGTTATCATGGATGACGAAACCTACATAAAACTGGACTATAAGACTCTGCCAGGATCGCAATTTTATACATCACCGAAGGGAAAGGATATCCCTGGACCAGTGAAAGCCATTTATACCGAAAAATTCGGTAAGAAGGCAATGGTTTGGCAGGCCATTTGTGAATGTGGGAAAATATCTCGTCCATTCATTACGAATGACACAATGAATGGTAAAATTTACGTGAAAGAGTGTTTGCAGAAAAGGTTGTTACCCATGGTTAAGCAGCATAACAATCCTCCAATCTTTTGGCCCGATCTTGCTTCTTGCCATTACTTTAAGGATGCACTAGGGTGGTATAAAACAAATAATGTCACATGTGTCCCAAAGGAGATGAATCCTCCAAACTGCCCTGAAATTCGCCCTATTGAAACTTTTTGGGCTTTGACCAAGGCAAAGCTGAGGAAATATGTCAAACCAGCGGACAATGTTGAAAATTTTAAAAAAGATTGGCTTAAAGTGGTAAAAATGGTCGGAGAACACACTGTGCAAAAGCTTATGAGTAGTGTTAAGAGAAAAGTTAGAGAACTCGCGTATCCTACGCAAAATAATCCCAACTTGAATTGAAACTGGAAAGAAAACAAATATTTCAGAATAAAATGACCCGAAAAATCCTGTATTTTTTGTTTTATTCAAGAAAGAAGATGTATTTACAATTTTCGGAACAGTCTATAATGACTAAATTCTATTTGTCTCTAGTTTAAAAGCACTTTCTCAACTTTAATAAGATGTGTCTCAAAAACAAAACATTTTACGAATCTATTTTTTTATGTTCATTGAATCTTGAGTTTTCCAGAACCAATACAATAACCAAAGCTTCGTTTGCTTTTTATATAATGAACACTTATTTCAATATTTTGTATTTTTAACAACCTTTTTTTTCTGTAACCAAACCTCATATTCTTGCTAATGCAACACAGTTTCGCATTGTTGTGGGGATAAGAATCTGAACCAAGTATTCATGCATTGTAAAACTGTGATTAAAGCCATGTTTAAAGCAGCGTGCTACTATACAACAGTTATGCATTCGGATGCTAATGTACATCAAAAAGAAACGCTGCGTAATCTAACTATTTTTGCGTACCAATTTTATTATACGTCAAAATCTATTAGCATTTCAACGGCAGTCTAATTCCATCGTTTCCAATCGATCCACACCAAGTGACGAACCCTTCGCCCGAACCGCGATAACTAGCTTTTACGTTTCGATCCCACAAGCCAAACATTCGGAGCCATTCTACTATCCGCGTTAATGGGTTAGTTGAGCTGAGCACAAACCGAAAATTAAAACTAGTTTACCCATGTGGAGTGCTACCACTCACCGCTATGGTTTAGGTGGAAGCCGGCCGCTCGCAGCGAGAAGGTGGAGGTGTTATAAATAATAACAGCTTTATAATTAAATACTTGTTCCCGAGCGTATTCAGTTCAGTTCACGTTGCAGTACAGTCGCACGCCGACCGAGCTGTGGTTTTTGGGGAGATCGGAAGGTCGATTGGGTGAAGGTGCGATGGGATTTCCATTTCTCCTCTTCTGTGAACGCTCTTCAAATCGGATCCCGAAGCGGGTGGCCCTAATGAATTGGTGCACGTGCTAATGTATGGCATTCAATATATGCGCCTCTACACACAACGTAACGTAGTCGCATCAGTGGGTGGCTTCTGTTTTCGGTCGAAGGCTATATCATTAAATTTAGCATAACCAACAAACAGAGACTGCCGACGCTAGGCGAACGAACCTCTGGAGCCTCTATGCTGTCTATTGTAGAGCGCGCTGCCGCGGTCAATTAAAGGGTATTGATCAGGCCAGGATGTCGTACAGTGGTTTTCCATTCATGTGGTGGAGGGAACGTTATTATCGGAGGCGACGTGGCACCATATTGGGCGCACCACCGCACACGCGGCTTCAGTAGTGATCTGTTTTTATTGGATACAAATTGGTTTCGACAGCAAACACGATGGCACTCGCGCAGTCAAAGTGTTTCTGTTTGCCAGCAGAACAACATGACTGGCGTCAGACGGTGAAAATAGGTTTAATGTTGGCGCCGCTGACACACGCAGCAGATAATAAAATAATCATTTTTATTGTCATCGCTGCAAAACAATACGTTCATTTTTCAGCATCAGATAGCGATACAAGCTAGGGCTACTTTTTTTACTGCAAATTATCTCTATTATTATACTGATCATTAATCAGCGGAAGAGAGGTTCCCAAACGTTGCTCAACACAATCCACGTAATGAATGGCTCTTCTTTTGGAGTTTTCTGCGGATGATTCGATTGTACCCAATTATATGCTAATTTTTCGAAAGGAAAAGAATGCACCATTGACTACACCCAAGACTCTCATAGTTTCGACTAAACACAAATAGACGGCAAGCTCGGTTGAGTCTGCTACTTCTTACGACGATTGCCTGGCGTTTGGTGGTAACCTCTTCATCATCTTATTATCTCTCTTCTACACCTGGTTTTTCTCGTTCCGTCGAAATTAGGCACAATTATGATGATTATAGTGGTTATTTATAGTTTGTTTATTTAATGTGAATTGGGTCGTGAATTGGTTCGGTCGCCCCAATCAGGCTCCACCCGGGTCTTGTTTACCAAATTTCCTGATTCGTTTATCGTTAAAGTGAAAGGTCTTCGTTTCGATCGCACGGTTCTCACGCGGACCGTGACTAAATTGGTCACATTGCGCGATTACGCGCGATTGTACCGGCGTTCGATCGCGCAGCCGAAGCGTGGAGTGAATCTGAAGTATCGCAATTAAAATTCTCAACCCATCTGTGTGCCACTCTGGCAGCGAAACAAAATGCACCAACAACACCAACAAACACGTCTTGCACCTCGCTCGCACTCGCACGCGGAATCGCTGTATTTAAAATTAATTTCTTAATTTTCCCAAATTTTTTCATTCTTTGATTTGCACTTCGCGCGACTGTCAGAAGCAGCCGAAATCGGCAAGTGGCGGAAAAGTTCCACTAATTTATGCAGCGCACATCGGTCGTACGTTTCGGTTTGACAAGCTATTTAATATGGTATAAGCGGCATGGCACCACGATTCCGAACCGGGGCAAACAGAAGCCAACCGACCGGTTGCTTATCTCTATGGGATGGCTGTTTAATGTTTTGTTTTCCTCTCACTTCGGCCACAAATAATATTTCGTTCGAACGATGGGTGCTTGCTATGGGAAAAACAGGACTTAGTTTTATATTGGTCGTAAGCTGGACAAATCGATCTTTATATGGTGAATTCGGAAGATTTAATCAGGACAACCGTAACGGATTTGATGTTGGAGTTATTGCTTGTTGTTATCTGCGTATAACGAATTAAAGCAAGGGTGCGATGGGGAGTCGTTCAACCGAAAATTTGTTTAAAGATCATCTGAAGTTTTGGAGAGCAGATTCTGATGCTTTGCAGACTTAGTCGAAAAATAAACTTGTGGAAAGAATGAACAGGTTTTCCCGGTTATAACTTTACTTTAACTCTTGGCCTCGAGGTATCGACACTCTGTAGAATTCAACAGACTGACTCCACTGTTGTAGAGCGAAAGTTTGTAAATTCACGAGCTCCCACAGCTGCCAGATCCTGGAACGGGAAAGTCCTCTGTTCCGGCTCGTACATTGCAAGCACATCGAAATTCTATCACATCCTGCCACTCGCTGCTACCTAGTCAGCCTATAGGATAGAGAGAAGACGTAGAACTCACCGTTATGGTAACTGTCACACCAAAACGGCGGGTTACCCTGCCAAAATAAGCTTCGCGATGTTATTTTGCGTGACCATTTCAATATTATATGTTTAGGGACCCAAACATTTCTCACGTAACAGGAATTGAACCGTATGGCAGTTAAGCGTATATCAAACATGTTTAAATTAAATATGTGTTAGAGTCACATTCCGATTCGGAACTTGACCTTCTGTTTACTATACACAGACTTCGCAGCTAACCGTTGAGTGTACAGGACAATTGCGGGGCTAGCGCTACGATCCTACTAACACTAACAGTCTCTTCCGAGTCAAGACTCGAACCTACGATGAATGGCTTGTTAGGCCAGCATCGTACCTCGAGAGCTGGGGTTCGAAAAACATTAACAATTCTTTTTTTTTAAATTGTACTTGCACACAAGTTGTTACGTAAACTAGCAAGTCCCTTTTTTCATCGCAACTTGATTGCAATACTTTGCGTCAAAACTTCCGAAACTTTAAAGGCCTTCCAGCCGTTTTGGTGTGAGCTTAATGGAAGTGAGTGTCATGGCGTCTCTCTTTTCTATAGGCTTTCTACTGCTACCGAATGGCGAAAGGAAAGGTGTTACAAGTCCGTACGCTTCCTCACACCTCATTGAAATCTTTTGGCTGGTTGCTGCTCCGCGTATTTCCGACATTGGAGTTTAATGAAGCGAAAGACAAACGTAGGTATAACTGCAGCCAGCAGAAAGAACATTACAGAAAAATAAAAACAAAACTTCCTCTACCTTTACCGATAAACTTCGACTTGCGTTGCATGAATGAGCGCACAAATGAATGACTCAATCAGAGGGAATAAATGAATGCAGCCATCACAGTAAAGTACGGTTTGAGTTTCCGATATTTTGTTCCCTTTCCGCCCTTATTTCGTACTTACTTATTTGTGGATTTTCGTTTACCACTCGATTGGCGAGCCGGTTCCGATTTACACTTTTGAGTAAATCCTTTTAGAATTTGCCGACTGTTGTTTCGTCAAGGTTTTTTTTCGGCGAAGTTTGCTCCATTTTCCAACAATCCGAGAAACAATACCGCAATGAATGATTGCTCTATTGTACTCTATTGCTGGATGTGGTAGCGGGTGGCGGTTACCGGCAAACAGAGGTTTACCGGATGGGTTATCGCAATGAATGCAATCGTTTACGAGCTTCGCTAACCCGACTGACTGACCCTTGTCCGGGTGCAGATGGCGTGGACTAACGTTTTTCACACTTCTTAAGATAATGGCCCCACTGCTAGTGGAAGCGTGGGAAATGCATCATCATTCACTGATTAAGCGTCGTTCGAAAGTGGAATGGAAAACAAACAAGCGAAGCGAAACCAGAGGATGGTCATAAACAGGTGCCCGTAATCTCAAATTTCATGTCATGAAACGATTACTAATAGTATAATGGGGCAATTTTCATAGAATTATCAAAGTGGAACAGCTCACAATGCTGTGAAAAGGTTCACCCCTGGAGGTACTTTATGTGAAATAGGAGAAGATTTCTCATCCTCTAAGATTGCTTGCCTCTTCGCTGAATGACGCACGTATAGTTTGTAGTTCTTATAGCTTTGTCCCGGACTAAAACTAATGCCCTGTTGGCACGCAATAGTTCGGTAAGAGAAGCGGCTAGATTTTTGGGCCTTTGAGTAGCAAGCAAGACCGCTGTTTTGTGCCCGCTAGCAGCATGACCCATTTGTAATTCCAACATAAATTGTGTTGGTTTATTCGTTTTCTGAAGCCAAGCTAACCGCTCTGGAGAGTGAAATATTTGCCAGGTGAAACAAAGAAGGAATTTGATACGATACCGGTTTTTTTTTGTCTGCATTAATTGAACCCATCTCAATTAGGCTTTCCTAGGAAAAAATATTCTTTGCAGAAGAAATGGAATGGTCGGATCAATATGCCAGAATTCCAGTCCTTATCCCCTATAACTGAATTTTGGTTGTAATTAAAAATACCTTGCGAATTGTTAAATGAATTTCATTTGTTAGCATATGTGTACTGAATTTTATACATGATCAAATTGTCGGACCGTTTACGGTCTCTTTGTTAAAAAATTCTCAAGTTTCAAATGATTCTTTTTGTATCTATCACGTTTCTATCTGTTCAATGTAAAAATTTCTTCCTCAGTAGAAGCAATCTGTGATCATTGTCAAAAATGAATTTACTTTACTTCGAATATATGATAAATAGGACACAAACACTTACGGTTCTTACAATGTTTTCTTCGAAAACTACTTAAGAGTAGTTATTACAGTACACTGTACGTTCACAAAGACGTACTGCTCGCAGCATGGTCAAACAGATTTACGTTCGTAACCGTATTTTTTACTACCACACGAGAGGTGGGAGTTGAAGTGCAATTTAAAATAAATCACACCGAGTACGTGTTCAAGAGTAAATAAATAAATTTCCGCAAACTTTCAGAGTTGAACATCGACTTGCGTTTTTTACGTTTATTTTTTTTTCTTTTGTTCCTTCCTACATATATGAATATGATATACGACATGGGTGCTGCATAAATTGCTGCGTGCTTCGAAATTACCCAGGTACAGAACACATTTCATCTGTCGTTTCGCCGTTCGTTTCAATTAGTTAAGAAGCTGGAGCTTGTCCTAGGAGGATATATGTCGGAGTCGTACAGCCGGGGTACCGGTCGACATACCCGAATCGGGCGTCCAGCCGGGCGTCGTGACCTCTGCTGGCCCTGGCCTTCATAAATTTTGTGTGGAAGCAAAAATACGACCTGCTTTCCATCTCTGCCATCCTTCGGAGCTCGTTAGCATGGATCTCCCGCTCCCACATGTGGTCTCCCAGCAGTGTGCAATTTACACAAAAGAGCAAAAGTCTGCTTTGGACTTTATTTATGTGTGTTTGTGCTTGCGTACGCTGCCGGATTTGGCAAAGTTTGGAAAAACGCACCGGAGAATCGGGTTGCACCCGACGAGTACGGCAGCTAGCAATTGTTGGGTCTGAGAAATATTGGCCATATAAATTCATCATAAATACATTAAGGCCGGAGTCTGGGAATAACAACAGAAGGCCGTTTTCTTTTTTACTACTCGGGAAGAAAGCAATGAACCGAACTGAAGAAGATTGGAAGTTTTATCACCAACAGCCCGGATCGTTGCAGCCATTCGTCAACGTTTCAGCATTCCACTGACTCACCCCTTGCTTTAAATCAATATCAATTTTTATTTATTTATTTTAGAACAAACAAATTGCTTCCACCGCCCCCCCCCCCCCCCCCCCCCGAAGTTAGATAGTTGGAAGTCCCCATTTCATATTTCCATTCCATACATTCATAGATGTGGGCAGGATTTTTGTTTGGGGAGGCAATTGGGAATGTTAATCCAAATAAATCTGTGGATGTACGATAACTAGTAATTTGTAAAACTAATATTCTAAAAAATCTTCCCGGCTTTGAATATTTTCGATCATTCTGGTAGGTTCCTGAAGATAAATTGAGAGTAAGTGACATTCCGTATTGTTACTCGTGCTTGTGTGTATACTTTTTCACCCTTCCTTTGTACGCTTACTGCTACGAGCTCTGCTGCCTTTGGCGAATATTATCTCCATTAGTGGAGAGCCTAAGAATTAACCCAAGTTCATTAACATCGGAAGGCCTGGATTCTACCTAGATCTAACTCACAACTTGTCAAAGCGGAAACTGTAACCTTACGGCTACGAAGCACCCCTCACGATGTTATAACACTAACTATTGTTTCAGCTTAATTGCTAAACCTTTTCAACCAGACAATTTCGACATGATTTTTTAATCATACGAACATTGTGTCTCTTAAAGCTATTTTCCGCAGCAAGAACGATTTTATCTCAAAAAAATTAAATCAAGTGTTCTGTTCTCGTTAGCCACAAGCACAATTGGTACAAAATGTATTTCATGTGCAATCTCTATCATTTCCTAGTTATTTTGCGGTTCAATATTTTTGTATAAATAAGAAGACACTCTCTGTGTTATGTTCTGAAGTGCAATGAAAAACAATATACTTGTGTGTTTTTAAAAAGCTTGCATAATTAGCCTCGATTGTTTGTGGATGATAGAAATTGTGATGCAAGCTTCAACTATTTTCGAAAACATTCGGGGAATAAAGAGTGTTGATTCCAGTGCCGATAGAAGTCATTTTCACTAGCGAAAATGTTCGAAAATTACAGCCAGTCTCTTTCATATTATAGTAGATAAAATTGAATTATTTTTATTTATATTTGAAGCAGATATGTTTGCAACATTCTCGAATGTTTTGAGTTGAATTCATTGAAAAATAATAAAAGGGCTCATAAAGCGGTCAAAAAGTTGTTTGTTGGTTCTGCTGAAGTCTACTTTCGGAAGATGGCCCTTGAACGTGAAACTATAGTAAATTTTCGGAAATTATTGGCCTTTCTGATCTTCGTTCCACTTAATGGTTTCTTTGCTGGTGTGAATATCAGCATTGTCCTGCTAGAACGTGAACCGTCGCAAAAGGTTTTTGCGCAAAAATGGTAGCAGGGAGCCCACCAGAAACTGGATGTAGTCCTTGCTATTTATTCTGCAGGAAGTGAAAGCTGTTTTGAGTTTGGCCTGTTTTATGTAACGACTTTTGACCAAGACTTGATGAATTGTCTCCCGGAAAACGTTGAATTTCAAAGTCTGCTTGATTTTCGCCAACCAATTGGATAAGATTATGATTTCCCTTTTAAAACGACTGAAAGCTTGGATTTACGTAATTTTTTTTTTTTTTTGTTTTTTCGCATCCCTTGTGATTTACCACGAAATTCAGTACCACTTGATTAATCCGACAAGCGATCTCCCTCATTCCTTCCTCTAGGTGAAACGCTTCGATTTGTCCTTTTTTTTGTTCTGTCAGCCTTTTCCCTATAGGTATTTCGTGAATTTAGCCTCAAAAAATTCAAAAAGACGAAACAACCAATTGGTCATATAAACTTGACATGAGGGGGGGGGCATCTCCCCCCCTTCGAGTCCGGGCCTGACCTGGTCTTATAGAACCTGGACGGAGGCACTCTGATGAAATATTTCACGCGTATCGTTCACGGTCATGCAATGAAATAAATAAAAAAGGATAATGACACTGCTTAGCACAAAAACCGAATTTACAAAATTACAATTGCACAACAAAGCTCAGAGTAATAAATTTTCAAAAAATGTGAAACGGTTAAAGTCAAACGAACACGTTTTCACTACGACTGACGGATGACTGGGAATGAACATTGCATGATTGTGAAATATTTCTTTAAAGTGCCGCAAAATATCATCGGATGGGAATCTTTTGAATCCTTCAATGAAAAATCAGTGTTTATTTAACAACTGATCAAACTGAAAGTACATTATTTCACATGATAATTTCTAGTTGTAATAGATTTTTTGTTTACAAATCTAGTTTTCCGAACCGTTTTTTCTTCGTGCAGATCAAATTCCTTGTCGCCGACACGATTGCAATTATACCAACCAAATAGTAAATTCTCCAATTAATTCTACTTGGATTTTATTTCTAAATGTGCTAATAACTTACTTTTTCGCGCCCAATATAATTTGTTCGATAACCTGCCTGCATGTTTTTATTAATTATGAGTTTTATTTTGGAAATATTTAATTTAACTTACATTTGTACCAAACAGTGTTAGAATAGATAGTACTAGATGAATATTTATAACAAATTTAGTTTAAGATTATTCTAGCCACTTTGATATAAGATTTCTAACCTCATTTTTTGCAGAACACGAGAGATATCGGTTCAACTGTCTTTTAACTGCTATCTTTCCGATCTGTCAGATTTGTTCTCCCGCACTATCGCTGTGTTGCAAATCACACCGATCGTCTACGGCATTAGTTTTTATAAGGACCGTGTTGCCTGCTCGGCGACTTTGGTCGAAACAATCAGCCCTGGTTGATGCTCCAATAATTTATAATTAGTTCACCGTGAAAGCCCAAAAAATATATGAAAACCCTGTCTTTGCCAATTTTTGCATTTTTCAGATTTCTTACATGAGTCATTAAAAGTTTTATTTTATTATTTTTTAGTGCCTTTCAAGTCCTTTTTTTAACATTCGACATTTTTTATGGCCTTCCGAAGTAAGTTCGTACTCCATTTTTGAATATTTTTTCTGTCCTGATCATAAGTTTTCTGACTTTCCTGTACAATCTCCCTCCTTCATAAATATAAATATGACCTTTTACAGATTACACTAAGGTCGCTTTTTACGCGTTTTTTCACGCGGATTCCGGAATTTACAGCTTGCAACCTATTTGAATTATAATACACACTTGAAATTTTTTGCCGGATCTCGGTAACTTATTGCTGAGAACGGCACCACTGAGTGCTCGGTTAAAAAAATAATGACAGCTGTCATATTTTTTCGTAAATTTCGGTTCACCCAACTGAAATTTTGGCACAAAATATCCGAAATCTCGGTAGTAATATTTTGTGCCGAAATTTCAGTTAGGTTGAACCGAGATGTACGATAAAATGTGACAGCTGTCGTTATTTTTTTAACCGAGCACTCAGTGGTGCCGTTCTCAGCAATAAGTTACCGAGACCCGGCAAACAATTTTATATGTGTATATTTTGAAATATTACGCATCGAATCTTCTGTTGTGTCTAAACTGAAAGCGCTTTGCAAAATCCATTAAAAATTTCTTCCACTGTCAGTGCCTTAAAGAGTTTCATGAAATTCTATTTTAAAACATAATTATGAGCATCCTACTAATATAAGTGTATTTTTTTTTTGTTTTATGATTGCGCTTCAATTTCAAATTGTAACCATTCTGATTCTAGTATTGGCACTTTATTCTGGCGAGGTAATATTTGGAGAAAATTCTATTTCAGTCTATGTAACGGAAGATTGCTTCGAATGTCTGTTTAACTGTGGAAATAGATTTTTTTGTTATAGCTGGTTGTGGGAAACAGGTTACGGCATAATTTAGCTGTTTTTTGTTCGAGAAAACGAAACTTCCAAAATCTACTGCTAAACGATATTCAAAAGGTCGATTTCCATTGGCATCCTACTGTTTATGTTATGCAATAAATAACAATTCGAAAGTTGTTCTCGAATTGACTATTGATTGAATTTATTGAAATAGCACGTGCGTTGCACGGTAAACGGTATCGTCAATGATAGCGGGAAAACACTTAATCTTTTACATTGGTCCTTCTTATTCGCTCCCTTTAATATATTCCCACGCTTATATCTCTTCCATTAAGCAAAGCAAAGCTCTGGTGCTACATTCCGATCCGGAACTCGACCTTCTGTTTATTATACACAGACTTCGCAGCCTACTGTTTAGTGTACAGGACAATTGTGAGGCTAGCGCTACGTTCACTAACAGTTTCTCCCGAGCCGAGACTTGAACCACGACGACTGGCTTGTTAGATCGGCATCGTACCTCGAGATCAACTGGAAGACACATTTTTCTTCTACTATGGAACCCGTATTGAGAAACCTCTGTTTTTTAGTCTCGTTTCGCTACATGATAGTCATTGATTTTGGCTAATCTCTTCTCTCCCTCTCTCTCTTTCTCTAACTGCCTCTGAAATTTACGTTTCTTCAGAATAGATTCCACCTGTGAAACAAGAAGAAAAGCAATAAAAATGAAAAGGTCAGGGAACAGCAGAATATTTGGGGTTTTGATTTGATTTGAAAAAGAAAAATCATCAAAAACATGCTGCACCAAAGTGCACCTCTTAGAAGTTAGAAAGTGCACCCTAGATATAAAGCAGTCATTTTTAAGTCAATATTACTGTATTTAACTGCATTTTCATTCCATTTTTTTTGTCATTTGCTATCCATATAAGCTTTCCTTTCCCAATTCTAAGCAAATCTTTCCCAATGTACGAACAAATTTGTGAAACTACGATAGACTGTGATCGCTTCTGTAAGTTTCAACATTTTGTGGGATAGATGACGGTTTCGTCAGGTCGCATTTGTTGCCGGCCGGTTCAATTAGATTCACGCCAAGATATGATATGCTTTTCCTAAGTAAGCGTACAAAGTTGCTGAAAAGTGGTAGAACTAAAAAGCAAAATGGTAATTTAAAGTGAAGGCCATGGAAAACTATAAAGTTTTGCCGATAAATAGTAGAGTATACAAAGGGATAGTCAAAGTAAGTAGGATAGGCAAAATTTTGATGAAATTTGAAATACTGTAGCTTTGCCAAATGTTATACGATTTTAATAATTCGACCACCATTGAACTGGACAACTTTTAAAGTTTCATAGACCTGACCTCGATCACCGGATGTAGGAAATATTCCTGAGTTCCGGTAGCCATGTCAAACCTGCTAATTTTTGGATGGATCTGGTAATGGTTAAGAACTCATCGAGAATTGGCTATTTTTTATCCGGAAGGCCTCAGAGGAACCTGCAGTAGATGACATTTTTATTTTTGCATCAAATATAGCGCGTAACACCTCTATTTTTAGGATTCCCATCAGGAATCTTTTAGAAGACATATTTTTGAACATAGACTTCATTGGCCATTTCCGAAACAACCTGGATGTCCCGAAGGAACTCATAGTGGGAGAATTTACATTTCTGCATAAAAATATAGCATGTGACAGATTGTTCCGGAAGTGGCCAATGAAGCCTGTATTCAAAAGTATGTTTTTTGAAAGATTCCTGATGAACAATCCTGAAGATAGAGAAACCACACGCTATATGAGAGAGACGTACAAATGTTATTTCAATACGGAAATCATACATACATATGTATCGAGGTTCTATCGATACAAGAGCAATGTTATTTCAGAAGCATATAAAATGTTCTCTACCTCTAGGTGATTCGGACCAAGTGAGGGGGTGGTGATGAGGAGCCTGAGAATTAACTCATGCTTAAGTCCTTTGATAATCAAATATGGCCTGCTTCTATTCTAACAAGATTCGAACTCACGACCATCTGCTTATCAAGGCGGACTCTGTAACCTTGTGGCTACCAGTTCCCCTCGAATGGTATCGCCTTCAATTGATGCGATTAGGCCGAGCACTGTGCCAAAAACGGCCAAAATACGAGCAGAGGCACAAACAGTGATTCCTCCGCATGACAACGCTTTGCCTCATACTGCCACAGACGTGAACATACTCATATAGGAAGTCCTGCCTCACCTGCCATATTTCCCAGATATTTCCTTGTCCGATTACCATTTGTTACGTTCGATGGCCCATGGCAAAAACAAAGTTGTTGCTAACGATGGGTAGCACACTAAAGTCGCTTTTTACGCGGGGGATACGTGCCGCGTGAGAAAAACGCGTAAATTCCGGACCCGCGTCAAAAACCGCGTAAATTCCGGAATCCGCGTAAAAAACGGCGTGAATTCCGGAATCCACGTAAAAAACCGTGTATAAAACGCGTAAATTCCCGAATTCGCGTATAAAAGGCCGCGTAAAAAAAGGGTAAAATGCGACCTTAGTGTACTTTCAATGATTTATTGGTAATTATTTCATCAATATAAATTGCATTTGAATTTTAAAAAAACAGCGAGAACCTAGTTGCGCACTGTTTGTAATGGTTTCGGGAGAGAAAAAATTACTTAGAAAAAATAAAGCTTCTATACAAACCTGCACAAATCTGGGAAATTAATGTCATTGACTTGTACATATGATTCAACTAAGTTTTATTTTCTTCCACCTCTGGGGGAAATATGAACCCCCCTCCGTGCACACGGCTATGGACAAGACGGGGGAACATTCATTTCACATTGTGCATCTGTAAATTTAAGTTTCAACGACTTCTCTCGGCGGGGCATTAACCAAAAACAACACGGTCTCATCTTTATCATTGCCATGTTCGGTACTCGACACGGCACTAGGCCAATTCCCGTTGCTGTTCAACCAGCCCTGAATGACGACTTGTTCAATAATGAAACCATCCATGCGGCTGTTTTCGTTTGCCTGCTTTTGGGCCGAACCGAACGAACCGGGAAGAGTTCTGACTGAGTCTGCACGCAACAACGAAATCAACAATTGCTGAACATGGACCGAGCGAACGAAAGGAGGTCTCAAATTAAAGCGCGAAATATGAAATTCAACACAGAACCGGAGAATGAAATATGGCAGCCCGAAATGGAAGAACATACACGCCAACAAACAAATGTGTGTAACGAAAATTGAAAAGTTATAACCCTCTTGGCCGTGTTGCTTTTCGGTTGCTTTCTTGTTAGCAATTCCAAGTTTGCGCTAACGACTCGCCCGTGAGGCATGGGGAATGACGGCTTGTTGGCTTGTTTGTTACCGACGACGGCAAAGCGTTTGGGGAGGAACACCGCCAAATTGAAAAATCATTATTTTAACGATCCGTTTCCGAATGCCGATGACTTATGAGGGACTGTGAAATTTTGCGGAAGGTTATTTGCACCATAAGTCAAACAAACAAATAAAATGAGATCGTTATTCTTACGATGGTTTTCGTTTTCTTATCTTTACAGGACTCTCGGCCGAGCTGTACTACGTTCGGGAAGGCCAGGTCAACGAATATGCGCTCCACTTTACCGTACCGGTACCGGCAAACGTGCAGGACATTTCGTTCACGTGGCAAAGTCTAGCCGGTAAACCACTGCCCTATAAAATCAGCATCGTTACCTCGGATCCGTTGGTTCTTCCGAAACCGTCGATGAATATTTCTCGAGTTGGTGAAATACCGACGCAGATTGAAACGTTTGCAATCGCGCTCAAATGCGCTGGTCGTGATCCAGCCGAGGTTGAAGTCACGATAACTATCGAAGTAACTCTGAACCGAGCTACAGGGAACGCTACGGAGCTAGTTTTCCGTAGGAAAAAGATTTGTCTGAACAAGTAGGATTCTAACTTTACACCTTTCTTTTAATAATGCATTCTAATCGAATTTTTCACTTTCAGTGATCACCCGGATGTTAATCAACCAGATCCTTACCTACTGGAAACGGTGAATCACACTCCGAACGGCTTGATGACACTCATCGTCGGAGGTATTCTGGCAATTGTCCTGGTAGCGATCCTCATCTCAATCGCGTACTGCGCCCGTGGTTCGCTGAAACGTAAACCACACCACGCCCAACCGATTCGAACTTCCAGCTTTCAACGTCTCCAAACTCACCCACCATCGGCACCATCCTCGATCGTATCACCACCTTCGATCGCTCCAACCATCGCCACCCTATCCAGGAACAAAATCTACGCCAACGCTGAACCCGAAGAACTCCAGCGACGCATATCCGAATTAACTGTGCAACGCTGTCGCGTTCGGCTCTCATCACTGCTACAGGAGGGCACCTTCGGTCGGGTCTACCGTGGTTCCTACAATGACAGCCAAGAAGTGCTCGTTAAAACCGTCGGCCAACATGCCTCCCAGATCCAGGTTTCACTTCTGCTCCAGGAAGGTATGAGTTTATATGGTGCACAACACCCGGGTATTCTGTCCGTGCTGGGAGTTTCCATCGAAGATCACACCGCACCGTTCCTGCTGTATCTCGCTCCGGACAACATGAGAAACCTGAAGATCTTCCTCCAAGAACCGGTCGCTCGCACTATGACCACAATTCAAATCGTAAAAATTCAACTGCAGCTAGCACAAGCTCTTGGCCACTTGCATAGTCACGGCGTCATCCACAAAGACATTGCAGCTCGAAACTGCGTGTGAGTATCGATTTAAACTTGCTAGCTTTTCAACCTAACCTAACCTAAACTTCGTTAATAATTGCAGAATTGACGATCAGCTGCGGGTCAAGCTGGCTGACAACTCGCTCTCGCGGGATCTCTTCCCCGGTGATTACTACTGTTTGGGTGACAGTGAAAATCGACCAATCAAATGGCTCGCGTTGGAATCGATTCAGTACAAACAGTTTAGTGAAGCATCCGACACGTGGGCTTTCGGTGTGCTAATGTGGGAGCTGTGCACCCTGGCCAGACAGCCGTACGCTGAGGTGAGCTTTTGGCAGTGCAAGTAAAATGTTAGAAAGATTTTATTTAACGTTTTTTTTCTCTCGCCTAATTTCAGGTTGATCCATTCGAGATGGAACACTACCTCCGTGAGAACTACCGATTGTCCCAGCCGATCAATTGTCCGGATGAACTGTAAGTAAAAATGTACTCCATTTTATTTTACTAAAAACTAAAGTCGCATCAAACCTTTAATTCATATATGGTAATTTTATTGTCTCCTTGAAAAATAAAAACATGCGCTATCTCACAAAGATAAAGCAATTAAGGTATAATAAATATTGGTACCAAGCACGACAGCGAAATCGATAATGTGTGAAATAAAATTAACCAAAAGTAGTTTGCAAGTTCTGTGGGTTTCGCTTTGCGTGAGTGCACGTTACGTACACCAAAGGATGTTGACTTTACTTTCCCAGCTGGTGGTGCCGGTGCCGATGACAATGTTTGCGGTCATTTGTGTGTATTTCCAACTATTAACTTCATTACGTTCGTTAAATTTATCGTTGCCGATAATGGTATTTATTATATCCATATCGGATGACCTCGTTTTCGTCGCGTAATGAACATTGTTTTGGTGCTCATAAATCATCATAAATCAGACGCAATTTATTGATATGATTAATAACGGATACCGATAGGTATTAATATAAATAAACCAATAATCAAGTAGTTTTTTTTCGATTGTAATTTACTACACTGACATTGGAAGTTTTAATACTTTATAGGTTTATGTCATTAACGATTTTGCGACTGGTTGCTTTCGTACCTAGGTCTTTTTTTATTGAGGTTAAATCTTAACCCATTATGGACCGGACCTAGATCCTGATTTTTCTCCAACGCGATTTTCACAACACAGGCTTGTATTGTTCTCATCAAGAAAAAAATGGTGAAGAAAAAATTTTCCGACTTTCCAAAACCGAGTATTTCACAGTTCGTTTTTCCGAACAGTGGGCCAATGTGTGATAACAAATCAATGAATCCTGAAACATATGATTTCATTGAAATTTATTATTTATGTGGTTCAAGAGCTTGAAAACATTTGGGATGTACATAAACATTACATTTTTTACAAATGAATATTGTGGGTTTGTGACAATGCCTTCATCTTCTTGATTTTTCATCGTGAGCTCTAGCTGGAAAGTGTTGTCTAATACCTACAATCAACGGGAGGGGGAATATATACCACATTTACTTCAGATGCCCGTTGAATAGCTAAAGTTTCTTCATCATCACTCTCTTCCTCCAGTATAGTATAGTCGATTCATCTTGATTTCTAAACATGAAGATCGAATTCACTATAGATACACTTATAGCAAAGTAATCAAAAGACATGAAACTGATACTTACGATAGCTTCAATACAGATTCAGTCCACATGAAACAATAGTAATTGACGCACTATAAAATAAACTTTAACTAACTGCGTTTGACATTACGTAAACAAAGTGAACACCTATAGGACCACTGTTCGGAAAAACGAACAGTCATTTTCGATCAAGGGGCACGCGCGTTGCAATGCTCGTAGAGTATTGATAAATGGTACAAAGTAAAAGTCATCCATTAGTAACTAGAATATATCAATATCAATAGCTTCAATTATTTTTTTCAGTTTTAAAAATTATAATGAAAAATTGTGTTTTTGAACACATCTGCGCGAAACGCTAGCCACCCTACGGGATGGTTGGGGAGGGGTGTCCAGTACATTTTTTTTTGTAGCCAACATTTCCAGCTATCATATACAGAAGACGGAATGTTTTTATCTTATCTCAGTTATTCGTGAAAAATTTTTAAAGTACTGTTCGGAAAACCGAACACCCGGTCCATAATGGGTTAAAGGGGCATCTTCAGAATTATAAGCAGATTTGTAACAAAAGATAACTACAGCGGGACATCATGTTAACATACAAAAAAAAAACTATTAGAAACATATAAAAAGGTCGCTATCTTATAGAAAAATATTCGTTTATTTGGTGATCTACTAAACTAACATAGGTTGAATCTAGTAAAAATAACCCAACAGCAATTTAAGTCTAATCAATCACCAAAAAGGCCTAGGCTATAAAATAGAGATGATTGTGCTTTTTTTCAAAAAGTTATTTCCAACATATTTATTCAACGATATTTTAAGTTATTGTTGATTTAGGCCCCTTCATAACACCTCACAAGCCCTGTAACCCTGGATTCGTGAAAACATATTTAAAATATCTTAGATTTTTTATTTTGATAATCCTGAAAATTGAAAAGATTGAAAATTTCAAAGTGATAATTTCGTAAATTCTATATTTTTTCTAATCTAGTCTGATCCAAACTGTTACATCTTAGAATGATGCAATCACGAAATCCAAAGTTCTTAAATCCCAAAAAAATTAAAACCGTCAAATCAACACCTGTTTTTTTTTTTGGTTTAATTCCAAAACAAATTTCAACGATATTTTTTTAATTATTAATTTGGGAGACTTCATTACACCCTTTATGCAGAAAATTTTCCCACATGAGCCAGATTTTCAAGTTTTTAATGAGAAAGATCCTACAAAAGTATTAAAATTTTGGAATCATTTGACATATTGAACATTTCTCGACCTAAAATGAAATTCAATGACATTTCCATCATTTGGTAATACTTTTATGAACAACAATAGATGCCGCTTGACAGAAAAAAACATGAACTAATTTTAGTTTTGTATATGGACGCAGTAGCTATAAACGTTTGGAAAAATAAACGTTCACGGGGAATTCAATTGCTTTCAAAATATTTAAACCCGTGAGCGTCTCGTAAATTCTATATTTATTTAAATCTCAATAATATAATCTAATTCATTGAAACTTGAAATCATAAAACAAAGTCCTAAAATCCCGAAATTTTAGAATCCCAATAACCCAAAGTACTAAAATCGAAAAATCAACAGCACTAAAAATCTAAACAGACAAGATACTGCAAATTTTGAACCCTAAGATCCTGAAACCCCAAATTGCTAAAAATCGAGAAACATTTTATAAGGTCCAATCTGCTTTGATCGATATTCTATTTTGTCAATGGTTCAGATTCAGCAAGCTTTCTGAGCGTGGTTTTCATCCAGATGGCTAAATTGGACCATCCGCCAATAAATTGTACAAAGAACATATCATAAAATGTGTTTGATGAGCCGTGACGGTTAAAAAAAAATCGATCATGTAGCCTTAAATCCTGAAGTTCAGATATCTCGAAATTTCTAAACCTTTTGGTCCCACAAACCCCACCTAAATCAAGCAATCCAACAACTTCAGAAAATACTCGTTAAATCTCTAAGATCCCTAAATCCATCAATCCCAAATGGCAATATTTAAAACATGTAATTCTTAAATCCATAAGTGTTAAAATTTGAATATCTGGGGTCATGAAAACTTGAAATTCTTGATTCTTGATATTGTGAAGTCCATATAATTTGTGGCAATTTTTAAGTTTTTGAAGTTCGAAATCTTAAATTTCTGCAATTTTATGAATGTACTAGCTGACCCGGCAAACTTCGTTCCGCCCATTTTTGTGTTTATTAAATAATTTTAAACATTCCAAATTCAAATGCACGATGAATTGGCCATTGTCAAAAGAGTCATCATTTATATTCTGAACCAGAAGTTGCCATCTAAAAGTTCAAAATGGTGTCTGTGGTCGATTTTAGCTCCTGTGTATCATTCTAGATCCGGATATTATTATATTGGGTGGAAATCGGCCATTTCTGGCTGTTTTCCAGAAACCGGAAGTTGCCATCTTAGAGTTCAAAATGTTGTCTGAGCTAGATTTGTGGCTTCAGTCCATCATGACGATATCAGAAATACTTATATAGGGTGGTATTTGGTCACTTTCCGCTGTTTTCAGAAACCGAAAGTCGCCATCTTGGATTTCAAAACCTTGAAATGCGAAGACATTTCTAAAATTCTAACATACTGACAATCTGAAATGCTAAATATGTTTTAACCTGAAATTTTTATATTTGAAACCTCTAAGCCATTAAAACAAAAAACGCCCCAACATGACAGTACCGAAATTGCAGAAACCCAGCATTCTATAATCTCCAAATTCTTTTTTTTTTTTGTAATTCAAGAACTATTAAATAATACAATTCTGGAATCTTAAAATTCAGAGATCCAAAATGTCAATATCTTAAAATACTAAAACTGTAATATCCCAAAATACTAAAAACTTGAATTATCAAATTATTCGTCAAGGCTGACAGTGTGTGCAGCTGGGAAAGCGAAATAAATTAGCGAACTGAAAAATACGATACAGACTTGGAAAAATCTACTGCATCCAAACGGCACTTGAACCCGCAATCTCCAGTATGATGTTTTATCCAATTGAACTACTGGGACGGTGGTACTGTTTCAGAATCTATAATCGATTCTCATTCCACTGCCGCCTGTTCTCCCACTCACCACTATCCACTACATACAATGCTGTGCAGGCATTATTTTTGCGACTGAAAGAAATACACATGCGCCTGTTCGCCAAATTCCAAAATCCTAGAATTTATAATTCTTGAGATTCTTTCAGCTCAAAACTATAACACTCACAATTCTCAAATCTCGAAATCTTGAAAACCAGCAATACTAATATATAAATCCACGAATCCAAATTGAAAAGTTTGAATTTCTCAAATTCTGGCATTTTCTAATGCTGAAATTTCGAAAACTTTAATTGCCCTTATCCCAAAATTTTTGAAATTACAAAATGCGAAATTTCAACAAGTTAAAATCCCAAAATTCTAAAATCGCAAAATACCAAACTTTTTAAATTTTATGATTTTGCAATCTCAAAATCTTGCGCTTCTAGAACCCTGAAATTTTAAAGTCACAAAAGTCAACCGTGTGGGGCCATCCACATACCACGTAGACAGCTTGGGGGGGGTGGTCCCGAATAAGAAAATTCGGATTATGCTTAGTTTTTTTTTAAGGAGGGGATTTGATAGTAGCTTAAGTATTTATGACAAATATTAGTAAATTATGAGTATGTGTGTCCAATCACAAATGGTGACTTCTCAACACTGTTAGAAATTTGTAATTTTAATTGTTAGGATTTGTTGCTTTCGCAATTAATACTTATCATTCGTAGGGATTTAAACCTACTTGTCAGAAAAGGGGAAGTAAACTTACAACTAACTTAATTGCTAACTTATTGGCTATGAAGAGAGCTTATCGTAGCAATTGAGGATTGCAACGATTTTTGTCGAAAATTGTTAATAATTTTATTTGACATAGCTTCTAATGGTTCAACACCAGTGAGTCTATGTAATTCGAGTGTACCAAACCAAGGAGGACGCTTCAAAATCATTTTCAGAATTTTCTTCTGAATCCTTTCGAGCGTTTTCTTCCTTGTTGAACAGCAATTTGACCAGATCGGTACAACATAAAGCATTGCTGGTCTAAAAATTTGTTTGTAAATCAAAAGTTTGTTCTTTAAACAAAATTTAGAATTCCTGTTAATGAGAGGATATAAACATCTCGTATATTTGATGCACTTGGCTTGTATACTCTCAATGTGCTCTTTGAAAATAAGTTTTTTATCGTAAATTAGTCCCAAGTACTTAACCTTGTCAGACCAACTTAAAATAACCCCATTCATCTTGACAACGTGATTATTGTTTGGCTTGAGGAAAGAAGCCCTAGGCTTATGCGGAAAAATTATCATTTGAGTTTTAGAAGCATTGGGAGAGATTTTCCACTTTTGCAAGTAGGAAGAAAAAATATCTAAACTTTTCTGCAATCGACTGCATATGACACGAAGACTTTTTCCTTTAACGGAAATGCTTGTGTCATCGCAGAACAATGACTTTGTGCATCCTGGAGGCAAATCAGGAAGATCTGAAGTGAATATGTTGTACAGGACTGGGCCCAAGACAGAACCTTGAGGCACACCTGCTCTGACAGGAAATCTATCACATTTTGAATTCTGATAGACAACCTGCAGAGTTCGATCAGTAAGATAATTTTTCAAAATTTTGATTAGGAAAATTGGAAAATTAAATGTTTGCAGTTTCGCAATCAAACCTTTATGCCAAACACTGTCGAATGCTTTTTCTATGTCTAAAAGAGCAGCTCCAGTGGAATAACCTTCAGATTTGTTAGCTCGTATCATATTAGTAACTCTGAGCAATTGATGAGTTGTGGAATGCCCATGGCGAAATCCAAACTGTTCATTTGCAAAAATTGAATTTTCGTTGATGTGTGACATCATTCTGTTAAGAATAATTCTCTCAAACAGTTTACTTATTGAAGAAAGCAAACTGATTGGTCGATAACTTGAAACTTCAGCTGGGTTCTTATCCGGTTTTAAAATTGGAGTAATTTTTGCATTTTCCATAATTTGGGAAAATATGCAATTTTGAAGCAGCAGTTGAAAATTTTCACTAAAAATTCCATTGTGCTCTCAGGGAGATGTTTGATTAGTATATTAAATTTCTCATCGTCACCAAGTGCTTTCATATTTTTGAAATTTTTAATAATTGATTTTACTTCATTCAAGCAAGTTTCAATTATTTCTGCATGTAAAAAATTCTGGGAAGAAATTAAATCAAATTGACGTGTGACTTCATTTTCAATTGGACTCACAAAATTCAAATTTGAGTTATGAACACTCTCAAACTGCTGAGCAAGTCTTTGAGCCTTTTGTTCTTTGGATACAAGAAAACGTTCACCATCTTTAAAAACTGGAATAGGCTTTGAAGGTTTCTTAAGAATCTTCGACAGCTTCCAAAAAGGTTTTGAATATGGTTTCAATTTTTCAACTTTAGTCTCAAAATTTTGATTTCTCAGAAGAGTAAATCTATGTTCAATCTCTTTCTGTAAATCTTTATAAATAGTTTAAAAAACAGGGTCACGAGAACGTTGATATTGACGTCTGCGGACATTTTTCAAACGAATTACAAGTTGAAGATTTTCGTCAATTATTGGTGAATCAAATTTCACTTGAGCCTTTGGTACAGAATAATTCCTGGCATCAACAATTGCACATTTCAATGCTTCCAAAGCGGAATCAATAGTCATTCGTTTTGCAAATCAAGCTCATTATTGAAATTTCTCTCAATATGAGTTTTGTATCTTTCCCAATTAGCCTTGTTATAATTAAAAACAGAGCTCATAGGGTTTAAAACTGATTCATGTGATAAGGAAAAAGTTATTGGAAGATGGTCAGAATCAAAGTCAGCATGTGTGATCATATCACTACATACATGACTTTGATCTGTTAGCATCAAATCAATTGTTGATGGGTTTCTTACAGAAGAAAAGCATGTAGGACTTTTCGGAGACAAAATAGAATAGTATCCTGAAGAACAATCATTGAATAAAATTTTGCCAATAGAAATACTTCAAGAATTATTCCATGATCGATGTTAAGCGTTAAAATAGCCGATTATAAAAAATTTCGAACGATTTCTGGTGAGTTTTTGTAAACCATCTTTAAAATAATTTTTGTGCTCGCGTGTGCATTGAAATGGTAAATATGCTGCGGCAATAAATAAAATCCCAAGTTCAGTTTGAACTTCAATTCCCAAAGTTTCAATAACTTTCGTCTCAAGATGGGGAAGAGCAGGATGTTTGATTCGGCGATGAATAACAATTGCAAATCCACCGCCGGAACCCTGAATCCTATCATATCTATGAACCACGTATTTTTTTTTTATTCTCGCTTATTTTCCGTCGGTCTAGTTCCGCCACTGTTGTGGCCAATCACCGACGTCCAGGGAGGCGATTCCACACCCAGGACCCTAACTCACGACCCGTTTATTAACGGTCCGGCGCCAACGGCTTTACTTTCTCATGCGATGGAAGGCGTGATCCCAGAGATTTTTCGCCTCAGAAAATCTCCCGGTGTCGGCTAGGATTGAATCTAGACCAGTTGGGTTGGTTGTGAGTGGATCACGCCACCTCACAACCATCGACACCTATGTCGGCGGTGGGATTCGAACCCAGGCGTCGAGCGTGGTTGGCGGAGACGTTACCAACCACACTAGGCCCCCGCTCTATGAACCACGTAATTGGGATCATGAACCACGTAATTGGGATCATATTTTAATTTCATGTTAGGTTTCAAAAATGTTTCAGTAATAATTGCAATATGCACATTATTTACTGTTGAAAAATTAAAAAGCTCATTCTCATTGGCCTTCAATGAGCGAGCATCCCAATTTAAAATTTTGATCGGTTTATTTAAAATCATTGCTGAATTTTAAATTAGAAACAATTTTAATTGTAAAATTTGTACCTATTTGAATGACTTCAAACATTGATTTTGCCTGCAACATGGCGTTCATGAGATCGAACATTGCCTGTTGCAGAAAAGAAAGTTTACCTGCCGTAATAGGCCCCAGGCAGTTGTCATTAGAAAAAATATTTTCGGTAGCAATATTAGCTGGGGTAATAGGTGTACAATTATTTTCTAGCGTGTTTTGCTTACCCATATTAGCGGTCATTTTCGAACTACCAACATTTGGCGGTAGAATGTTCGAACTACCTGTAACCTGTGCATATGTTAAACGACTATGCAAAGGAGTAGAAGAAGTGGGCGTTACTGGTACGCTTGGAGAATTTTGTTTTGATTGGGAAATTGATATTTGTTTACCTTGCCTTGCCTTAACAATTGCTAAACGGACTGGGCATTGGTAAAAATTTGACATATGGTTGCCGTTACAATTCGCACAGCGAAAATTTTTACTCTCTTTCACAGGACATGTGTCCTTTTTGTGAGAAGAGTCTCCACAAATGAGGCATTTTTGGTCCATGTTGAAGAACTTTGAACCATGGCCATAACGTTGGCAAATACGGCATTGGGTGATATGCTTTTCACATCCGCCAAACTTCCTATAAACTTCCCACTTTACACGCACGTTATATGAAGCATGTGCTTTTTCAAAAAAATTTAAGTTATTAACCTCACTGCGGTTAAAATGAATTAAATAATTAACAAGGGACATTCCAATTCGCTGACTGTTTTCGCCTCGTGATTTTTGTTTCATTAGAATTACTTGGGTAGGGGCTATGCCAAGTAATTCTGTTAAGGGGGGACCCTACTCTAGAAGGTCGAAAAATCATGAATTTTCATATTTTTTTTTTTTTGCTTTCTAGAGTAAAGTGAAGTGTTTGGCTATTTTGGCTATTGATTAAGATATATTTGAAGATGTATTTTCCATGTCGTGAATGTAAATATAGTGAGTATTACACTGTTGGCAGCAGGGAACGTGGATGCTCTCTCTAAATCAGTACCTAACTGGTGGTAAGTTTTTCTTAGCTTCTAGTAGACCGATCGGGCTGAAATTTTTTTTCAGTATATAGAACCATATTATCTATCTTGTTACGTAGCCGTTTTTGAAAATTCCAAAAATTGCCAAAATGGCGGCCATCTTAGTAAAAAAAATATTTTTTTTCATGAAAAATCACTATTTAAAAAATCATAAAACATTGAAAAACTCAGATATCAAAAAACGGCTGCGTAACAAGTTAGATAATCCATTTTTACATGTTAAAAAATAATTCAGCAAAATCGGTTCAGTAGATGCTGAGAAAAACTTACCACCAGTTGAAAAAACATGGTTTCGAGAAAAACACTGCCAATAGCGTAATACTCACTATATTTGCACCCACAAAATACATCTTCAAATGTACCTTAATCCATAGCCGAAATGCCCGAACACCTCACCTTTGTCCGAAAAAAATATCACGAAAATTCATTATTTTTCAACTTTCCAGAGTAGGGTCCCCCCTTAAAGTAAGTTTGATCTTATCAACGGTTTGATCGTTGGTGAGACCTTTCAATACGACCTTGAACGGCTTGGCGCTCTTCGTATCATATGTAAAAACTTTATACATCTTTTCAGTTAAATACTGAATAAGACTATTACGACCCTTTATAGAGTCGGCTAATAAGCGGCATTCGCCTCTACGACCAATTTGATACGTAACTTTAACGTCAGAAACAAACGTTGAAAGTTCCTTTTTGAAAATATTAAATTCAGAAGAAATAGTTACCACAATAGGTGGAACTTTCTCCTTTTTTAAATATTTTACATTTTGTATAGTTTCATTACTAATTACTTCCATTTCACCAGCTTCTTGCTCAGGCAAAATATCAAGAAGGATTGTCACTACAGACACTCGAAGTGTCAGAAAGAGATGCCTCTCTTTTCCTCCCCGCAGCGATGCGTGGTTTCTTTTTTCGTCCTGCCATTTCAGATTTGATACGAAAAAAGTTAAAACAAATGTTCAATTCAAAAGTAGGTAGTCTTGAGAAAGACTGATGGGAAATAACTTTCAGGTAGTCTTTAAAAGACACACTGACAAAACACAAACTTTGAAGCTTAGGCAGTCAAAGACCAGTCCACAAGCAACCGAAAACACGTCTGACCTGTAGGATAGTTCAAGACGCGATTATGCTTAAAGTAATTCGTCATCTCCCTTGTCTTCCTGGAATCGGTCGTCTTCGCTAATTTTCCGCTTCCAGCTTACCGCTGGGTTTTCTGGGATTTGTGAAACTGGTCTGGATTTTCCACCTCCACGCCCATGATTAAATTTGATTGACCACCACCCCGTCGCCTATAATTGTCCAAACTCTTCTTGCTCGGAAGCCATCTCGAAAACCGAAAACCGTTGGAAGATTGTGATGAAATTTTGCACATGTAAGTATTAAACTCTGAACTAGTTTAGCCCAAAATTTAACAAAAAAAAATCATGCAACAAAAAGTTATACACAAAAGAAAGTGTTCCAATTTCTACAGACTTTACCTTCCTGGTGAAACATCCCTCAGTTTCTTGAACGTCCTACATTTCCGAAATCTCGCTCCATTTGGTCCAACAACCTAGCTCGTTGCGCACCTCTACGTCTTGTACCGACTGGATTCGAAACGAACACCATTTTTTGCGAGATTGTTGTTCGACATTCTTACAACATGTCTCGCTTATTGAACCCTTCCAGCTTCAGCATCTTTCTGGATGCTGGGCTCGCCGTGCAGTTGCGCCAGCTTGTGGTTAATTTTTCGTCTCCATACGCCATCCTCACACACTCCACCGAAGACGGTTCTAAGCACACATTGTTTGAGAACGGCTATAGCTTGCAAGTCATCCTCGAGCATTGTCTATGTCTCGTGCCCGTGGGGGAATACCGGTCGTATGTTAAATTTACAGCGGTTTTTATAATTATAATCAGGTTGGCTGGGTTCGACCAAGGCAAATGGCGAAGGACGAAACGGATAAAGCAACGCTGGCCTCTCTCTCTCCCTCTCTCTCTCTCTCCCCCCCTCTCTCTCTCTCTCTCTCTCTCTCTCTCTCTCTCTACGCGTTGCAAGGTCTTTGCTTCAATAAAATAATCGAACTCGGTTCTTGTTTATCAAATTTCAAACGAAAGCACAGACCATTGATGAATAACATAAATATTAGCGGACCTGGAACACTACCTTGTGGAACACCAGATGCGATGAAGAAGATGCGTGAATACGAGCCGTAGACGTTTACGAAAGCATTTTGCTGTGTTTTGCGATGCCAATCCGTAATGGAGCATGGAGAGCCCAAATATTAAAGTTTGTGTGGCACTTTTCCGAAAGCTTTTGCGAAGTCGAAATATATGGTATCAATCTGTTGCTTGTTCTTGATCCCATTTGAAAGAAAACTGGTGAACGTCATGAGATTCGTAGTTGTTGACCGTTTCTTTACAAATCTGTGTTTAAACTATGATATCAATGGTAGAGAAGCAGCGTAGAGTACGTCGTGAACTAATCCTTCAAAGTATTTCGCCAGGCAGCGCAATATTAAAATGCCACGATAATTCCCAAAATTGTAAAGTCAACTCTTGATATCCTAGCAGTGTAAAATTCCATTTACCAAAACTATTATGTCCTTAAAACCAACAATTATTTCTCAAAATGCTGTTTCTTGCCCAAAATTGTTTACGAATGTCCAATAACTAACATCGCATTTTTCCCGCTCTATTTCAGTTTCGCAATCATGGCCTACTGCTGGACAATGCTACCTATGGAGCGCCCATCATTCGAGCAGCTGCAAGTCTGCCTGCAGGATTTCTATGCGCAGCTGACGAGGTATGTCTAGGGTTTAGCGAACGCCGCCAACGGTGCGGTAGTTCCTTTCGTTAATGGTAACAGTTCGAAACAAGCGTCGAACCCCACACAGTCGCAGCAGGAGCATCAAAGGTTCTACATGTTTCCTACGCCCAGGGCGTTATCTCTTAGTTTTCGCTTCCGTGTTAAGAACCGGCACGCCAGCAGTGCCACCTTCGGAGGACGCTCCGGTAAACCGAATGCTAACAACAACAATAACAACCACATCTACGAGATTCCGCCATCACCGGCGATAACGCCGGCTATGAAAACGCAGACGCTGCCGGTGGCCGGTAGCGCGATCTCGTGACATAAGCCGAAAGTGGCCACCATCAGCCGGAGCGGACCGCTGGCCACAATACGCGAATCGCGCAAAAGTCGTGACAAGCTGCCAAAACCGAACAACAGTCGAAATAGTATACAATCAAACAAGGAGACAAATAACGGCAAACCATTTGTTATACAGTGCGCCGGCAGCAACGGCGGCAACTGATGTCTGTAACCGGTTAACGCCAACTCGTCATCTCGAGTCAATGATAGAATCTCATAGTATTTTATACGCAGCTAACACACACACATAATTCGTGCCAAAAATATTGCTAAATAGATAATGTTTCTAGAGTAGGTTATGTGGATAACAATTAATCACGCAGGAAAACAACTCCAAGCTCTGTTAGATGAAGTAGAATAGAAAGTTTAGATGAAGTTCGATTGTCGCTTTCATCATACTCACCATTTCATATCCATTCCCTTTACGGCGAGATATCCTGCAGTGCTAGTGCAGCCGAGACGATAGCGTTAAGAAGTCCCCCGTGGAAAAAGATGTATATATTTATTTTATCAAGCAATTTTTCACACCTCGTCATTATACCCTATTTTAGGAGAAGAAAAGAAACTACCTAAATCAAATATATTTATTAGATTTTCTCTTATTTAACTGCAAATCACAAATTTGCCCGAATTATTCGACACCATTTAACTAATAATCAAAATAACTACACAAAAAAACGGAAGCAAAAATAGTTTAAACAAAATTACTCAACTACACAATAACAGAATTTATATAATCTATACCCTATAGAATAGGAGGAAAAAGAAAATTATGCGCCGATAATAATGAAGCAAGAATCAAGATAAACCCTCTCACACTGCTACGTATAATATAACGCACTGCCGAGATTTGTAGACTGATCCGTTTTTATTCTCCTTTCTTCCGTTCACGCCGTAATTTTGTTACTGTTTATCACCGAGTTCCAAGCGTTTCTATTCCTACAAAGTGTGTTTGTAAATAAGTTGTACGAAGTTTATTTCGAGTAAAAGAGAGTACGAAACATTCGATTGTTTGGTGAAAGCTTCATTTGAGGAATCGAATATTTTTTGTAAAGTTTACGCATAATTGAACAATTGTGAGAAATGGTCCTATAGCTTTTTTGAGGGAAGGGGTTGAAATTTGCCCGACCAACCGCGGTTGGCAAACGAGGGGAAAAGATTAAGAATTAATATTAACAATAGAAAACAACTTCTGTGGCGATTAGTAGATAGTAGAGCAGTACCATTACCAGAGGTTTGGAGGGATGTTGTAAGAAGACACAAAGGTAAGCAAAACATGTTGACATATTTGTAGGGTCCCTATACAGATAAGTGTAATAACAGAACTAATCAATTACGCAATAAAAATGTATATTTTATTTGGTTCGTGTTGCGTCGAATCCGAAAGTCAGATTGAAAAAAAAACCTACGCATAGCGTTAGTAAAAGCATCGCAGTAGCCCTATAACACTAGTGTCAAAAGCATGTTTCCACTGCGCCGTATTCCCTTTACTTTTGTGTCGAAACGATTTTTGTCCAATAATGATTCAAATCCTAGTTGTGATCCCAGTGGAAAAGCGGAAAATCTAGCTCCTTCGAAGATTAGTGCCGATGTACAGGCGGTGATCAATGAACAGATCAATGCCGAGTTAAGTGCAGCTTACACCTACCTAGCGATTAGCTATTATTTCGCCAAGTCCACCGTCGGTCTAATGGGATTCTCAAGTATGTACGTATAAGCTTGCTTTAGTTACAAATCATCATTTTGTCTCGTAATGTAGAGTTCTACCAAGCAATGTCTGCGGAAGAAATAGAACACGGGAACAAGCTGGCACGCTACCTGCTGGCTCGAAATGGTTCCGTCGATTTGCACACCGTCAAGAAACCCGCCCACTGCAGCTGGGGCAACATTGGAACAACCTTGAACGAAACCATCCGGCTGGAGAGCTGCGTCTCCGAGTGTCTATCTCAGCTGTACCGTACGGCCGAGAAACACCACGATCTCGTAACGACCGACTTTATTGTTGGAGAATTTCTCAAAGAGCAAATCGAATCGATAAGAGATGTCAACCTTCTGATCGCAAAATGGCGAACGCTGGAGAAAGCCCCCGATGGAGCTTACCTGCTGGATAGGGAGCTGCAAAGGAAACATCAAAACTGACTTATTTCATATAGATTTATTTGTAGCGATTGGCACCAAATTTCGGTTAAAACATTGCACATATGCCCTCATTAAAATTGTCAGTTTCGTAATACTATTTTTGTGTGATGATGTTTTTGCTTTGTCGTCTAACGGTTAGAGATAGATTACAGCTCGAAGTCATCCACCGAGCTGAGAGTGGTTTCGATTAGCAGATTAAAATCTAGCTCGTTCAGGCTAGCCTTGGCCGTTAGCAAATCCAGAAAGCAATCCAGCGGTTCCTGCATCTTTTGCACGGCACTCATCTGCTCGCCAAGATCTGTCAGCCGAGTGAAAGGAATAGGACATACACAGGCTGCGTTAAGCTCCGAGTTTTATTTTTAAAGGAAACCAACGAATAAAACAACGCATTGAACATCTAAACTGTCTCGTTACATATATACAATCTTACAGAATTACTACAGGAATGAAGCATGCGAATGAAACTACTGACTTAACTAACGAAATGCGATTCCAATGAAGTTGGAAATTTTCAAAACGCAATGAATAAAATGTTTATCCAAAAAAGAATACGTTGTAAATGTGATAATTACAACTAGAATGGAGTATGCGATGAAAACAAGCGCTAGGACCATAGCATGCATCCTCAATGTCTCCCGAGAGGACGTCTTGCATGTCCAGGTGGATTTCTCAAAAAGAACACAAGGAGAAGGCGGCTTCGCTGGCGTCCCCGGGTGCACAAATGGCATGCTAATGGCATTCAGCTCCCCGTACGTACAGGTACAAGTTGACTGAGCTGAGCCTGACCGTCTGGTGCATGGCGATAAGCAACAGAAGCACAAATACACTAAAACTAAGCTCATTGTTAGAAAAAAATACGAGCAAACTTTAGGACAAACGGGTGAGAAGCATGCTTTCGTAAAGGTCAAACGTCACTATTAACTTGTTTCATAGTTTTTTTCTAAACAATTACTTTTACTATTGAACATAGTTTTTTTTAATCTTTTCAATCATGCAATTTATAACCGTGCATAGGATTTTCAGTACCCAAAATTCCAGTCTTAAGCTCCTCGTGCACACAGTTGAGATACAATCAAATAACGCTCGACCAAATGAAGTTTACCTAGGATGCATTCATTTTTATAACGAAAATTATGAATGTGATTAAACACAGACTTGACTAATAAGGAACATATTTCGGCATGCATCAATACAATAAAACAAACACGTAAGATTGAACAAACACATAACATAAAAGACATATAAGCAACACACATAAATCACAGATACGTTCCAAGGTAACAAATTCTACGAGACACCAAATACCTTTAGGTTTATACTCGCGTTTCTTGATCTGCGAGTAACCCCGCAGATGTACGGAGTTTCCGGAGAGGATGTTCAGCGCATGTTCGCGTCCCTTCAACATCGTACTGACCGGATGGTTCCAATTGTTTAGCAGCCGTCTGGCGCGTGATCGCGGCAACATCATCAGCAGGCTCAACTTCCGCTGGATGCCCTCCGATGTGTCGTCAATGTCGCCGATAATCACCTTGATCACGTCTATCTGCAGCTCCAGCACATGATGTTCGACATACTGCATAAAATTGTCGAAGCTGAGCGCTCGATAGCCCAGATAAGTGAAAAACGATGAGAATCCCAACGGAAACGGAAAAGCCAGCGATTCGGTTGCCAGACAGTACCGTTCCAACATCGTGAACAGCTTCAACTGCTGAGTATCATTGAGTTGATCGCTGAAACAGGAACAAACGATGACTAATATTTACTTAATATGTACACCGCAACAAGCTAACTTACACCAAAGCGAATCCCCGTTCCGTCTCCAGAATCAAATCCAAACCGGCCGTCTTGCATAGTAGCATGCAGAGTGCACGCGATTGTTCCAACTGTGCCGCCACGTAGCGCGTGGCCACAGCATGCACATGGGACGGTGCCGGATTGCTATCATAGAAAGCATTTTTCAACCAACGGAATCCACTAACCTCCTTAACGCTATGCTTGACTAGATGCATGCTCAGTTCCCGCAGGTTGATGTTCAGCACCAGCTCCTGCTTGCTGGCGGTGCACACCTCAGTCTCTACGAATGGCAACAGATCGTTTTGCATGCGCCGTGAGTTGACAGCAGAAAATTCAGCCGCAACGTTCATGATCGGATTGACCGGCGACATCGGGGTAGAGCAGCGCGAGAGTGCCTCCGGTTGGTAGCAGGTCAGTGAGTACATCAGTTTTTCCGTAACTTGTTCCTGGGTGAAACGCGCCCGTTCTTTGTTATCATTCAATCGTTCCCACAAACAGGTCCAGATATCTTTCCGATAGGGTGACAATCGTTGCTGCGGTGACAGCAGCATCATTGAAGTGTTATAGAGAGTTTCGTGTGATAGACCAACGTTGAGATTGGACACTTTGGCTTGGATGGGTTTTGAAGTGTTGCAGGTTGTCAAAGGAAGCAATCGGAACAAAGCCAACTGGTCTTGGGAGAGGCCTTTTTTAGAAGAAGCATACGCCCCGGATATTAAAGCTTCCTTTAGAAGTGGAACTGTGTCAAGGTGGAGCGGTCGTTCCATAATGATACCAAGAAGCTGAAACACAAAAAATATGATATTAATACAATCCTTTAAGTAACGAAAGTACATTCCCACCTCCGAAAAAATCTCCACAATATCTCCATTGGAATGTGCTAGAAAGTAATGAACAATAGCCAACCGATTGTCCACCGAGGTGTCGTTGCGGAATGCCTCGATCAGATGTCCCTTCGGAATGCTGATCGAAATCAGATCCAACGTGACCGAATCGTAGCAAATGTTGTTGGTAGCAAAGCACGGCACAAGATGCGTTACCGGTTGTCGGGTGAACGGAGGACATACGATGTGACAACACGGTTCGTGTGAGACGCCCACATCCAGTAGGTGCATGAATAACCCGCCTTGAAAAACGAGCATGTGATGGTCACCGTGCATCGTGAATGTTGGCTTCATGGTTTTTGCCTTCTCCCACGGTATTCCAGGAATGATACAGTGAATTACGCACCCATGGTGCAAAATTGTCACGGAATAAGCAAAATGAACATCACAAATACTTTGCGAAGTAGAAGCCTCGTCGTCCGATTGTTTGATTGGCTGGTACAAATAGTAATGACAAACGTACAGCATACCAACCGGGTCACTGACGATCACTAAATTCAGCGAGGAATCATGAATTCGCAACGGAACTGTATCGTCTTCATAAATATCCTCCGTTCCAGAGTTTGAGGTGGGAATTTTCGGTAGATTCAAGGGAATGTTCAGCACCGTTTCGGTACGCAGATCGTCATGAAACTGAAACGCAGACAAGGTGGGATTCATTTTTTTCTCAGTGGAGCCGTCGTCTTTTTCAAACAGGGTTTTTGGAGCCGGTTTCATATGAATGTAGTACAAAGCTTGCACCAATGGATCCCATTGGGCCCATACGAAGCTTTTTGTGATGGTTTCACTCTTCAGACACGATTTGTCCCAATACCAAGCCGTCGGATCGGTATAGTCGAGTTTCAAAGTGCTTTCCAAAGGATCATCTTCTTGCGGTTGTTTTTTCAGAGTGGCAGTATACATCAACACTTGCTCATGGTGTATTAACACTATAAACTTATCCTGTTGGCTTTTTTCAAATGTTGCTAAATTTCGCCATAAAAATTGAGCCATCATTTGATGGTTGCGATCAACCTCCATCAACAAGAAAGGTTCAACCTCGACGCATTCTTTTAGCTCTACCAGGAAACTTCGGTAGATATCTGTCTTTCTGCCAGAGTCTTCTAGCTTCTGCTCCTTGACTGTATACAATAGCAACGTCTTAGTCAAATTCACCGATGCTTGAATCAGGTTTTCCTTTCCAGCAAAGCTGTACAGTACCTGCAACCTCTTATGCTTGGGAGAGTATATCCCAACCTTACTCTTCTGATCGGTTCGATTCTTCGGATCGAACGCTACCCAACCAGCAAGAAGCGATCCATCCTGTTCTTTCCCTAAAATTCGCCACTCAATTGCAATCTCTGGAAAATATACATTAGAGGTTAATTATATTAAATCAACTATTAGGAGCTACAAAACAAACCTTTACTTCCTGCCAAAGAGAGCAAACCGCAAAAATTTGCAGCTAGATTTTCCTGTTTCAACATCGTTGCAAACAACGCGAATTCCTTCACATTAACACACCCTACGTGATTTGACTAAAATCTATGTCGATGGGAAAAATCGATAAATCTGCTACACCACAGAAAAATGCATGAGCCCATTGAAATAACATAAAACCTCTTGTTCAACAGCATGACACTTAGTACTCAACACATCATCATTGGTTATTGATTAGCTTTATCAAATTTAAGAACACAAACAACACTACATTGCAGCGATAAAACGATAACGCTAAAAGAAACTCAACTGCAAAACTCCTGCAACTGTTCGTTCCACAAATTGTGGGCGGTAACGTACAGGCAAGAGTATCAAAACAAAGGAAGCGTCGCGACGCCGTTTTCTGTTTGACAAAAACATGTCGACAGTGGGACTTTTCTGAAGGGCCACTACACGGAAAGTAATTACTGGATTGCGATCTGCGCATACAGCATGGTATTTTGGAATTTCTTAAAGAAATAAATCACTTTGTTTCCACGTGTCGTCTACTAGATAAAAACCAAAATTAATCCACCTAGCGGTAAGACCCAGCCTTTCTTATTCAAACTTATTATTCATTATTCATATTTATTCATATTTATTACTCTAAATAATAAATTTTTGGTAGCCAACAGAGAAACTATACAGAATATTTAAAACATCATTCAAAATACGAACATTCAATAACACATGCAAATAACATGAAATAAACGTAATTTTTTATCGTGGTATAATTGAAAAGTCACTGTACTCATATTTAGGTTGGACTTGATTATATACAGATTCGATTACATATCATTCGATAGAATATCATTTTAGATTCGATTATGTATAGTAGGATTTTTTTTCTATTTTAAATATGATTTTCTTTCCACAGCTTTCGAACCACGTGTTCAATAACAACAATTCATCAGTTAACCCTCAACTAGCCCGTTCATCTGATATCAATTTTGTTCTGCTGCAAATCCTAGCCCACGCTTTCGCATTCATTTCTTGCTGTTCTATCCTAAATTGATTTTACAGTGCATCGTTCAAACAGTTCGCTCCAATAGTTTAAACATGCATAAAAATCTATTCTATTTTTTTTTTGCTTCAATGGCCGGACAGAAAGGTGATTTTAAATCTATCAAAATCAATTTAAGACAGGACCGCATCCAAGAGATTTTTAAGCAGAAATTCAGTAACAATTCACAATCAATATTGATAGAAAAAAATAAACCAAAAATCTTTCAACCATTCAAATATTGCTTAAAAAATTTTCATGGATCGTACACAGCGCGACTGTTGAAACCGTTTTAACCAGTTAGTAGAATTACTTTAATATTTTGATTAGAGCTGGAAACCGCGATTAACGACAATAATTTTTTTTTCTCGTACCGTTTATTATACCTGATATTGCGAGTAATGCATATCAGACGCGCTATACACAGTACTGCTTGCGACATCAGGTACAATGTAAAAAAAAAACGATTGTCGTTAGTCACGATATTTGGTTTTCAACTCGGGCCACAATGAAATTCATTAAAAAATATGTACAAAAAAACCTTGCACGTATGCGGGTGGTACTGTACGATTATCATGAAAAAGCACTCTCGCTATACCAGTACCGAAAGAACAAAGAATTCTCTCGACGAAAGAGCGGCGAGAGGTCGCACAGTTTTTTTGCTTTTTTGGTTTTGTATGAGGACAAAAGAGACCGAAATAATTCTTCACCACGAGCAGGTATGAATGGTATAAGTGTAATACAATTTTGAGTGTAAAATGCGTTCTCTCCACCGCTAGATGTCGATACTTAAAAGACACTTAGAAGATTTTGTCTCGTTTTTGGTTCTTTAGTTACACAGATGTAAAACATGTGAACTAAAAATCCGATTACAATAAAATTTAATAATTTTTTTTAATTTAATCTTATGGGCAACTAGACCTTTCATTTGAGAATAATTTTATGAAAATCGGTCCATTTCTGAGAAAATCGAATAAGGTTGAAAAGTTGCACATACACACACATAGCGAAATGTTCAGCTCGTTTAGCATATGCCATTCGGCACTTTGGAGCACTTTTATACCTTCGGGTTTGCCAGTGATTGCTATATCTTTCTAGGAGAAAGGCAACAAGTTAGACGTTCATGAAATTTCAATAAACAGCAAAATTACAATATATCTTTCAAGAAGAAGAGAACAGTAATAGTTTTTTTAATAGCGAATTTCTTTATTTCACCAGCCAACCTCGTTTTGACCTGGAGCCAACATAACTTCTGTCAAAACCCAAGAGGATGTCAGCTCTATCTCAACGCTACACGTTTGACAAAAGGCAACATATCGGGGCTTCATTTCAAAATAAAACCTCGAGGCAGGCGCCCAGCAAAAGTTCCGTATACTTATCACTTTAGTCGGCAAGACTTTTCACTCATTTCACATATATTTTCCTCCCTGTCTAGTTTAGCCTTGGGCTTCGCTACCTGACCCTGCTACAGCTTCTTCCGGTAGGGCGACGACGTGAGTTCCTCACAGTGATTCTTCTTCCTGTTAATCTGCCGTTTTTTTTATTTTTTGCACTTCAGTTCCCAACTTAAAATCTTTATTAGACACCAAAGGAAGATCAAGTTTAGCAGACCAAACCGCGGCGTTCGGCCAGTTATGATCCCACCTACGTCGTTTTGGCAATGTTCCATGTTCAGAAACACCGGATGAATTTGTTTGATTTGTTTCTATTTAGACGGTACGGAAAGACGACGAATTTCTATGCTCTTATGTCAATGGCGATAGGTTCTGATACTCCGGTATCAACAACTGCGGTTCTCGATCCATTACAAAATCGGTTAAGCTGGCATCAGGACACCGACAATCGACGAAAGATTTCCATTTTCATCAACGAAATAAAAGGTGTTGATGTCCAATATCAGGTTATTATCTGGTTCAATGTCGCCAAGTCCAGGATTGTTACCAGTAAGTTGCTAAACATTCTGTACTGCTATCGGTGATGAATTAATGTAATTTGAGGGTCGTCTGAGCGAATCAGAAGCCTCAAATCAAGCGTCAGAAAAAAAACATTTCGGTCAAATAGCGTTATATTGGTTAAATTATTACCATTTTGAGCCACGGTTCTCTTGGCAGTTTGTCAAAATGCCTCGTTAACCAAAGCAGCAACGTTGTATATTGTTTCTTCCTTTCCGCCATTCCGTTTTAGAAGCCTTTCTAATTCATCTGAATAGGCTCTTTTGAAAGGACTCATAAACGCTACATCAAGTGGCTGAAGCTTATGAGATGCGTGAGGCGGAATTGCTAAAATTTGGGGCTCTTCTTGCCTTCTCCAGAACCTCCAGGTTTCTAGTATGGCTTGAATGACCATCCAGAATAAGTAAAATCGGATCTTCTTTCGTAGGACGATAGCACCTCAAAAAACTATCAAACCATTGGTAGAACGTTTTCAGGGTACTCCACTCAGTGGAGTTGTAAGCAAAATTGAACTCCGGTGGAGCTCCAAGCATCAGTGCGTCATGCATCCGTTGACGCGGGAAGATGAAGAATGGATCCATGAATGTACCAGAAGCTGACATGATCATCGTCACAGTCTTATTTCCAACTCTTTCTACCGACACCAGTTTTATACCTCTTTACCCTACGAACTTCAAACGGAAACAAATAGATCTGGTCAAAAATATGAGCTTTGCCTGCTTGTCCACGCAAGTATTCATTCCATACTTGTATACGCGTATCCATTCTGTCAATCTCCTATCTTGATAAACAGAAACCATGAACGGAAGATAACACCAGTGGACAAAAGCGAAAAAACGTTACCATAAAGCTCAAAATAATTACCTTAAAAAGATTATAGGCCCCAAATGTATGCAGGAGTGCGTCAAAATGCCATAGAGTAAGTGCTCGCCAAGTTCGTCTCTTCGACATTGGCTAACGGGGAAACTCACTTAAGTCTCTGAAAAAGTTAACTTTGCTAGGGACACCAAACTTCACAGGAATGGTTAAAAAGCTATAATCCCTCATTTTTTTCCAGTTTGAGTTCCCGGGAAAAACCTGTGTTTACCAGTATAATCCACATGGTTTAGCGATAACGACACAGATAAACAGACGTAACATAAAATTTATTTTCGTTGATCAAAGTAACAGTTAATTCAAATGAGTTTCAGTTATGCGGAAGATTTAAATATGTTCGCGATATGAAAATTGGCAACGAAGGTAAAGTTCGGCTCGGTTGCGGTTAGTTTTTTTTATAAAAGTTATTTTTCCGGTTTCACTATTATTCAGCGAAACAAACGAGATGTGAGCGCAATTGAGGCGAAGAACAAAGGAAGCAATAAATTAAAACAATAGAAATCTTCAAGTTACTGTCCTAAATAAAAAGTGCCTTTTATATAGAACAAAAGAAAATTATGCGCATTTGTGACTAAAACAAAAAATTATCAAGTGAGACGAAGAAAATGTTAACACTATTATGGGGGAGAGAAATGCAATGGTGTAAAGTATATTAAAAAATATTCAAATCTCTTTTGTGGTGAAGCAAAAAAATCCTTTTGTGTTGAAAGGCAGAAGTTATTGTGATTGATAAACTATTTTAAAAAAATTGAACTGGGGCAAATATATTGGGTGATTTGATTTTGATGAAAAAATGCAAATTTGTAAAAAATAATAATAATATTGGTATTTTTTTTTCAATTTTTACCAAAAAGAAACAAAAAATTAAATTTATATTTGAAAAAGTGAGCAAAGTTTTCCCTCTTCTAAAATACAACTGAATTGCACTGCATTATCGATATGGCGTCTAGAATTGTAGGTTTAATTGAACCATATGTCCCTGGAGCTTCTTTCTCAAATCATATCGAACGTCTCGGTTTAATTTTTCAATATAGTAATGCGCCTGAAAATTCACAAAAGCCCTGTTCATCACACTTAGTGGTCTAGCAGTTTTTGAAGAATTAAAGCTGCTGTACCCGGCAAGAGTTTCGTCAACCTTACGGTACACAGAAATAATTAAATAATTAAAAGAATGGTTTGACAAGAAGAAGTCAGATTTATTACAGAGATTCAAATTTTACAATCGCGTACATAGGATGGATGAACGAGCGGAAAATTTTGTTTTACCCATTGAACTGCAGGCAGAATTCTGTGAATTTGGGGAGTTCAAGGAAACAGCTATCAGGGATAAACTAGTGATAGGTGTATACGACTAAGATTTACAATGGAAAATGTTTGGGTAAAAAACTTTAACTTTAGCTTCAGCAGAAAGGACGTTGGTGAACTATGAACTGGTAGGATCGCGAGCAAGAATGATTAAGTGGCTTCGGTTAAAACGAGGTTTGGAAGAAGAGATAGATTTCTTGCTAATAGACAGTCAAGAAGCAGAAGTAGGAGTAGGAGTAAATTTGGTTGGAGATTTGATGAAAAAAGAAACATGGGGGGTGGCATAGGTATGAGCGGCAGTAATTCGTGAGAGAGATGTTTTGGTTACAAGGACAGTTTAAATTGCTATATTTGAGGTAAAACGAGCCATGTCTCAAAGAACTGTTTCAAGTATATTAACAGCCAGAGAAGACCAATAATTAGATTTGCGGATGAGCCTCAACCCGGTTCTAGTACAACAGTTTAGAGCTGCTTATTCATAGGCTGAAGCCTACGGTCCTGGGTGGTTCATCGGTTGATTCAGATCAGTGCTGGACAGCGTGTTTTAAGAAGTTAACGCATTCAAGTTTTGTATAATCGCTTAAGTTATTTCCAGTTAATTTCAAATAATTACGTTTATCTGAACTACCTCTGAAGAAGTATTTGAATCATATAAATATTGTATAATAATTACAAACGTTTTTTAAGAGGGAAGCATTGTTGTGTATACCTAGGGGCCAGACACTATTTATATATTACGGAATATCTCCAATATTCAAGATTACAAAGTATTTATCGTTGCATTTTTGGGCACCCCTCTATCTATATCATAGCTCATTGACGTGACATCACGTTACATTATCGCTAGAGGGAAGTCAATGTGACAGATAAACGATGAATATACAGTCGCCGTTCGATAACTGCAAGACCGCAATCCGTCAAATCTGATGTCAAAGTCATATCTGACATTGAAGTGACAGATCTCGCGGGGGGATTCTAAATGCATTCGGAAATGAAAATTGTTGAATCTCTGTAAACATTTCATTTTCTTTCGATTTTTTTTCGATTTCGTTTACTTGTCTCTTCATTCTGGAAGGGAGATTGTAGATCTCCCCTATTAATCAATGAAGCAAAATCACCATGTTATGTGGTTCACTTTCCGTAATTATTATAAGAGTTTTCTCTTATAACAATATCCCTTGTGCATTGTTTGGCTAGCTTTCACTACTCAGTAAGGCAATGCATAGTAGATCACAAACAATATTTTGTGACCATGCGTTAAATAGACCATTTTACGAACCGACAGGTGTCGCGGATCCTGCTGACATTGATATTACTTTTACTTGCGTTATGTCAGCGATTCCGAGCTTTCTTTCAAAATTTCATTCATGAATTGAGTTCAAAAACGTCTCGTAAAATAGTTTATTGTAGTAATGAACTTTATTTTCGCCTACATATTGGTTATGTAAAGAAGTTACTAAAACGCAATAAATTATGACGCGGAAATATGGATATCAAATTGATTAATCGAAAATTTTATTTTTGCCACAATTCCATTAAAAAATAAATTTCGACATCATTGAAAATAATAATGGTAGTGACGGACCCCCCTCTAAATATTGGCATGTGTCAAATGTTGCAGTTATCGAACGGCATTCGATAACTGCAATCAACCAATATCGTGTAATATTATCAAATCATTATTCATGAAAATAAAGGTTTCTAGCCCCTAGGTGTATACGGAAAGGGCTTAGCAAAGGCGAAACCCGAAAACTATTATTTCGATCTCAGTTTTTTAAGCCTATGAAAATAGTATTGAAGAGCCGTGAATATTGATGGTACTTTACATATTGTTTTTATTGTAAATACAGTCATGTTTATTTTTGCTGGAGATTACCTTGTAGAAAACGTGTTGATTCGAAAATTCGCGTAAAAACGTGTTAACTCGAAAATCTGCGTGAAAAAACGCGGTAATTCAAAAATATGCGTAAAAAAACTTATTAATTCAAAAACCCGCGTAAAAAACGCGTTAATTAAAAAATCTGCGTGAAGTAGTTGAAGTAGTTAACGCTTCGATGTTTTTTATCCCCAACCCGCATGAATTCAAAAAAAAAACGTGTAAAAACCACTTTTTCCGAAATGAAGCGATAGACCATTTTACGAACTCACAGGTGTCACGGATTATCCTGTTGATGTTGATAATGCTTTTACGTGCATTTTTCAGCGGTTCCGTGCTTTCTGTCGAAATTTCATTCACGAATTATATGTTCATAAACGTCTAGTAAAATGGTATATTACTGCAAGTTGAACGAATAAAATACCTGTTTTAAAATTTCTGCTTACTGTGTATCGTTTTAGGGATCATACATATAATACATAACGGGCTCAGGGGTTGGGAGGTATTCAGCGAAGCGTTACACTGCCTGTGGCAAATATGTAAAATAAACCTTTCCAATTGTGCATGTATTGATGAACTTTATACTGTGCAAGTCGGATTGAAAATGAGGCCAACAATGTGCTTGCTGTCAAAATGTCTTCATTGATTGCGGAATTTTCATTTTCTTTCACTGACTTGAAACTTAATTTATTTCTACACGGATTGTGTGATTTGTTTACGGATAGTTTCCTACAAAATGAGTATTTGATTTCCAGTACCGAACAACTCAAAAAAGACTATATTTTTCGATTTGCTTAACCCCGGTGGAGTTAAGCAAGAGTCATTTATGAGGCAAACAATCCGAGTTTAGTGTGCGCGACTGAGCTGTTAGTAAGCTCTATTGCGTTACCTGGGGGTGCTTGGGTATTAAAAATTGCCAAACTACGCGTTATGTAATATTTGAATGGTTCCTTATTCCCGGTGAATTCTGAAGGGCGTTTTGAAGCTTGTTTATATTTTGATGCTTTTGTTTAACAGTGAAAAGTCAAACACGAAAAATCAACATTGAGGAATTGCATCTTTTTGTATTTATTCTAGCAATCGTCGACAATTTGGGAAATATTTCTCAGGTAATGATACGAAATATAAAATTACTATAAAGCTCTGATCATTTTATCTTTCAGGACTAGACGGCACCATGAGTGCTATTTCGCTAACCCAAACGGAACCGGCTGAAACAGTAACTGCTGCTGCTAGCGGAGCATCCAGCGAATGTCGAATGCTACTAAATGTAGCAAGATATTACGGAATTATATCGAAGATCGTTAATATCTTAGACCAAAACTGTCACGCTTTACCTACCAATGATATTGTTCAGGTGGTTCATCAACCAGAAAACCAATCGATTTTTATTTACTACGGAGAAATAATAGAAGAATGCCTCTCGGAAACGGAAGCAGATGCGATTGATTCGGTCGATGTACAAGTGAAGACACCTTCTAACTCATCCGAACTTGTGGATAATACTGTTGTCGCTGAAGAATGTGATATTTCAATAGATGCGATAGTCGAAGAAAATAGTGATGAATTATTCAGCTTAGGCGATTCGCAATCTGTGCAATCGTTGAATTCTATACAAAAGAATCAAACAGAGTTTGAGGTGATCGGGACAGTGAAAAAAGAGGAAGTAGAAGATAATGTAGATGACAAAGAAATGTTATTTTCCAGCCTAAATGCTAGTGATGATGATAGCAATATTTCCGAATATTACGTAGAGTTTCTTCAGGAAATCGATTCAACGACTGGCGAGATTGGTGAAGAAACGGTTGTCCAAGAACAAAATGGCAGAGATCTTTCTAAGGCTGAAGAAGAAATTTCTCGAGTAACACGTTACAGATGCCACTTTGTTTCTTGCTCTCAGCGATTTCATTTGGCCAAACAATACGATGATCATATTCGAAAAGAACATTCCGGTATTATTAGGCATCCGATAGTACTTCAATGCAGGCACACGGAATGTTCAGCCACATTCAATGATACGTTAAAGCTGTATATGCATCACAAAAAACATAAACCTCAACTTAAAGCCGAAAAGCCTTTTTATTGCAGTGCATGCCAGATAACATTTAGCAGTAAGGATGAACTAAGAAAACATATTCAGGGTCACCCCAGGAGAAGAAACAAACTTCAAACTATAAAATCTAACATTAAGCGTCAATGTGAATTTTGTTCTGAGGTTCTTGAACCGAAAATCAACATTTACAATGTACACTGCGTTGAAATCCATGGTCGTGCGTTGTACAGTTGCTTTGTCTGTGGAAAGGTTTTCCACCTGATGGCACATCTCAGCGAGCACATAAAGGCTGGTCATGATGTCGAAACGACTCGGAAGTATATTGATGAATCTCTCTGGAGGATATTCCAGCACGGAAACTCAACAATTAAAGAATGCCGAATATGTTTCCGATTGTTTGCTTCGCAAAAAGCAGAATTTCATCACAGTCAACTACATATCAAAGAACTGTTACTAACCTGCTCTCACTGTGGTGGCAAGCACTACGAAAGTCATTGTACAGAACCCCGTCCCAAGTATAATCAGGTTTATGAGAAAGTCCAGTGTGAGCAATGCCAACGATGGATGTCGAAAAAAAATATTAAGGAGCACATTGCGACGCATGCCAATGATCGACTTTACCCCTGCACGGTATGCCGAAAATCATTCAAGGTCAAGCGAACCGCTCATAGGCACATTCAAAACCATATCAATGCACAGAACAAAAGACGCAAATGTTACGATTGCGACCAGGAGTTCGAAAACGACTCGCTCATTCCGGAGCATTATCGGCTGCTGCACGTCGACCGACGGCCGTACAATTGTCTAATCTGTGGCGAAGGTTTCTTTCTGAAAGTGGAACTCGGTGATCATTCACACACGCACAGCGACGAGGAACGGCGCCGAATGTCGGTCCGGAATCCGGTCGAGCACTACCAGATCGGCAATGCGCGAGTCTACGAGTGCACACTCTGCCGGCGAGCGTTCTCAGCCAAACGAACCACGGTTGCTCACTTCATAGTGCACACAGATCGACCCTTTACCTGTCAGTACTGCAGTATGTCGTTTCGGGTAAAAATTGCACTGGAAGATCACCTGTTGGACATCCACAAGGTTAAAGTGTAACAAATGGCAGTTGGTTCGTGGAAAAGTGTGATGGTTGGTGTTGAAATAGGTGAATAATAACCGCTATTTTGTACTGGAAAAACTTCGAATTAATTACAAAGAAAAGAAATGACGCCAAAAGTATTCCAGCAACACGTATTCAAATCCGTATAGGTTTCAATTGCCTTGCAAAAACAATGCAATTATGTTTCTACGAAATCTTATAAGGCGTTTACGAAGTTTATTTACAAAGAAATGCTAGCCCGATAAAGAGTGATTGACAAGGCCATCAGCTATGATTCGATAAGAATTATTTCACAGTAAAACATTGTTTTCCTACTACATATTTTTACATCGCCCTGTGGCGGCGTCAATTCATAGAACAGTGTAGTTGAACATGTAAATGCATAAAAAACTTGTTTTTGCAACGTTCTTCCTGGCAAGCTGATAAGATCAGGGCTAAAGTAGGACGTTAACTATAATATACGGCATGAGAAAAAAATCGATTGTCGCTAGTCCAGAAGTTCTGTTTTCAACTGGATTGGGATTGGAAATTCTTAAACAGTTCAATGTTTCATGTCAAAAATGTTTGATAGCTAAAACCCAAAATGTAGGCGGGTAATTAAAAATTCACTCAGTAATTCGCGGGGAGTTTAGGAGCCTGCATATGTACCTAAGGACTTCAGGAGCTTCCATATCATAATCTAACAAATGTGAAAATAGTTGTGGAAACCAGAATCTGTAACAATTTCGGTTTGAAAGTCCAGAATGAAAAAAATATGTGGGCTCTTGCTACCGACACGGCGACACAAAGGCATATTCTTTTTACGCAAATGCTCATATTGTCACAAAACATTTAAAGTAAATCAGGGAAATCAGTAACGTGAAAGTACCTTATTGTGATGTAGAGCGAAACACTGAAATTTGACTTTTGATATCAAACCACTCTCTTGCTCTAAGTAATTTATAAGCAGTTGAATGTCTGTGGCTGCTGATGCGCAAAAGATAATTCTTATGATTATTTTTCATCGCTCTATTGAGAATTTTTGTTTTTCATGCTTGCTAATAGATGAGAGTAAAATAACTGGCCGGTAATTGAATGTTTCAGTTGAAATCGTTTTCGGTTTCAAACTGGAGTGGCTTTGGCATTTTTCCATTTTTAGGTTAATACTAATGCCAATTCATAGCATCCCACCTGACTGGTTTTCTTTCTATTTCCTACGTATGATTCACAACAGAATACGCGAGCCTCCCACTGCACTAGGTAGAATTAACGTTGCACCAAGCGCAATTCTCTCGTTGCGCATTATGGGAAAGTGAAAGAACGCCAGTGCAGGGGTGCTTCCATGAAAAATATCCCACTACTTTGTAAATTCCACTGAAATCGGAATAATGATGAACCTACTGACAAACTCACTTTGGCTGTAGACAGCGAGATACATTTCTCCTAGGAGGAGATCAACAGCGACGGGTAATCGTATGGCGCACCCAGCTTCTACTTATTATAGCAGCTCGCTAGTGGTTGTGCTAGTTGACCAGTTGATAGTATTTATTTATAGCGAGCGTCGTAAACCCACTTGCTTCGGTTAGTGTTAAGCAGGACAGCAGCGGGTAAGGTTCGTTAGTGTAACCGTCCGTACGTGGCGTATGATTTTAAGTGCCAACATCAATGCGCGTACTTATGCGGAATAGCCGTTATCAGAGAGTTAATGTTAAAGGTCACGCTAATACGAAAATATGTGAAACAATCCATCGTAGCACTACAGAGTTGAACGAATTTGCGATGCATCGATCGTGCATTCGTGTCTGTCCGTGAGCTTTGTGCTGTGATCAGCCAATATATTACCGCCTAGTGGTGGCATAATGCTAGTGATAACAGTGATGCTGTGGTGCGTAGCAAGTTCTACGTCAGCAAAGGAAGTTGTCTCTTTTTATGGCAGTAAGCGAACGATGATATCACCTAGTGTGGCTCCCCTACGAACGTGCTTCTCGAAAACCATTTTTTTCTGATTTTGTTTAATTGTAGGTGTTTTCAAAACAGACAGCGTGATTGATCTACAATCAAATATCACATCATATAGTGTCGGGTGCATGCTTGAGGCTACAAAAAGCGGCGTCGATAGCCGGTTTCTTGCCTTCTATCAAAATAACACGAAAGTTGACTCTCAGGTAAGTTGAAGGTGAGAAGGATGTTTTATTGCTTCATAGTTAATTCGCATCTTGAAGGGTTTTCCCGTGCCTCGTGGTTTGTATTTGTTTCTGTTTTCGCGCTGTAAATGTTGAATATTTTAGGCTTCTTAAAAAAAAAGAGCAATCAGCGCGTATTAAAGCAGTTGTATCGCTTATAATGAATTTAAACAACAATCCTCATTATAAGCAGCTTGCAGTTGCTCGTTTCTCTTGAATATTGAGAAAAAAATCAGTGATAAAATATATATTTCCATTTAAATTTAAATGTAGGCTTGATAACACTGGTCGACAAAGACGAAAAAAAGCTCTAAAGCTCAAACTGGAAATAAGAGTATAATTTTTTTGGTACCCCTAGCAAATGTAAAAGTGCGTCAAAAGGCCTCAGAGTAATTGTTGGGCTCATCGCTTTTACGTTTTCTTACGGGAAAATTCATTTAAGTCTCTGAAGAAGTTATCTTTGCTAGGGGCATCAAATTCACAAAAATGGTTTAAAAATAATAAAATAATCTTTCATTTCTTTCCAGTTTGAGCTGAAGGGCCAAACCTGTGTTTACCAGTGTTATTTCTTCATGATCGGACAGTCATGAATGATTAGACAATCTTTTAGAGTTTTCATAAATAAAATCATAACAAAACTTTTGATAAAAAGTCCTGGATGGAGAAATGAAAAACCAATTTTTATTAAAGATTTGAATTTTATGAAAACATTTCAATTTCAACATTTGTATTCCTATGATTTTAAACAATTAAAATACGTATTTTTCTCCATAGCATTTTCGCGAACTTTCTCATGGCAAATCTACATGCAATTTCAATTTGATTTGTCTATTCTTGCATAATTAAGAGAGATTAATGCTTGTTTATGTGAAACTGTGTAACCACTAGATTGTATTATTTTCAAATTGACGTTCTATGAACACCACCGGACATAAATATGTTGTGGGTAAATTTTCAAAGTAACGAGCGCTTTGGCTTATATACATTGGCGTGTTTGTTGCAAAATTACAATCACAAATGTATCGAAATTTTAGTATCTAACTTTTAAATTTCTTTGCTTTTCAGAAAGAAAAAAAAAATTTTCCATAGAATTGATCTTCGCTATTTTTACAGTCGGTTACTTTATTTATCTTAGAAATTCTTAACAGCCGATTAAATTCGGTGACTTCGTTGAGAATGTTAGCAAAATATTTCAAGTAAATTTTGTAAAAGATAAAGATTCGCCGTAAACAGCCTTAAAATCTTGTTTGGCGAAATTTTCGAAATAAATCTCGAAATTTTTCAAAAAGACCTATCTAACATTGAGAGACTCTCTTTGTTTACTTTCTTTTTGATCAATAACTATGTTATATTTTCCATATTTCATAACACTCAATGCATAGTAAGCAAGACAGTATTACAATCTCTCGATTAAGGGGAAGAAAGCTTGGAAAATATTTATAATGACGACGTTATTCATGAAACAAAGTGAGAGAGGAGAGAATCTCTCATTGTTACTTAGGTCCTTTTGAAAAATTACGCGAGAAATGCCGAACGCTCTTCAAACACTTCGCAAAATTTCTAAGTTTTCCGGCAATCAGAAAACAAATAGTCCTTGACTTATGCCGTTTCCAGAGCGATTCAAAAATAATTTCGCTGGTGCGGGGAAATTTCACTTTTACCCTTGCTTACCTTACCAATGAGCTAAAGGCCAAAGGGTCCCTCGCTGTTCGAAGAAGTCGTCTCGGTCCTTGGCTGCAGCTCGCCAGCCATGTTGTTCGCTTCTATCCCGAGACCCAGAAATTACCTCCCAGACCCGGAGAGAATTCGTGCTCATCCAGAGACCCGGAGACTTCGAGTGAGACCCGGAGAGGTGGCAGCCCTAGTAGTTAATCGTCAAGCTATGAATATATATTCTTTCTCGACTATGCAAATCATTATCGCGATTCATTATCCACAATAAAGGGGTTTTCAAAAAGAGCTTTACAAAAAAGGATCGATAGGGACAGCAAACGACGCCATATTTTTTCCCGTTCTCTTGACGTTTCTCTTCAGTGAAGGTTTGCCATTTCATAATGGTAGAAAACGAGCAGCTGCACTGAAAAACACAAAACACGAAAATTCTACCGAAAACTCAACGCATCCCGCAGAAGCTTTGTCCCACGAGCCGAATTGTGTAGGGATGAGAATTATGACGGATGATCGTTGGGTGATCGAAAACTGGAAGCATCACTACGATGAACACCTGAACAGCATGCAAGCAGTGGAGGAGCCGTGGTCGGAACAACGAACGACGAAGATTCATCAATTGCTCAGAGTTACTAATATGATACGATTGGTTATTCCAAAGGAGCTGCTCTTTTAGACATAGAAAAAGCAATCGACAGTGTTTGGCATAAAGGTTTGATTGCGAAATTGCAAACTTTTAATTTTCCAATTTTCCTAATCAAAATTTTAAAAAATTATCTTACTGATCGAACTCTGCAGGTTGTCTATCAGAATTCAAAATCTGATAGATTTCCTGTCAGAGCAGGTGTACCTCAAGGTTCAGTCTTGGGTCCAGTCCTGTACAACATATTCACTTCAGATCTTCCTGATTTGCCTCCAGGATGCACAAAGTCATTGTTCTGCGATGACACAAGCATTTCCGCAGAAGGAAAAAGTCTTCGTGTCATATGCAGTCGATTGCAGAAACGTTTAGATATTTTTTCTTCCTACTTGCAAAAGTGGAAAATCTCTCCCAATGCTTCTAAAACTCAAATGATAATTTTTCCGCATAAGCCTAGGGCTTCTTTCCTCAAGCCAAACAAAAATCACGTTGTCAAGATGAATGGGGTTATTTTAAGTTGGTCCGACAAGGTTAAGTACTTGGGACTAATTTATGATAAAAAACTTATTTTCAAAGAGCACATTGAGAGTATACAAGCCAAGTGCATCAAATATACGAGATGTTTATATCCTCTCATCAACAGGAATTCTAAACTTTGTTTAAAGAACAAACTTTTGATTTACAAACAAATTTTTAGACCAGCAATGCTTTATGCTGTACCGATCTGGTCAAGTTGCTGTTCAACAAGGAAGAAAACGCTCCAAAGGATTTAGAATAAAATTCTGAAAATGATTTTGAAGCGTCCTCCTTGGTTTGGTACTCTCGAATTACATAGACTTACTGGTGTTGAACCATTAGAAGCTATGTCAAATAAAATTATTAATAATTTTCGACAAAAATCGTTGCAATCCTCAATTGCTACGATAAGCTTTCTTTATAGCCAATAAGTTAGCAATTAAGTTAGTTGTAAGTTTACTTCCCCTTTTCTGACAAGTAGGTTTAAATCCCTACGAATGATAAGTCCTAATTGCGAAAGCAAACAAATCCTAACAGTTACAAATTTCTAACAGTGTTGAGAAGTCACCATTTGTGATTGGACACACATACTCATTATTTACTAATATTTATCATAAATACTTAAGCTACTAACAAATCCCCTCCCCCTTAAAAAAACGAACGACGAAGATGTGCCATCTCCAACAATAAGCGAAGTTAAGGATGCGATCCGGCAGCTCAAGAACAACAAATCGGCCTGAAAGGATGGCATCGGAGCGGAACTTAAAAAATCGAAATCTGAGAGAACAGCTACCGAAGGAGTGGAAGGACGGAGTTATCTGTCCCATCTACAAGAAGGGCGGCAAACTAGACTGCGAGAACTATCGTTCGATCACAGTTCTGAATGCCGCCCACAAAATGTTTTTCCAAATCATCCTCCAACGCCTGTCACCATCAACCAACAGATTTGTAGGAAGTTACCAGGCCAGATTTATGGAAGGACGGTCTACGACTGACCAAATTTTTTACAATGCGGCAGATCATCCAAAAGTGCCCTAGATTCCCTACACAAAACCTAGAGTCCCTACACATTATCTTTTCGTCGATTTTGAAGCCGCATACGACACATTAAACTGATAAGAGCCATGGAAAATTCTTGACGAAAACGGCTTTCCGAGGAAGCTGACAAGACTGATTAAGGCTGTGATGGAGAATGTGAAGTGTTGCGTGAGGGTTTCGGGTGGAACGTGGGACTTGCTCGAGTCCCACAGGGGGCTTCGACAAGGTGATGATCTCTCCAGCCTAATGTTTAACGTCTCGCTAGAGTGTGTTATAAAACAGGACGGGGTTTAATATTTGGGGTACGATATTCAACAGATCGCACAGTGGTCTAAACTCGAAAAATCGTGATCGTTTTAGATTTGACTGTGAAATATTGATTTTATGTACCCAGTGTCTTCAGCAAGTTTATTCTATATAACAAGGCCTTTTTTTTGGCGTTTTCGGTTTTTTATCAATCCCCCTAGTAGGTAGATAAAAAAAATATTTTTTCTAATTTTCAAAATACCCGATTACTTTCTTCAGCAAAGTTGTAGGAAAATCTATAAGAAAAAGAATTGCTGAACACTGTAACCTTCTATCTGTACGTCAGATATGACGAAATAGAGTTTTACGAGGAACAGTCCTCAAAATTAGTTTTTTGTCCATAACTTTTTATGTAACAGTCGAAACAGTTCAAGATGTTCTAAGATTTCGTTCATTCTACTAAACCTAGCATTTTTGTAAAATATATTGGTTTGATATTTTCATTTGTTTTAAAGATATTTCTAGTTTTTTGCTGAAAATAGCCATATTTTGAGTCCATATTTCTCCGAAGGTTGCAGATAGTAGCAAACCAGACTATATGCATTTGAAAGTTTGTCGAACGAATTGCATTACTCAAACGAGTTCCACTGTTTCTAGTTGTATCCAACCGAGTACAGAATGAAAGGAAAACATCCCTCAAAATGAGTTTTTTGTCCATAACTTTTTCTGTAATTATCGAACCAATTCAAGATGTTCTAAGATTTCGTTCATTCTGCTAAACCTCGCATTTTTTGTAGAATATATTGGTAATTTTCCTACAACTTTGCTGAAGGAAGCAATCGGGTATTTTGAAAATTAGAAAAACTAATTTATTTTATCTGACTACTAGAGGGATTGATCAAAAAACCGAAAACGCCAAAAGAAAGGCCTTGTTATATGGAATAAATTTGCTGAAGACACTGGGTACATAAAATCAATATTTCACAGTCAAATCTAAAACGATCACGATTTTTCGAGTTTAGACCACTGTGCGATCTGTTGAATATCGTACCCCAAATATTAAACCCCGTCCTGTTTTATAACACACTCTAGCGAGACGTTAAACATTAGGCTGGATAGATCGTGCATGTTTCACATGATAGAGCAAGTGCAATTTTAATTGCTTTCTCAGTCGCAGGAAAGAAAGAACAGGCTTCAACTAGCAAGTCTCTAAGATCCTGCTCTTCCAAGTTATTACGGTCTGCTCTCATGCTGCTGCAATGTTGATACTAAACTTCCATCTCTTCAACTTGGAATTGTCATAGCTCGGTTCCAATACTCCAAGCTAGTTGATGCAGGTGGATTTGCCCGGTACTTTCGCCGCTGCAATTTCCTTGGTGGATCAACTGAAAAACCTGTGCAATTCCTCGCAACATAAGGCAAGCATTTCAATCAATTATTTTTGATCTGGTTGATACTTTACACAAATTTTTCTATGGGCTAAAAATGTCGTTTTGTGCTATCAGAGTTATTGAAAACAAAATTCTGCACCAATGTTATCAACTAGTGGGGGGCAACGGTTTTGGAAAATTTAATAAAATTTTCATTACCTGTTCAAACCTCAATGGTATTAGACGTGATTTTTTTTCAATTCGCAAAAATTTTCCCCGAAGTATTGCTATCGAGCTCTAGATCCAAATTTCTCCCTAAATTCGGTTTCTGGACCATTGTGCAGTAGGACACCACCGCTAATTTCTGCTATGATGTCGTTGCTCGACTATGAGTGTTAACGTGGCTATATGGAAATATTTAAACTTGATAGCAAAGAGCCAGAACAAAATTTTATTGATTCCATTTAACTCCTCGAAAATTCCTAACTCATCAGAAGTCTATTACTAGTGACTCCGCTTGGCACATTGCATTTTAAGATTTCTAAGGGAAAACCTACTTTTTGTAACTTGATGAGTATTGTGTGCATCCGCTTTCACCCACCCGGCTCTCGCCCTAATTTTAGTAAGACACAATGGAGTTATATAGAAAAAATATGTTACTCAATAAAAATGTATTGCGTTTAGAAAAAGTAAGTACTAGAAAGTTAGCATAAGATGTATAGAAGACAACTGACAGCTGTTTTCTCTGTTATTAAGTAAAATACTCGAAGATATTTTTATTTTACTATTACTGGAACAGCGCCATCTCTTGCAGATTCGACGTTTTTTCAGGTGTTTCATAACTTTTATATAACACTAAAAGAATAGCTCTCTGTAAATAATATGGTGGTCCTGAAAGGATTTAAAATGGTATTGATTGGTAGATCCATTTTAAGCTTCTGTGCATTATTCCGGTTGTGGTAATTCCTGGAGTCGATTTTTAGCCTCTGAGTATCACCCGAATTCCGAAAATACCGAAAATGTCGAGATGGCGTCTGGAGTCGAATTTTGGCTTCTGTGCATCATCCCGATCATTTTAAGCTCTTTTTCGGAAAAAATGGTTGAAGTATGTGTTTCATTTATATTTTATTATTCTCTTTCCAGATTAGGATGGGGTGTCAGACCATCATAGAAACATTTTTTGTACTATAAAATCTTGACTTTCCAAACTTGGCCGTATTTTTTGATTAGTTCTCGAGTTGTGCAGAAATTCCTGTTTCATTTATATGTGAGCCCTCCCTTCCAGAAGGTGAAGAGTATCAAACCACCATAAAAACAAATTCTCAAAAAAAAATTCTTATCTCAAAAAACCCAAATTTGATTCCTTTTGCTCGGAAGTCAGTAAGATCGTTATGCTAAGCCCACAATTGTCCTGAACACTAAAGCAGTTGGCTGCGAGGTCTGTGTATAATGAACAGACGGTCAAGTTTTCGTTGTAGTTTGTAGTACCAAGGTTTTGCTTTGATTTTTTTGCTTGGTTAGATCTCGAGCTAGGCAGAAATTCAAGTTTTATTTGTGTAATAACCCTTCCTTCCAAAAGGGGAGGGCTCTCGAGCTTTCCTAAACATCTTTCCCGTCCCAAAACCACTACATAATCATTTTCACGCCGATCGTTTTAGTAATTTTTAAGTCTATAAAGAAAAGTTGGTATTCCGGTCTACTTCAGAGTAGACTGATTTGGTTTTTGATATTTGGTGCCCAGAAATATCTAGTTCAATTCTAAAAACAAATTTACATCAACGGGAGAAATTGTCCAAACTTTGACCGCCCGAGCTCTTTCGTCCTCTTTCGGATAAAATAAAATTGGCACAGCCTCAAAAGAAACAGATGTTCGCTACGCGCCACGTTAGAATGAATTTAAATAATACACTTATTATTGTCAATTTCGTATCAGCATGATTTGAAAAAAAAAAGTTTAAACGTAATTATGTTTATTTTTCTGGTTTCAGATTGTAAATGATACTACAATAGAATTGAAGGTGGACCTGCTGCATAATAACGAATCTACGATATGTGGTGTAAAAACTTACCTATGCAGGCTTAATCAAACGCGGGAGGTTCATAGCACAACGATTTTCATCGGCGAACCTCCGCAACCGATAGATCTTGCTGACTTCCGTTGTATATCCGAGAATCGCGAATATCTGGTATGTGATTGGCCGCGGAATGACTACTGTAATCTCCATACGTGGTACCAATTGGTAATGATTAGACATCACATGCCTAGCAGCTGTGAGCTGGTGGAGCTCCCGGCTGGGCGAATCCAATTCGACAGCCGATCGGAAACTTGTTCCTATTCTGCCACACAAAGGAGCATTACCTTCGAGTTGGAATCGCGCAACTTTATTGGTAATACTACGATAGAGTATCATTTTGATCACTACGACTTGGTGAGGCCGGCTGCTCCAAAGTTTCTGGAAATCTCAAATGTTACCACTACCAGTTTTGATGTTACATGGAGCCTGAGCACGAAATTGTTAAATTTGGACCGACAGCTGGAATTTCAGTTTTTGTTAGTTTCCGAGTATGGAGTTGAAGAGAGTGCTTTCACCAATTTGTCGTTCAGAAGAGATGAAAGATTGAGCCATTCCTTACAAGGTTTAACACCATACACCCACTATAAGCTGTCGATACGGCTTCGAGTAGTTCCAAACCAACCAAGGCCTTCGGAAAATGATTATTGGTCAGATTGGAGTTCAGCTACAATTAAAACCAAAGCCTGTCGACCATTCCAAGCTCCTGCAACACTCCCTGGAGCATATAGTCTGCGAGAAATAACAGGAAGTTTTGCTACTGTTGATGTTTTTTGGCTAAAAATTCCTCAGTACCTGCACAATGGTGGAAGGTTCCGATACGACGTGTCGGCAATCGACAAATCCGGTACAAGGTAGGACGATCAAAACTCTTGAATTATAAGAAAAGCTAATTAGTTTGATTTTTTTAGATATCTTCCTTCGTCGGTGAGCAACGAAACTGCTACTTTTCATCATTTAAAACTGGATTACTACCGAGTTGAAATAACCTGCCAAAACGTGGAAGGACCGGCCGACGGCGTAAGTGTGATAGAAATATATCCTCCAGCGGAAGATCTTAAGCCAACAATTAAAAGGATATTACTACTTGATGACTATCAACTCTCGTGGTATCCCGTACCACAAATAGATAAACTACTCAACTACACTATAGTTTACTGTAATTTCACCGCCACTGGTACATGTCGAGATGGTGTACAATTCGCAACGGTTTCAGCATCGGAAACAGTTTTCCATATCTCTTCAAAACAAGTGCTGAACTTCGCAATAGCAGCCAACTACAGGGACCATTCATCGGACCTCTCGTGGCAAAAGTGTGTCGTATCCGGTGACACGGGTATTGGGCAACCCAAATTCAGTGTTACCGACATGACGATGGATTCCTTCGTTATTCGCATTGATGACTCCTGTACGGATCGATCTCTCGTCGAGCGTTACGAGATTACCGTGTCAACAAAAGTACCAGTCACCCTGGGGCGCAGTTTCTTCTTAGAGCCGTATATATCAGTCGTTACTATAGATGGGCTCAGTTCTGCCACTGAATACAGGGTGCTAGTGACGGCATTCCACGAATCAGGATCTCCTCAGCACAAAAAAGCTGTTGTGCGAACGGCACAAAATGGTAAGATTCTTTTAATTAAGAATTAATGGATGTTTCTGATTAGTGGTGTTTTGTGGCTATTTGATATCAAAGAACTTGAGCATAGATCTATTTTCAGGCAGGATGACTTCCTAAAAAAATAGGACCCTATGATAATAAAATTGGCCAGAGGGACATAATTGAAGGTTCCTCCGCTAAGCAAGCGGGTTATATCATAAACTCTTATTCTTTTCCTAGTTACATGAGAGAAACGATCTCATAAAAACTAAACATTCATTACTTTTTTCCAACGAAAGTTACGTTTCACTTCCAATCCACTTAGATTGGTGATGCTACCGGAGAACGCCTCTGTAAAAGACATTTTGAACAGTTGCAACATTTGATTACCGTTGGTTTAAAACATAACATTTATATTTTACAAATTTCGTTGCGAAGTTCTTGGTCAGAATAAAAAAGTACGAATGAGTACGAACTAGAGCGGGGCATTACTTTGAAAAAAAAAAAATCAGTTATTTAGACTGACGGAAATTGATGAAACGCCTAGAGTAAGTGGCTAGAAAATATCGCTATGATACAAGTTTGATGAAATAAAAAAAAATCAAGCGAATTTATTTATTACCCTATTATGTCCAATAATTTCAGGAAGCCTTTGGCAGTCGATATTATACGCTTTAGGTGGACTAGTTATATTAATAGCAGTCTGCATACATGCATCACGTAAGGTAAAAAAGATGATGAATATCAAGGTCGATATTCCGCTTGGACTGGTTGGAATCGACGATTCCAGGGTAATCAGGTTGGATTGTACTGATTGTGTGAAAACTAAAATAAGTACGTAACTTTTTCAGACTGTCGCAATACCCAACGATCACCGAGAGAAAGTGGATTCAAACCACATTGTAAGCGAACAGGAAGTACCGTCTGTAGTACCGGCTCAGCGCAAACTAGACGAAAACTCAAACCTGCCCATTTTAGCACAGTTGTCTGCAACTTCGAATAATCTCGAGCGACTCCGGAAAACTGTGCACACGGCAACAGATAATTTGTACATATCACCCGAGCAGATGACACCTTCACCGGTGAAAAAACCTAAAGAAAATCAGTTCAGTGCCATTTCTACAGCATCGTCGGGATATGTGGACCTGAACCAAATAGTCAAGAGCCAAGACAATCGGTCAATCGTTATGTGATAAACTGTAAAACAAGAGTAGAAAATCGATTGGAATTGTTGATCTGTTTCATACACTTGGAACATTTCTTTTAAACACTTTTTAGGCAAGGTTTAATGACAATAAAACTAATATTGATTATTTCAGTAGTTTCATAATATTTCATATCTCTTGAACTAGGGGAACTGCTCCATTATTCATCTCATTATGCCGATATTCACGAAGAATGTACGGATTAAACACCAAATTTTCACGAAATCATCAAACGAATAAACTGAATATGCTTACGTGCTCTTATGGAATGGAATCAGCATTGTTTATTTAGTAAAATTAGCTAAATTTACCCTGAATTTTGTAAAACAAACCATTTTCCACAGCGCTTTCATATCCATCTCAAAACTTGAATCACTGCTCAATTACTCATCTCACGACGCCCCCATCACACTGTTAATCATGAATGAATCACATTATCATGGATGGACGTAGCCGCAGCCCATCGTAGTAGGTTACCTAGATATCCGCTGCAATTGTTAACGTGCAAAATTGGTAACCTAGGTAACCACTACAGTGCTATAAATTTATGTCAATTATGTCGGAATAATTCAACATTTTCAGTATGAATTTTTCGTATTAACAGAAACTGATTTGGCAACTTTTGATTTTCTTCAACGCAGTGAAAACAGATGAAAATACAGTTGAAATTTAGGATTTGTAGAAATTCATCTTATATATTTCTGCTAATTCAAGCTTGTTTTAGGAAATTTGAGGTGAACATTTAAAACATTAAAGTATTCTTAGTGTAGTGAGTGATTTTGTTTAGTGATTAAAATAGAAAGTGGTCCGCAAGTGATGAAAAATACTTTGGTTAGCTGATGAACGAATCCCGTTGTAGCCGTATAGTAGGGATGTAACGGATATCCGCATCCGCAAATGCGGAACATCCGCATGAAAATTGACATCCGCATCAACATCTGCATCCGTAATCACATATCCGCATCCGCATCTGCAGTTATCTAAAAAATCACATCCTTAACATCCCTACCGTATAGACCAATGCGCGGATTTTGTTTTCTGAGGTAGATGATTAAATTAAATGAGTTTTCGAGTGCAGATGCCCGACTATAATATCAAATTGAGAGATTTTAAGTGAGTTTTTGAGGATTATACTTTATGAGGAATATAAAGTGAACTAAGAAGAATCCATTCCATGGATTAGCAGATTGGTTTAAGAACAAAACATGCGTTTTCTCCTATGTTTTTATGTTGTATGAGATGAATAAATGGGCTGAGATGAATAATGGAGCAGTTCCCCTATGTCTTTTGGTGCGAGTAGAAATGTTTTTGCCTTTCTCCTAAAAATGTATAGCAATCACTGGAAAAACCAAAGGCATAAAAGTGCTCCAAAGGGTCGAATCTCGTATATCAATCGACTTAGTTTGACGAGCTGAGCATTTTCTGTATGTGTGTGTGTATGTAACGCTCTCCCAATCTCACTCGATTTTCTCAGAGATGGCTGGACCGGTCTTCATGAAATTAATTGCAAATGAGAGGTCTAGTTGCCCCATAAAACCCTATTGAATTTCATTGCAATCGGATTTTTAGTTTAGAGGTTATGTTTGAAAATGTGAAAACCACGAAACATCATTATCTCAGAAACTACTCAACCGATTTTAACAAAATTGGTTTTAAATGTACGAGCTACTCAAAAACCCTTAACTTTTGAGTTTCATGAAGATTGAACCTGTGGTTCAGAAGTTATTCAAAGAAACGTGTTCTGGAGAGTGTTTAATCTCACTCATGTTTCTCAGAGAGGGCTGAACCGATTTTCACAAAATCACTGTCATTTTGAAGGTCTAATTACCCCATAAGACCCTATTGATTTTTTTTGCAATCGGACTATTACTTTGTCTGTTATGTTTAAAAATGTGAAATCCAGCTTTGAAAAGAAACATATTCCGAAGACTACTTGGACTCACTCACTTTTCTCAGAGATGGCTGAACCGATTTCCACGAAATTAGTGTCAAATGAAAGGTCTAGCTGCCTCATAACACTCCATTGAGTTTCAATGTAATCGGTCTGTTACTTTGTCTGTAATGTATCAAAATATGAAAATCACGAAATTTCATTATCTCAGAACCAACCGAACCTACACAACCGATTTGAACAATATTGGTATCAAATTAACGGGCTAGTTAAAGGTCAATTGATGAATTTTATAGTGATTAAACACGTGGTTCAAACAATGTGAAAAGAAACATGTTCCGGTGACTTTTCAAATTCACTCGTTTTCCCAAAAATGGCTGGACTAAATTCAACAATCTTAGTATCAAATGAAAAGTTTGGCTTTCCTATAGGTTCCCATTTTATTTGACTATAATCGTATTTTTATTCCAACTGTATCTATACTGTATTAAATTATAAAAACAACGAGCGTCTATTATCTCAAAGATCACACGACTTATTTGGAAATATCTAGTGTCATTTGAACGGGTTGTCTCTCAAACTCACAAGTAAGAAAAAGTTCAAAAGTTATGAAAAGAAACGAAAATCAAAGACTATTTAAAACTGTAACTGCTTTGATCAAAACATATGGCCTCAACAAAATTTAAATTTGGTATTGTGCTATTCGTACGTTCCCGGTATTGCTCGTGATTGAAGTGTACGAAATTCAAATTCATTTCTTCTATTTCGCTATTTCTTCAGCACGGATATTTTACTTCTAATTAAAATTTTTTTAAACTTTTTGCCTTTCTCCTAGAAAGGTATAGCAATCACTTGCAAAACCGAAGATATGAAAGTGCTCCAAAGGGCCGAATGGCATATAACACTTGACTCAGTTCTGTATGTATGTGTATGTGTGTGTGTGTGTGTGTGTGTGTGTGTGTGTGTGTGTGTGTGTGTGTGTGTGTGTGTGTGTGTGTGTGTGAGTGTGTATGTGCAGATTTTTATTTTCTCTCACTTTTCTCAGAGCTGGCTGGACCGATTTTTATGAAATTATATGCAAATGAAAGTTCTAGTTGCCCCATAAGACCCTATGTAATTTCATTGTAATTGGATTTTTATTTTAGAGGTTATGTTTGAAAAAGTAAAAATCACGAATATCTCAATATCTCAGAAACCACACAACCGATTTCATTAAAATTGGTATCAAATGAACGGGCTATCTTAAAAACCCTTAACTTTTGAATTTAATATAGATTGAACATGTGGTTCAAAAGTTATGAAAAGTAGAGTCTTCTGAATACTGTTTAATTTCACTCATGTTTCTCAGAGATGGCTGGACCTATTTCCACAAAATCAGTGTCATATGAAAGGTCTAGTTACCCCATAAGACCCTATTTATTTTTTTGCAATCGGAATATTACTCTGCCTGTTATGTTTAAAAATGTGAAATCTAGCTATGAAAAAAAACATATCCCGAAGAATACATAAACTCACTCACTTTTCTCAGAGATGGCTGAACCGATTTTTACGAAATTAGTGTCAAATGAAAGGTCTAGCTGACTCATAACACCCATTTAAATTTTACTGTAATCGAACTGTAGCTTCGTCTGTAATGTACCGAGATGTGAAAATCACGAAACTTCATTATCTCAGAAAGTACACAACCGATTTGATCAATAGTATTATCAGATGAACGGGCTAGTTAAGGGTTAACTGATGAATTATGATTTAACATGTGGTTTCAAAGTTTGGCTGCCCCATACATTCCCATTTAATTTGATTATAATCGAACTAAGCAACCGTTATGTATTAAATTGTTAATAAAACAACGAAATTCTATTATCTCAAAGATTACACGACTTATTTGAACATAACTCTAGAGAAACATTTCAAAAGGTCCTATCTGACATCGATGCTAATCAGAGAAAAATGAACTTAAAGTTTTGTTGATCTTTTTCAAATGCCTATTTCTACAGAAATAAAATTTAATCTTTTTTATGATCTTAATTGTAAAAAAAAAATGTTGTCTTTACCTCCAATGCTTTTTTTAACGTTTAAAATCTTTTTTTCAGGTTTTATTGATGGCTTTGTTACATAGGACCTATGTTGTTCTGCTTATCACATAGGACCTATCTGATTGGTCTCTTAGTAAATATTAGCGACACATTGGACCTTTGTTTTAATGGCTCCAAAGGCTTAATACGAACTAATATATTTTTATGGTTAACGTATGATATTCGATTTCGTATTTATTTCCTTAAAAACATTTTTTAGCTTTTTATGATTTTTTTTTATTTGACCAACGTTATTCTTACATTACATTCTTCTGTGTATATTAAAATAAATAGGAATCCAGTACCCACTTAATCATGAAGGCAGGCAGGCGGTGGCAGTGTAGTGATCTATGAAATGACCGCAGAAAACGAAGTGGGGGATTTAATAGAAATTGAAAATGTTAAACTCAATCAAGAAGGGAAATGTAATATGTCATGCGATGTGAAAATATCTAATACAGTTTCACTAAAAAAACCAACAAGAAACGAAAACAACTTAATCATTTTATGGTATATTTATTTTAATTTATTATTGTGAGATGAATGCGGCCCGTACAACACTAGAAACGACGTATTGTCACCTGAAGTTGTATAATAAACACTAACATAGCATATAAGCAAAATAACCTTTAACAACAGAAGCTTGGATAGAAAGCTCACGGCTTTCATCTATGCTGCTTGACGTAAAGGGCTGATCGCGACGTGAACGATGACAATGACATTGTTGAAGATATCGACCACTTACGACAGAAGCTTGATCAGCACGGCCACGGTCTATGCTGCTTGACGTAAATGACTGATTACGTTGTGAAACAACATGATGGATACGAAAACGATTACGGTGCGATGGACCTGACAAAATCGTGTTATAAAAAAATTAGTATCCCATCCAAACATGATAGAAACTTTTGCCTGAAATTTTACCACAAAGAACGGCTGTTCGCTAGGCTGTTGGAACGATGACACCGACTACCGATGGCAGAGTCTTGGAAAGACAGATCAGGACGAGGTGAAACTCCGTCAGTAGAACGGTAGTGACATGGCCGGGGCTGGTATTGACTGTCGAATGACGAATTACCATCTGGAATGGGTTTTTTAGTTTTAAAATTTAGTTTGATTTTCACAGAAATTATGGCAATAAACTTTACCTTCACACAAATCGCTATAAAAGATTTCCATTTGATTTATGTTTCTTGGACTTCGGCTGGCGTTATTTGGGGCATCTAGCATAATAAAATATAAAAAATTACTCGAGGAATTCCAAAATAATTCTTCAATTACCGAGATTAGAAGAAACGAATTCCATTTTCTTTTTTTTCACTACGTTTTACGGATAAAAAGCATTCACTCAGTTTTACAACCATTGAATCTTCGAGGTCCAATCTGCTTCTGTCAAAGTTTTCGTTTGAATGACAGATTGGCCTACTAGCAGGTAAAAAGGTCCATTCAGAAAGCTGTGCGGTATTGTATTACTTTTCAAATTGGACGTTTTTTCGCAAACTGTGAAATTTTTATAGAAATCAAAAACCATTTTTTTTTCAATTAGCTTGAAGACAAGAAGCTCTTTTAAGCGAATACGCATAAATTGGGTTTTATTCACAAATGTCAGATAGGACCTTTTGAAATGTTCCTCGAGAACTAGTGTCATACGAACGAGTCATCTCTCAAACTTCATAACAATTTTATATGTGGTTCAAAAGTTATGGACAGAAAAGGAATTCAAAGGCTATTTAAAACTATACCTGCTTTGATCAATATATGTGGCTACAATATAATTTAAATGTGGTATCGTACCATTTGAATGTTCCCGGTATCGCTCGTGATTGTATTGTTCGAAATTAAAAGTCATTTCTTTTATTTCGCTATTTCTTGAGCAATTACATTACGTCAAATTTCATATTTTATACTTCTATTACAACATCATTATTTTCCAACCCAAAAAGTGAATACACATTTATTGGATGCAAATTGCATGTTAATCTATTTTTACAAATAATAAGTTTGAATGAGAAAGGCTGGGTCTGACTGCTAGGTGGATTAATTTAGGTTTTTATACAAGTCCGTACGACCCATGTCTGTAGGAAATACAGAAAATATTCACGAATTCGCAAAAAAATAAAATTCGCTGCACTCACCAGCTTTGGAAACAAACGAGTATCTTATAAAAAGCACACGGAAACAATGATTTTTCTTTTTAAAACATGAAAAAACAAACGATTGTTTGGAAATATTGTTTATGTGCAAGCAAAGCTTTCAGAAGATTGTAGAATGCCACAGATAAAAAGATTTCGTCTCCCCCCTCCTTGTCTTACCTCTCCTTGCTTTTTACCCTTACCGAGCACCGGAAACAATTTTTTCCATTCGGACGGGAACTTGCTGCATCGGAAGGTTAGAACTTTCTAGAAAGAGGCTGTATTCCGGCCTAGGCGAGTATGAAGATTTCATTTGGCGGATAGCTTTTAATAACATGTTTTCGGAAATTTGAAAGGTGTCCAAATCGACCACAACGAACGACCGTTATCCAGGTACTGATGATCAATTTCTGGATGGTTGAGAGCTGGTTAGTTGACAACCTGCAAGAGCGGCACTGGCCTTCACATGTTCTTGTCTCACACCTACACGAGTCATATGATTAAACTAGACTGTCAGCTGAAACATGGACACATCGGGTTGATGTTTCCTCAGCAAAGCGGGCAGGGTAAGGAATACGCGCAGCAGCTAGAGGCAGCGTTACCCACGGAAGAGCAGCTTGGCGCCGCTACTCTTGAATATGGTTGGAGGAGCATCCGATCCGCCATAGGTACAAGGGCTTCGAATCATAGAACTGACTGGTTTGACGGCGAATGCAAACAGTTATTCGGGAAGAGAACGCAGTGAATGCGAGAATGCTACAACATCGTACGAGAGCGAACGTAGAACGATATCGACGGACACAGAACAGCCAAAAATCAGTTCTCTGAAGAAAGAAGCGCCAGCGAGAGGTCCGAGATCAAAGCGCTGTACCAAGCCAACGACACTCGGGAGTATCAAGAGAAGCTGAATAGTAGGGTGGGACAAAAAATAATGTCTAGCTCCCAAGCACTTTCCGTGTTCCTTATGGATCCGATAACAACCGTGTAATTTTTCAGATCGATCGGTGGAACTATATTTTTGCGCCCGATTTTTAAAGTTTCCATACGATTTTATATGAGAAAATCCACTTTTTCAAAACTTATTCTCTGGAGATGTACAGTTGACTTCTAAAAATATATTGATACACAATATCATGTATCAATGTCCCCGTGGTTCTGTGGTTAGCGATGTCGGTCGGCTAGCTCTCCCACATGGTTGTGATATCGGGTTTAATTCCCGATCGAGTCGAGGATCTTTTCGAGCTGGAAATTTTCTCGACCCAGCACTGGGGCTCGGTGTATTGTTGTACTTATCCTACACTCAAAATATTTTTCACGTTATTGTTACGTGAAATTTCCTGTACTTATTCATTTTCTGTCATTTTTCATGATTTATGTGACAAACATAACATCTACGTGAAAATCACATGCATACTATGTTTTATCACGTAGTATCTACGTGAACTTGGCAACGTCAAACAGAATGAACTCTCTGTGCGAAAATATACAAGAATCAAAATGGCGAAGCTGTTGTGTAATTCGGTCTCTGAACATAAAATTAATTTCATCGATGGCTTGCCAACGAGTGAGATTCAGAAAAACCATAAGAATTCGACATGGAATCTTTAGCTTACAGATTTAGCACAGATTCAGTTCAAAGATCCAGGAGTTACCTGAACATAAACAGTAGCAGCTAACAGTAATTATCGACGGTAAATGTCTTAATATTTGTCAGTTTTTATGTCGTTCAATCATTTTTCGAATTGGGAATTTTGCATGCCCGTGTGATTTATCTAGCAACATATTTCGAAAAATTCTGAAATCTACTTTCTCTCTTAAGAATTTGGGAAACCACAATCGAAATTTATACGTTTGATAAAACGTAGTAGCTATCCGTTAGTCAAATGCTCTTCACTTTACCGGTAGTTAAATTCTACGTGAAAATCACATCAAACGCATATGTCTACTGAATAATATTCACAGGATAAATCATCTCACCAGATCATGATGAACTCAAATGACAATCACGTAAAATCTACGTGAAAATGACAGCGGAAAATATTCACATAACTTTTCCGGTAATTATAACGTGAAAATTATTTTGAGTGTACACATGCAAAATGTGCCAAAAACAATATCGATAACGAAATCTCTCAACTAATCTAGTTAATCGAGACCGCTATTAGCCCCAAGGCTAAGCGTGCGATATTGTTTTTACATGATATTTGTAGAAAATTTTCCTGGAAAAAACTTTTCTGGAGACCGTAAGGTGCTGCGATGATTGTAAAAAAAAAACTGGTTGAATGTCTGACGAACGGCTAACTATTGAATTTTACTAGCAATACTGCTGCAGCCTGTGCGCTATTCAGCTTAAAAAAAAAACTTCAAAAAACTTAAAATAAAAATCAGTTTTTGTGATGACGGTGAGCATGGTAGCTTGTGTAATATCATTCGCATTAGCGACGATCCGGTTGTTTGCGTTGGTAAATGCAAATCTCAGTTCCACAGAGTTTGCACGCCCCTTACGAAAATAGCAGCGAAAGTCGTTAATGATAATGATAATATTGTGTTTAAATGTGTTTCGTGTTTATCAGCCTGTGATGACGGTGGGAAAGATGATGTTTTGAGTGAGTTGACAAAGATGAGAGATGCCTTATCATCTGTCTCTCAGTCGCTCACAAATAATCAAAACAAAATTGAAACCCAGATAAATGTTGCTGTTTCTAACGCGATCGAGACTATTTTGAAATCTGTCAGCGATTCTCTTCGTGAGAGTCTAGTAAACATTGAGACCAGTGTTGCCAGAAAGCTGGATGATTTCAAAAACCAAATAGTCTTAAATACCGATCGCGATAGAAATAATGGTCCAATGAACAGAAAAAGGAGTCGAAATGAGAGAACGGTTCACTCTGAATCGGACTCTAACCCCAGTAAAAAGATGTTACTAGTACGTGATGACGAGGTTTTTTCGGAAAGTTTACCAACATACGCGAATGTTTTAGCGAGTTCGACTGGGAGTATATCAAATAAATTACAGAAAAAGGAAAACCGTAAGGCTCGGCCGGTCATTGTGATCAAACCGGTCGAGACTTCTCAATCTAGTGAAGATACTAGATGTTTTTTGAAAAAAACTTTAGATCCAAAAATCCACAAAATCATGAACTTTAGAAACGGTAAGAATGGCTCGATAATTGCAGAGTGTGCAGTAGGGGATAATGTTGAGGTTGTTAAAAAAGATATTGAAAGCAACCTGGGTGAACGATATAATGCTGTTATTCCCACAATCGCGAAGCCTAAGTTGAAGATTGTGGGAATGAGTGATCGATATTCCTCCGATGAATTCATAGACTTGTTGAAAAGTCAGAATGAAAGCATCGGCTTTAAAGAAGTAAAGGTTATTGCCGAGTATGAAAATTCACGCTTCAAATATAACAAGTTTAACGTGATAATCGAAGTTGATCAAGACACTTATAACTGCCTAATGAATGCTGGAAAAGTAAGCATTGGGTGGAACAAGTGTTTTGTACGAGAGGCCATAAATGTATTGCGTTGCTTTGAATGTGGCGAATTTGGTCATAAAAGCACAGAGTGTGTTAATCCTGAGACATGCTCTAAATGCAGTGAAAAGCACAAAACATCGGAATGCGCTTCTACTGATTATAAATGCGTAAATTGTTTAAAACATAATAATGAGTTAAAAATGAATTTGGACGCGAAACATCCAGCATCAAGATCGCAGTGTCCAGTTTTTCGGAGACTGTTTGAAAAAAGAAAAAGCAACATGTTGTCAAGTAAATAGCAGCTGAAGAAAATGCAATGTGAGAGGAAATTAGAAATAGTTTTTCTTAATATTGCTGGTTAATCCACGAATTATGTTGCTTTGCGGCATCTTGTGGAAAAAAAAACTACCAATGTTAGTATTGCTGGCTGAAACTCACATAGTGGAAGCTGATGCATTTGATCAATATAGTATTCCGGGTTATAAAGTTGCTTTTTGCCTTTCACATTCCAGACATACTAGTGGGGTTGCTATTTACGCCAAGGAATCAGTCAAGTTCAACATTCTATCAAACGAATCTGTCGAAAACAATTGGATCCTGGGAATATCAGTTCAGAGAGGCATGACGATGGGAAACTTTGGAATAGTCTACCATTCCCCCAGTTCGAGTGACCAGCGTTTTTTGGAAATTTTAGATAACTGGTGGGAAAATTTTGTTGATTTGAATAAATTAAACGTAATTGCTGGTGATTTTAATATTGATTGGCTTGGTGGATCGAACTCGAATCAATTAAAGCAATTAGTCGGTTTTTTCAATCTAAGACAAACAGTTTTTCAATTTACAAGAATTTCCTGACACTCTCGTACCTTGATTGATCATGTGTTCTCCAATTTTGATAATGTTAATTCCTTCACAGAGGCCGATTATAAAATAACAGACCATGAGACAATTTGTATTTCAATTGAAAACGATCAAAACCGAGAGGATAAAGTAAAAATAAAGTGCTGGAATAGTTATTCGAAACAATCAATGTCTCAGCTTGTTTCAAGAAGTTTGAATTTTCATCCAATAACTGGAGATTTGGACAATAAAGCAGCTGTTCTAACCAAAACGTTGGAAGACTGTACCAAGAATCTAGTTTCTGAAAAATTTATTGAGTTACAAAATTCGAACAGCTGGTACTCTTTAGACCTTGTGCGTTTAAAACGTAAAAGAGATAAATGTTATAAAATTTTTTGTAGAAGTAATGATAACGATGATTGGGACAGGTACACCGCGGCGCGAAACATATATTCACGCACCTTGAAAAAGGTTAGATGTGCATATATACAACGGAAGATCGATCAACATCAAAATAACAGCAAAGAGTTATGGAAAACTTTAAAAAGATTAATGAAAAGTAATACTACATTATCACAGTCCTTAACTTTTAATGGTATTGAGGAAAACTCCGCGCGAGTTATTGCAAATAAATTTAACAGTTATTTCGTTGAAAGTGTTCTATCGATCAATCAAAGTATTGATGTGGTCAATGAACCTGACGAGATAATACAGCCGATCCATAAGAACTGTAGATTTGATGGTTTTCATCCTATTACTTTTGCAGAGTTGAAAGATATTTGTTTCTCTTTGAAGAGATCGGCTGGTATCTACAATGTCAACGCAAAAGTAATACAAGATTGCTTTCATGTAATTGGACACGACCTGCTGGACCTTGTTAACGAATCTTTACAAACAGGGCACGTGCCTGAAGTTTGGAAGGAATCTCTTGTGGTTCCTATCCCCAAAATTACTGGGACGGATAAAGCCGAAGAGTTCCGCCCCATTAATATACTGCACACATTAGAGAAAATTTTGGAGCTAATTGTTAAAGGCCAGCTAATGCATTATTTAAACAGTAATGATTTGCTGATCCCAGAACAATCAGGTTATCGAGAGGGACACTCTTGTGAGTCTGCATTGAATTTGGTGTTAGCAAAATGGAAAGAGAATATCGAGGCTAAAGAAACTATTTTTGCGGTGTTTCTGGATCTAAAACGCGCTTTTGAAACAATTTCTAGGCCCTTATTGTTGCAAACATTAAAGCGCTTTGGTATCGTAGGTACAGCATATAAATGGTTTAAAAGCTATTTGTGTGCTAGAACTCAGAAGACTCGTTTTTATGATTCTGAATCAGTTTCCATTGCTGGGTGTACCGCAAGGAAGTGTTTTAGGGCCCATTTTGTTTATAATTTATATTAATGACATGAAGCGAGTTTTACGGTTTTGTGATGTAAATTTATTTGCCGACGACACTGTTCTGTTCATTGCGGCTAAAAATCCAAATGATGTTGAACATTACATTATCTGGCGAATTGGTTAAATTTTAAACAACTTAAGCTAAACATTAGCAAAACTAAATATTTGATTATTTCTTCGGCCAACTCCAGACCAGACGTGAATATTGCAATTAATGGTGAGACGATTGATCGCGTGAATGAGTTAAAATATCTTGGAGTAATCATTGATGACAAGTTAACTTTCAAGTCTCACATTGACAACGTCATCAGAAAAATGGTTAAAAAATACGGTGTTCTGTGCCGTTAAAAAAATGAATTGACTGTTAGTAGTAAAATTTTGTTGTATAAGTCAATCATTTCACCACATATAGACTTTTACTCATCCATCTTATTCCTTGCAAATAATACACAAATATTGAGATTACAGCGGTTACAAAATAAAGTAATGCGATTAATATTAAGATGTAATAGATACACTTCCTCGAGTTTCATGCTGGACGCGTTGCAATGGCTTTCTGTGAAGCAACGAGTATATTTTTTGACAATGGTGTTCCTTTATAAAATTTTTAATAATATGCTGCCTCGATATTTGTGTGATCGAATTGATAGGGGAAGTGATTTTCATAGGTACAACACTAGAAACGCGGAAGACGCTAGAACACCACACTTTTTATTTAGTAGATCACAGAACTCTCTGTTGTATAAAGGAATTAACTTTTTCAATTCGATGCCCAGACAAGTGAAACGTGCAGCAACAATGGCGGAGTTTAAAAGGCTTCGTATTTCACACATAAAATCTGTTTTGTAGACAGATTTTAACGAATTTTTTGTTAATTAATAAAGAAGATTGTAATATTTAAGTACATTTTTTTTCAAATTTATCTGGTACGCTAAGTTTTTATGTTCATTGATGATGATGGATTTTTGTTTGAATATAGCTAATAATATTAAATAGTAGAGTTAAAAAAAATGAGTTGACTACACATGTTTGAGCCACGCGCGCGTAGACTGACATAGACAATCTGGATACTGAGTACATCAGGGTTAAACCCCTGAAATTGAAACAAAAGGCATATCGGGTTGATAAGTTGCTTTTTTGGTTTGTAATATTATATATATTTTCATTAAGATGTTTAATATTTATCTGTTTTCACGATTTAGAACAAAGGGTTGGGAGAAAAAACTGAAAAGGCTTGGGTTTGCCTGTGGACTGTATAGCTCGTTATCGAGAACTATCATAGGATCTCTCTCGTAGTTTTGGATCGTTATCCAGAACCATTTCTGATTAGTTAAAGCTCCTAAATGTTAGGTTCGATTCCTAACCAAATCCAGATAATTTTCGGGTTGGAAACGTTTTGGATGAGCTTTGGATCAATGATGTTATTGGAAAATCGTTATTTTTTTAATTTTCAAATTATTGGTATTCTTTTGAAGGGTTACTATGTCTGTATTAATAACCAGTCAGTTATTTGTTTGCCTACTGGTTACATTGTATGTCTTTAAATAATATCTTTCTTAGATAAATCGACCAGCTCAAACCGATGTAGGGGTATGAGGTGGGACCATCATCATCATCATCATAAAATTTGCAATTTTTCAATTCCCTCACTTATTATTCGTGTCATTTACTGAAGAAATCTAGATCAGAAGAATAATGCCTGGCATCATTTATTATTAAATTTCATAATTTTTTGCAACTTACTTCACAAGCTTCGAACTCGAGTCCTCCCCTCTTTGAAGCCTAGATTTATACCACTGCTCCCGCTATAGAGCAAGATCGCGCGAAATGACCTATGGTCGAATATCGACCATTTTTGATTTGAATGAAACTTTGCACACGTATTTGGCTTAGCAAACTGAGCATTTTTCACAGGTGGAAAGATTTTTTACACCCATGAGTTACATTCTAAAAGGGCGTATGCCTTTTGGCATAGGTTTTATTCGAAGCATTGTGGCCCAGAAACCGTTAGTTGTATAGAAAAATTGTCTGAGAATGAGTTGTAGGGAATTAAAAATGCATCATAAAAAAAATACACTGTACAAAAAAAAATTTGTTTGACCAAAAAAAATTGAAAATAAACATTAAATTTCAATTTAGAAAATAAGAGTTGAATTTTTTTTTAATTTTTTTTATAGAAACTTGACGTTAATACGCAACTTTTAAAAAAAGTCCAGGATGGAGAAATGAAAAATAATATTTTTTATGGTAGATTAATTTTATTATGAAAATTATAATTCAAACATTTTTCAAAATATTTGTATTCTGATGATTTTAAAAGATGCAGAGAGTCATTTTGAATCAAAAAACTCTTGGTAGTAAACATTCTAAAGGTATCGGTTGTCCAGTTATTTTAAATTTAAGCTCAATAAATTATTAATATTCGGAAAATACACGTTTTTTTTAATTTGTCCATGGTTTTCCAGCAAAAACCATACGTTCATTGGAATGCTTGATCAAAAATATACAATTCATTCTTTGACAACAAAACGATTGGATAAATAACTCAAGCGCTGAACCTTAGCCTACCTACACGTTCCCCCTTGCCGAATGTTTTATAACAAAAAATGTTTGTCGTGCAACACTACCTACTTGTTCACTAATAATAACTGTTTGTAGAGTACGCAACCAATAACTACTGGGTTACCTATAATATCTGTTTTCGTTTATAAATACGATTGCACTACTCCAGATGTGTTAGTAACAGTGTGAAAATGGAACACACCAAGCCCAAATGCTGTAAACCCTTTCCTGATCATCGGTGTTCATCAAGCTTACGCAAATTAAACGATGACGTTATTGCAAAATTAAAAATATTGAACAGTCAAGCTCATTTTAATACGTCTTTATCAATTTGTGATTCGTGTAGTTATTGGAATGATAGTCAAGCCACCATTCATCCCTTCGTTGTTTACTATTCAGAATCTGGAACACTTAAGAATATCAGCTTCATCATAATATCGGAAGTACTCCATCATGATACTGTTGCGGGTCAGGTGTTTATTGCCAAATTAATGAGTTTTTTGAAAACAACAATAGAGTTGAAAAAAGCGATAATAATGTCTAATGGAGCTGCCTCACAATATAAAAATAGAAAAAACTTTGCAAGTCTTTGCAAGTTCGAAACAAAATATAAAGTCGATGCAGAGTGGCATTTTTTGCGACTTCTCATGGTAAAGGCCCATGCAATGCAATTGGTGGCATATTAAAACGAATGGCAGGAAATACAAGTTTAGCTAAAGAACATGAACATCCCATTACAATGCAACAGAATTATATGATTGTAATAAAAATTCATCAAAAATGTCATTCAGTTGGGTATCATATGAAGAATATGAACAAGGAGTAACAGAATGGAGCAATATTTTCAAAAAATCTATAATAATAGCTGCCACACAAAAGTATTACTCGTTTGTTCCGATCTCAGAAAATAAAATACAAACGAAGCTGTTCTCAAAAGATGACGAATCATTTACTTATGATGTATATAAAATATAAGGTGAAACTAGTTCTGTAAAGTATCTATGTCATAAAAAAATATGTTCCTAAGATAATAAAACTCGGAAATAAATATTTGATTCTTATATATATTTATATCACTTAGAACATTTAACTCTTTTCTTGAGAACCGTTCGCCCAATCGTTTTGTTGTCAAAGAATGAATTGTATATTTTTGATCAAGCATTTAATGAACGTATGGTTTTGCTGGAGAACCATGGACAAATTAAGAAAAACGTGTATTTTCCTAAATAATTATAATTTTTCGAGCTTTAATTAGAAATAACTCGAAAACCAATGCCTTTAGAAGGTTTACTACCAAGAGCTTTTTGATTTAAAATGACTCTCTGCATCTTTTAAAATCATCAGAATACAAATATTTTGAAAAATGTTTGAATTAGAATTTTCATAAAAAAACTAATCTACCATGAAAAAATTATTTTTCATTTCTCCATCCTGGACTTTTTTTAAAAGTTGCGTATTAACGTCAAATTTCTTTAAAAAAAAGTAAAAAAAAATTCAACTCTTTTTTTTTAAATTGAAATTTAATATTTATTTTTAATTTTTTTTGGTCAAAAAATTTTTTTTTGTACAGTGTATATTTTTTTTATGGTGCATTTTTAATTCCCTACAACTCATTTTCAGAGAATTTTTCTATACAACCAACGGTTTCTGGGCCACAATGCTTCGAATAAAACCTATGCCAAAAGGCATACGCCCTTTTAGAATGTAACTCATGGGTGTAAAAAATCTCTCCACCTGTGAAAAATGCTCAGTTTGCTAAGCCAAATATGTGTGCAAAGTTTCATTCAAATCAAAAATGGTCGATTAAATTTTCGCGTATTTCCAGGCGATTTGAAGTGATTTTGCTCTACATGAGATCAGCATCTCTTTTACTCGATAAGCTGATTTCCTGCACGTTCATAGCTAGGAACAAACCGGGTCTCTCTTTCAGCTTGGAAGAGTAGTAAGCAGCTTCTACTGAACTTTCGTTGTCGAAGGTACGGACAAAATGCTAACCGAATTTTAATTTCCGCGGGTTCTGAAGTTCACGTGTGAACTTTGAGGTTCCGATAAATGGGAACAAGCAGCTTCTCATGAACTTTTAAGTTAGTTTCAGGTGTTGACGGTACTTTATTTAGTTTGGTTTGTGAGTAATGTGTCCTGTTGTTCAGCAAGAAAGTTTACGGAACCAAATCTGAACCTTATGTGAACTTCTAAGTTCGTTTGTTAAATCTCACATTCGAACTTCTGTTTGCTTGAAACGAGCTGCAAAGGATTGACAAGTTGCGACATTTGTTGGTATTCATTCCTTAGTCAAAGTTTATATTCGTTCGTATATTGTCAAAACTGAAAAGCATTTTCAACTTCACGGAAATGAATATGGATATCAGTGTCAGTAACTTGTACTGAATATTTGTATTACGTTGAGCTCAGATGCAATATTAAATTTCTGAGATTCGACAAGCAACCGACTGACCTAAACCAGTTCTTGTATAATCACAGCAGCCATCATTGTATTCATTTCAAATAATCTATTTTAATTTTATTCATTTAATTTATGACGTTCAATACGTTTATTCTAATAAATGATATTTCTCGTAAATAAGTTTAAAGATAATCTCAACAAACTTAATAATTGAATTCATTGATCATCTCCAGCGATTTGTCTACTAGTAATGACTCTTGGTTTCTTCAGTGTAATTTCATCATCTTTGAATAGGTAGTGCTTATCCAAAACGGCCTGGGAATGTTTGCATCCGCTCTCAACATCAATTTGAAAACGCTCACGTGCAATGAGCGGTGAAGCAATGTCCTGTAACGTGCGCTTCCCTAAAAGAAGGTATTTAATGTTGAAGCATTTTTTCCTACAACGTTTAGAACATACGGACAATTAACATACCTGCGAGCCTTTCGTACTTGGTGCAGAAAAATCAGCCAGTTGCGATTTAGATAGTCTCACTTCTGAGAGGATGGATTACGTACAACAATCCATACTGTTCAAGTAGGTTTGAAATTTACAACTGAAACTGTTATGAAATGGAGATTCAGCAGTGACTTAAATGATAACGCACAGTCCAGAGTATATGGCAATGTAAAAAATTCCACCCTCTCATCCCGCATTGCCATAGAATTTTCAACAGATGCTTTGTGTTAGCATATTTTCCAGTGAAAATTTGGCTCAAACTTTGCATAGATGTTTTCGATGGACAAAAAGAGCATTTTGGGCTAAAAATTGAAAGCTGCCCGATTATGGAGAATTGTGATACAAAAAAATTGAAATTTTCCAGACAAAATAAAAAAAAACCTAAATTATTCCACCTAGCGGTCAGACTCAGCCTTTCTCATTCAAACTTATTATTTGTAAAAATAGATTTACATGACTGCCTAAATCCAATAAAGGTATATTCACTCTTTGGGTTCTTAAATATTGATGTTGTAATTGAAGTATAAAATATGAAATTTGACGTAATGTTAGTGCTTAAGAAATAGCGAAATAAAAAAAATGACTCTTAATTTCGAACAATTTAATCACGAGCGATACCGGGAACGTTCAAATACATACGATACCACATTTAAATCATGTTGAGGCCATATATATTGATCAAAGCAGGTATAGTGTTGAATAGTCTTTGAATTTCTTTTCTTTCCAAAACTTTAAAACAGCATATCAAATTGTTATGAAGTTTGTTATTTGTAACTTTGAGAGATGACTCGGTTGTATGACACTAGTTATTTCCAAATAAGTCGTGTAATACTTGAGTTAATAGACTTTCGTTGTTTTAACAATTCAATACATAACGGTTGCTTAAGTTTGATTACAATCAAATGAAAAGGGAACGTATAGGGCAGCCAAACTTTGAAACCACGTGTTCAATCATAATTCATCAGTTAACCCTTAACGAGCCCGTTCATCTGATATCAATATTGTTCAAATCGGTTGTGTAGTTCCTAAGATAATGAAGTTTCGTGATTATCACATTTCGATACATTACAGACGAAGTTACAGTCCGATTACAGTAAAATTCAATAGGGTGTTATGAGGCAGCTAGACCTTTCATTGTGGAAATCGGTTCAACCATCTCTAAGAAAAGTGAGTGAGTCCAAGTAGTCTTCGGAATATGTTTCTTTTCATAGCTGGATTTCACATTTTTAAACATAACAGGCAAAGTAAAAATCCGTTTGCAAAAAAAATTAATAGGGTCTTATGGGGCAACAAGACCTTCCATATGACACTGATTTTATGAAAATCGGTCCAGCCATCTCTGAGAAACATGAGAGAGATTAAACAGTCTCCAGAACACGTTTCTTTTCATAACTTCTGAACCACAGGTTCAATCTTCATGAAACTCAAAAGCTAAGGTTTTTCTAGGTAGCCCGTTAATTTAAAACTATTTTTATTCAAATCGGTTGTGTAGTTTCTGAGATATTGATGTTTCGTGATTTTTACATTTTGATACATAATCTATAAACTAGAAATCAGATTACAATAAAATTCAATAGGGTCTTATGGGGCAACTAGACCTTTCATTTGCAATTAATTTCATTGAAATCGGTCCAGCCATCTCTGAGAAAATCGAGCTAGATTGGGAGAGCGTTACACTCACACACACAAACACATATACGACACTCGGCCCTTTTGAGCACTTGTATACCTTTAGTTTTTGCAGTGATTGCTATACCTTTCTAGGAGAAAGGCAAAAAGTGGCTTTTAATTTCAAATTCAATCCCGAGCAAGGCCGCAAAAATGAAATATTAAAATATCAAATTTAAATGATGTTGAGGCCACATATTTTGATCGTAGCTGTAGTTTCAAACAGTCGGCGGGTTACGTTTCTTTCTATAACTTTCAAACCACATGTTTAAACATGATGTAAGTCTTCGTTTAAGGGTTTAAAAGCCCATTAATTTGAATTCAACTATGTTCATAGCTTCTGAGATATAAGAGCGATTTTCACATTCTGACGCAGCGCCAAAACTAAAAGTTTGATTACAATGAAATGCTATAGCGACCTAAGCGGCAAATAGACCTTTCATTTGACACCAAGATAGAAAGAATCGGTCAGACCATCTCTGAGAGAAGTGAGTGCGAAGAAAAGGTGCACATACACACGTACACACCCACACACAAACATATACACCTATACATGCATATAAGCAGAAAATGCTCGATTCGTCGAACTGAGTTGAGTAGTATATGACATTCGGCCATTTCAATCATTCTTCTACCATTTAATTAGCCAGTGATCGTTAGGAGAAAGTCAATATGTTTACTTTCATTATTTGATTTCACATTTTTATGACCAACGGACAAAGTTACAATCCGATTACAATGAAATTCAATAGAAACCTATGGGGCAACTAGACCTTTCATTTGACACTAATTTTGTGGAAATCGGTCCAGCCATCTCTGAGAAAAATGAGTGAGTTTAAACAACCTCAGGATAACTTTTCTTTACATAACTTTTGAACCATATGTTCAATCATAACGAAATTTAAAAGTTAAGGGTTTTGGATATAGCCCGATCATTTGCAACCAGTTTTATTGAAATCGGTTGTGTGGTTTCTGAGATATTGATGTTTCGTGATTTTTACATTTTGAACCATAACCTCTAAACTAAAAATCCGATTACAATGAAATTCAATAGCAACCTATGGCGCAACTAGACCTTTCATTTGCAATTAATTTTATGAAAATCGGTCCAGCCATCTCTGAGAAAAGTGAGTGAGAAAAAAAAGTTGCACATACACACACACACATACACACATACACACATACATACATACATACAGAAAATGCTCAGTTCGTCGAAAGGGGTCGAGTGGTATATGACATTCGGCCATTGGGACCACTTTTATACCTTTGGTTTTTCCAGTGATTGCTATACCTTTCTAGGAGAAAGGCAAAAATAAAGCCAGTGCGTTATGTTCCCGTGATTGTACAATAAATCACATCCCCTATTACTAATTTATCGTCTTTCAAGCCATACAAATGGGAGCCTCACTGTAAATGGGGAGGTCATACACTTGTATGCATGAAGCTGAACAAGTACTGCAAATGTTTGCGTGAGCGAACTGAATTGTTGCACAAAGTAACACTATGTTTACAACCGGTAAAGAGAATGAAAATAAAAACAAATTCATGCAAATGCCGGAGAACTCCGCCTGCCTACTCTATCTCCTGTGGAAAGACCAATAATGTCACTACTTTCGAAATGTTAAACTTCGCACGATCAAAGACGTCCTCTGATTTTCACCTCTTTTACGTAACAAAATCGATCCGCGTGGAAACGAAATTAATTATCAACAAAACACAAACTCCCATATAATGGTAAAAGTTTTACTTCGAGGCGGGAGTCATGCGCAGAGCACTGCCAACTCCGACTGAATCATGCGTACTGCCGGCGGCATACAACCAGCGTTGCCAGGTATCCAGATTTTGCTGGATTATCCAGATTTTTGAACATGTATCCAGGTAGACAGCTTTGATGTCAAATTATCCAGATTTTTCATGGATGATCCAGATTTTATCCAGATTTTATTTTCTCTGTTCCGCAAAAAGGTCATCACTTCAATTTTGGCGCGAAGTTTTGCAATTTTGTCACCTCAAATTTTGCGTACCCCAAGACTTTTATTCGAAAAATTAACCTTTCACCCCACGAAATTACTGCCAGATTTCTTCCAGATTTTTATTTTGCCTTTTCCAGATTTTTGAAAAAATGACCTGGCAACGCTGCATACAACTGTCATCTCGAAAAATTCCACCCAACCGTCAACCCTTCGGCGGGGCAATCCTCCTCCGTGCCGTGATCGATTGCACGCGAAGTTAGTCTCGGTTGCACGACCTACCACCGTGAGTGAGATGGTATGTGTGGTTTTTCATTTAGGCTGACCCAACAACGAGTGGCACGCCACGGCTCTCGGTACTCACAAATCAAAGGTGCACCTCCGTATGATTCGGCGTTTCGTCCTCGGACAGAGCAGAAAAACATTAATTGTGATTTTATTGAACAACAGTCTGTTTTTCTTGACAGTGACTTTGAAGTCGGCAAATTTTCCGTTGTTTTTCTGCAAACTTAATAATTAAAATTCGTGCAATTGGCGAGCATTTCTTGTTATCGAGTTCGCGTGTACTAACCCTAACTTGTTGTTTGCTTGCGGGTAAATTACACTGCAGAACCTTTTGCTTTTTGGGGGAAAATTACTAGTGAAGTGTGCAATCAAACGTGTTCAATGATATAAATATTTTTTTCTAATTCTGAGAAAACAATCGTCAACAGTATCACCTTTAGTATCCAGCACAGGCTAAGCCGGATACCATTACCATCTGTAAGTGAAAAGTTTTTCATTTGACTTCTATTGTGACCTTGAGATGTCAGATTAGTGTTTTTACGTAGGCCGTTGTTGCGATGGAGAACTGAGTGCACACGAAAAAGCACAGTTTTTTCGTCAAGCTGTTTTCGTGGGAATCTATCACGCTTGAATTGGTAACAAAACTGACAATTGGAAACTTATTCGAAATAACCGCGGGCACTCAAGTTCATTGGCACTACAGTTTCGTAGTTTAAATTCGCCTCTAGGGCTTGACTAGACATATTATGGAAAAGTAAGTTCTCTGGACAGTTCTAATGTTTACTTTCTTCTTAATCGATTATGCAACGTGTTTGAAATATTTCTATTCTCTTGACGTATTCTGGAGTGATGCAATCGTTGTTAGTTTTTAGATCTTTACTGTATTTTTGAACTGTGCTTGTGCGTTTATACTAATATTTTTAACAACAATAATTTATTATTAATCAAATAGCAGCATGCAACTGTTTTAACTTGAACCTTGGACTAATTTTTTTTGTTATAACACATTTTTCTCAATAATCCTATATTTTTAAGTAAAAATCGTAGTCCTTTCCAAATTTTCTCTATTTTACCTGTTTTTACTCTATCAACGTAACATATAACTTATTCTAAAGTGAACCTGATAAAGTGGAAATTATTGTCTCAAATCATATGGAGATGAAAACTATTACATTGACAGAACTGGATTAACTGGTTTTAAGGTGGTTAGCTAAATTACTGATAAGAACTAAAATTACTTCAAATTATGACCATGCTTTACTGCGAGAGTCATTTAGAACGTCTGTTTTTGTCAAACACAGTTCAATCGTTTTAATACGGCTGGATTCCCCAAGTGCAAGCCTAGGTTTCTACCGTTGAGAGCTAAAAAAGCCATATACATGAGTTACATGGGTCGAGAAAATTTACTGTCGAGAAAACAATCTTTCCTGTGAAAGAAATATAAATTCTGCGTTATTTGTAAAATCGTTGTAAATAATCAAGTTAGTACAAGCTAGCAAGTCATCACAAAGTATATAGTCAAAATTTGGATATATTGAACTTAACATCTCAATTCTGTTTATCAAGTTATGCTTGCGAATGAGGAAATATTCAAATAAACTAAAAAACACATGGCGTAGTTCTTCAAAATTCGTGTTTTTTTATTTTTATATACTTCAACATACAACATTGATTCATTCTGAAACTTCGCATAGAAAACTTTGTCAGATTGCAGAAAGAGTTTTCTAACTAAAGAAACACATTTAAAAATTGTACTCTTACTTGATATACTGAATATATCATTGGAGGAAGCGTCCTGACTTCACTCTATTGGCAGTTCCAGAAGGCGTTAGAATTTGGAGCGATAAATCGAATAATTTTTGTTTCATGAAGATTGTGACTTTTCTCGCATGAGAAACAAGTTATAATGAACATATTTTGATATGAGTAGGTTAATCCTGAAATGCATTAGAACAAAAACCTCTTTCGGCTCCATCGAAAATAATTCTAAGCCTGCAAAATTTACCTTCCGGAACTGTCAAATAATGTCATCGTGCAAAGATCTATAGTTGGTATCGAAACTGTCAAAGATAATATTGTCGGGTATCAATACTTTTTCATGCGATGGCTAATCAAAGCAATCATTGTAAACCATGGAGAAAATTTAAAGTAAATGCAATTGGCTATGAATGTTACTCATTTCGTTTCACTGCTTGTATCATTTAAGCATCGTTTTGGGATTTAATAAGAATAAAAGCTGACTTTCAGAACCTATATGGAAAACTTACGAAATGCCAAAAGTATCTAGGTTCCAGGACCAAATTTCAACTCAAAAGATACAAATGAATGTTTTAAAGTTACTTACTTTTTTTACTTATATGACGACAGATCATAGAGATCTTATGCCGAATCCAGAACACCCGTTTTCGGGCTGCTCCTCACCAGACGCGGGGTCTGCTTCGAAGTCATCGGCCCCTATCCGGGTCTCTACTTAATATCATGTGCAAGCCGCTCATCCGCCATTTTTTGTTTGCCACCGAGTAGGGTAACGGGGGTATTTTGGCCCACATGCATATTTTGGCCCACCCGGTAACATTTTACGCATTTTATCTGAGAAATCAATGAATATTAGAAAACTATACATGCAACATTGAATAACACACCTAAGAATCATACTACACTATAATTTTCGGCGAAAAACTGGCTCTAGGTAGTGTTATTTTGGAATTACTTCATACATATTCAAAGTCATGGCTGAGTCAACCCAAAGTCAAGAGGAAGTGGTAATATACAAGTCAACGTCCGGAAGCTATTGTAACAAATATGTATGCTTTTGAAACAATTCGTTGTTGTAGTAACATCAATAAAATGTCATAGGAACAGTTTGTATACTCTAACATGTTGGAAAAAGTTGAAAAAGTGGTTAAACGCATGGCTGAAATATGTTTGCCTCTTTCTGAAGCAAACATATTTTGACCATGCCAAGTTTTGACATCTTTTTGATTACCGTTCGGCCGTTGCACGTGAACAAAGAACCAGCTTGTGACAATTTACAGGTAATTACTTCTTAATTTATCACATTTAACGACATGAAATTAGATGAGCATGCCTGTCAAACCACTGTGAGCCAAATCATTTCATTTTTAGATGCCTAAAATTTACTAAAAATTACATTGTTGAACGGTGTATATTAAAATAGACACTTAGCTTTTAACAATGGTATAATAGAGTAGGTATTTATGTTGGAGAATTGTGTTTGTTTTCAATGAACTGTGCGAACACTTCCCAAAGCTGGCCAAAATACCCCCGTTACCCTATCGATCGCAAGATTCTACGCGCGAAGACCTCAAGCGCTCGCCGATCGGCTTCCTTCCACGAAGCACGGTTATTGTCCGTAGTGCTCCACCGGGTGGATCAGTGTCCTGTACAGCGCAGCGGGGCCTAAGTTGGCCACGCAATCCGTTATAAGTCCTGTTCCCTGCCGCAGTTCGGCTCTTTACCCTGCGGTTCAATCCGTTGTCACACGCAAAGAGTGTACCAAAAGATCCCTATTCATTGCCACTGCATCACCAACGAACGCCGGCAGTCAGTCTTGTTGGGAATCGATGTTTAAATACAGGGGGTAGACAAAATGAATAGACAGGCCAAATTTTGTCAATCTTTAAATAGTCAAAACTTTACGAAAAATCAATCAATTTTGATGAAACCAGTTTCATTTTACTGTTAAAATATTCTAGTTTCCATGAACTACTAAGAAATTTGCAAGACCAAATGACACCGGAAATATTCCGGATTTTAGGAATGTGTGTCGAAATGTCCATTCTTGCAACGCTTATAACGTTTTCTAACATCTTGTATCTTTTAGGTTTATAAGTTTACAATGAACTAGAATTCATTCCGAGTTCATTGGTACCCAAAGGTTGAAAATCCGTCGAGAAACCAACGAGATATGAATTAATTAAGTATGTTTTTGCAGTTTTTCTGCTGTTGGGTACATAGTAGTTTTTGTTAGAAAAACTTTTTCTTTAAGAGTTTGCTCTGTGGTTTGTTCTGAAGAGTTTTAGGCAACTGAATTGTCTATCTAAAAACCTTCATTTTAAAAAAATCTCAAAAAACCGATATTTCTAAAATCACTTTGTTTATTTTAAATATATATTTTTTTCAGTGTAGGATCTGAAATTCAATTTTTTTAATATTTTTAAATAAAACTTCAGATAATTTTCTAGAAGTTATCCATTGACAATCATTCTCTATCTCTCGTCATTATTTAGATATGTTGATTTATAAGAAAGAGGTTTAAATACTTCAAACCTTTTCAAATGTTAGTCCAGATAAATTTTCAAAAAAATGTTTGCAAAGTTGCTTCGGCCTACACACCCACAAAATTTCATTGAGTTCTGCTAGGGTGCCCAAGGAAAATGGTACGCAACTAGAGAAAAAACTTGATAATTACAACACCCATACTCAATTAATTCATATTTCAATGGTTTTCGACAGATTTTCTACCTTTCGTGATGAATTCTAGTTTGTTGTAAACATATAAACCTAAAAGAAACAAGATGTCAGAAAAAGTTATAAGCGTTGCAAGAATCCACATTTTGACACACACTCCTTGAATCTGGATTATTCCCGGTGTCCGTTGGTCCCGTCAAATTCCCTAGTAATTCATGGGAACTAGGATAGTTTTCTAGTAAAATGAAACCAGTTTCATCAGAATTGATTCATTTTTCGGGAAGTTCTGGCTATTCAAAAATTGACAAAAAATTGACTGTCTCAATCATTTTGTCTAACCCCTGTATAACCTACCAGAAAAGGTTGCGTTTCACTGAATCGTACGCCGCCTTAAAGTCTAGAAATAGACTATGTGTTTGCAACTTGTGTTCTCGAATCTTGTCGAGGATTTGCCTCAAGGTGAACATCTTATTCGAAGTATCAGATAACTTTTAGACATTTGGCATGAAATATATTTTAGGGCAACTGGATACTAAGATCGCTTAAATGTCCGCTCGAGTTCACAAACAGCACATAAAATAAATGAATTGATTTGCTTCAAGCGAGTCTCCTCGTCAGTGGCTTGAAAAGGTTTTTATTCTTATTTTTTCGAGGTTAAAAGAACACAGAGAGACAATCTATTGTATTTATTCAAAGGTGAGTAGGGACATGAGGACAAAAAACTATTTCTCGATAAAGTAAACTGACAACCCAAACGGCGTGCACGCTTTCAGCCTTCCTTTTCAATTGTGAAACACTATAAAAATACTATCATATTCGAAAGGGTTTCCCGCATATTATCATGTAAAATCAATCGGTCCAATAATAATTATAAAAAAACCTAAATTAATCCACCTAGCGGTCAGACCCAGCCTTTCTCATTCGACCATATTATTTGTTTAAATAGATTCACACGAACACTCCAATTTTCTAAAAAAAAAACAGCCAAAAAAGACCAAATATCATTCAATATGAAAATATGTGGAACAGTATGATACCCAGAGGCCAAACATCAACTTCAGATGCCATTTCAAATTTTTGGATAGTAGCTTCCAGGTTAATTACACAATGTGAGTTTTTCAAGAACCGGGATAATGCTTAGATGCCGGGAATCAACTCCATACTTTATTCTGAAATCCGATTTTGCGACTTATAGTTTCTGGAAAACAACGTTAAATTGCCGAATTCAATCCAATAAAGGTATATTCACTCTTTGGGTTCTACAATATTGATGTTGTATTTGAAGTTATAATTGAAGAAAAACCTAAATTAATCCACCTAGTGGTGAGACCCAGCCTTTCTCATTCGAACTTTTTATTTGTTTAAATAGATTTACACCAACACGTTAAAAAAATACACCTTGATAATTTCTGCTGGATTTATTATTCATTCTAAACAACAAATTTTTGGCAGCCAACAGCACAACTATACCGAACATTTAAAATATAACATTCACACACATATAAACATACATTAACTCATATACATGAAAATAACATTAAATTCTTTCAAATATATGATGCGATTTTGTTTTTGATCGTGGTATAATCGAGTTGTACTCATATACTGCGTTTAAATATTAAGATTGTTTATGTCAACTTTAGTCAGTGGATTTCAAATAATTTATAATTAAATGTTGTTCCTTTGAATTTGAATGATCTTATCAGTGAAAATGAAATTATTTAACGCAGTTGATATCACTGATCGTTTCTGAGGGGCATCCAATGAATGGGCAAATTCCAATCAATATGGGTTCTTGAAATCTGGATTGTACCCAGTGGCCAGAATCCGACCTCAAATACCATTTTTAATCCAGAAGTGGTCATTCTGGTTGCCTGATAATTATAAAATCATAAAATCCATCATAAAATTGCCGAAATTTTCGATCAAGAGCCGAAAGTGACAAATATCATTCAATACGATTTGGGCAAGCGGTATGATACCATGAGGCAGAAATCTTCTTCAGACGCCATTTTGAATTTCTAGACAGTAGCTTCCGGTTTCTGGAAACCAGTCTAAAAGGGGCAAACACTACCTAATATGAGATTTCCAGTACCCGGGATAATGCTCAGAGGCTACGAATCCGAAATCCGAATTTGCAACTTCCGGTTTCTGGAAAAAATCTTCCAATTGCCAAATATAATCCAATAAAGGTATATTCACTTTTTGGAATTTAGAATATTGGTGTTGTATTTGAAGGAATGATGGGAGCATTGTATTTGAAACTTGACGTAATATTTGTACTAAATAAATAGTTTTTCTATCATAATAACTCCTAATTTCGAACTTTGATCAAAGCAGGTAGTTTTAAACAACCTTGGGGTTTTGATTCTTTGTAAGTTTGAGGAACAACCTGTTCATTGACACCTGTTTTCTTTAAATAAGTCGTGTAATCTTTGGGAGAATAGACTTTTAATATTTTTACAATTTAAAATAAAAGTCCGATTACACTGGTCAACACAAGTTTGGCCCCGAAGGTCAAACTAAGATAAAATGAAAATTTTTAGCTTTTTCTGTGAATTTTTTTCTTTTTAGGGCAACTATTGTGAGCTTTAGAGCAGCATTTTTTTCGATTTTGTCAACTAGTGTTATAATCAAATGAAACGGGTGCCAATAAAGCAACTAAACCTTCAATTTAAAACAAAGTTTGTTGAAATCATTCATGCCTTCTTTGGCAGAACGAGTGAATTTAAAAAAAGTTTTCTGAACACGTTTCTTTTCATAACCGTCGAAGTACATGTTAAATCATCATAAAATCGTTATTTAGGGGTTTTGAAGACAGTCCATTTATTTGATACCTATTTGGTTTAAGTCGGTTGTGTAGTTTCTGAGATAATGGAGTCTCATAACTTTTACATATTGATGCATAACAGACAAAGTTACAGTTCGAATATAATAAAATTCAATTGGGTCTTATCAGGCAACTAGACCTTTCTATTGCAACTTATTTTGTGAAAATCGGTCCATCCATCTCTGAGAAAAGTGGGTGAGTTCAAGCAGTCTTAGAAACATGTTTCTTGTCATAGCCTGATTTCCCATTATTATAGATAACGGACAAAGTTAAACTACAATAACAATGAAATTCAATAGCGTCTTATGGGGCAACAAGACCTTCCATATGACACTAATTTTGTAAAAATCGGTCCAGCCATCTCTGAGAAAAGTGAGTGAATTTAAACAGTCTTTGAAACACGTTTCTTTGCATAACTTTTGAACTACATGTCCAATTATTATAAAATTATTTTACAAATGGTTCAAAAAAGGAAGCCCGTTCTTTTGATACCAATTTTGTTCTAATCGGTTGTGTAGTTTCTGAGATAATGAAGTTTTGTGATTTTCACATTTTGATACATAACCTCGAAACCAAAAATCTGATTACAATGAAATTCAATAGGGTCTTATGGGGCAACTAGACCTTTCATTTGCAATTAATTTCATGGAAATCGGTCCAGCCATCTTTGAGAAAATCGAGTGAGATTGGGAGAGCGTTACATACATACACACACAAACATACAGAAAATGTTAAGTTCGTCGAAGTCGATTGATATACGAGATTCGATCCTTTGGAGCACTTTTATACCTTTGGTTTTTTCAGTGATTGCTATACCTTTCTAGGAGAAAGGCGAAACGTTGACGTTCTATTTGTGCTGAAGAAATTTCGGAATAAAAAAATGCATCCTAATATCAAACACTTTTATCAAGAGCAATACCGGGACACGGTGCTCCCACAGACCGTTATTATAAAAAAATGCACCAAAGAGTCTGAGTACAGAATTCGATTCGTTATGACGTCTAGAATATCTGGTTAAAATTTCAAAATCATCATACGGTACATGTTTGAGTAATGCCCTTTCGAAGGTCGTAAGGGACAAAAAAGTGATATGAAAACGACGAAATACTCAATGTTAAGCACGTTTTTCAGTCAGCATTTTATGAAACAACTTCCAAAATAGTTTCTACACGTTCCAAGGATTACATTTAAAAAATCGTGATCGTTCTAGATTTGACTATGAAAAATTGATTTTATGTACTCAATGTCTTTAGCAAAATAGTTTTGTAGATCAAGACCTTACTTTTGGCGTTTCTGGTTTTTTGATCAATCCACCTAACAGTTAGATAAAAAAATATTTTTTTATAATTTTCAATATACCGGATTGCTTCCTTCAGCAAAGCTGTGGAAAATTTTAAAAGGAAAAAAATTGCTGAATACTGCGATGTCCCATCTGTACGTTGAACACGACAAAATAGAGTTGTCTCTGAGTCTTGAGGAAAGCTAAGTTGAATGCATAAATTCTTAGAATATTTTGCATTATTCTGACCATTACAGACGAAATTATAGACAAAACACTGATTTTAAGGAGGGTTGTTCCACAAAAAAACTTTATTTCGTCATGTTCAACCTACAGATAGGACATCGTAGTATTCAGCAATTGTTTTTCTTTTAAAATTTTCCACAACTTTGCTGAAGGAAGCAATCCGGTATATTGAAAATTAGAAAAAATAATTTTTTTATCTAACTACTAGAGGGATTGATCGAAAAACCTAAAACGCTAAAAGTAAGGCCTTGTTCTATGAAACAATTTTGCTGAAGACATTGAGTACATAAAATCAATTTTTCATAGTCAAATCTAGAACGGTCACGATTTTTCGAATTTAGACCACTGTGCACTGTGGGATTTTCAAATAAATCTTTCCACCAATTGTAAATGTCTTGAAATATAATATTTGGAATGTGTAGACACTATTTTGGAAGTTGTTTCATAACATTGTGGCTGAAAAACGTGCTTTACATTGAGTATTTCGTCGTTTTAATATCATTTTTTTGTACTTCACGACCTTCGAAAGGGCATTACTCAAAAATGTACCGTACGACGATTTTGAAATTTTGACCAGAGATTCTGGACGACATAACGAATCGAATGGTGTACTCAGATTCTTTGGTGCATTTTTTTTTATAATAACGGTCTGTGGGAGCGCCGTGGGGAACGTTCAAATAGTACAATATATTTTGATCAATCAATTTCGTTTCTTTCCATAACTTTTGAACCACGTATCAAATTGTTATGAAATTTGCTATTTGTACGTTTGAGAGACAGCCCGTAGTGGTGTTCAATTAAGTCGTGTATTCTTTGAGTTAATAGACTTTCGTTGTTTTCAGAATTTAATACATAACGGTTGAAATAAAAGTTCGATTATAAATAAATGAAATGGCAACCAAATCTTTCAATTGACATTAAGATTGTTGAAATTAGTCCAGCCTTCTTGGGGAAGACGAATGAATTTGAAAAGTCATCGGAACAGGTTTCTTCTGAACCATCCAATATAAAATGCTTTAGTTAACCCTTAACTAGCACGGTCATTTGATTCCAAAATTGTTTAAATCGATTGTGTGGTTTGTGATATAACGAAATTACGTGAATTTCACATTTTGATACATTACAGACAAAGTTACAGTCTGATTACAATGAAATTCAATAGGATGTTATGAGGCAGCTAGTCCTTTCATTTGACACTAATTTTGTGAAATCAGTAGCCCGTTAATTTAAAATCAATTCTGTCTCAGCTCGTCGAACTGAGTCGAGTGACATATGCCATTCGCACCTTGGGGGCACTTTTATATCTTCGGTTTTGCAAATGATTGCTATACCTTTCTAAGAGCAAGGCAAAAACTCGATTGATGAGGAGACTTACTTTCAAAAAAATCGTATATCCCAGGCAATCTTTTATTTCAGACGGAAATCGGAAACTGTTTTCGCACGATTTTCAGAGCTTATCAAGACAAACATTTTCCAATACTGCAATTGTGAATATCGCAATCATGTTCAATATTTTTTATGTTTTCCATAGAAAAATACACTCTTTGCATTGTTTGCCGTTCTTTATGGCTTCATTGGCTTATTGGCTCTTGGCTTCATTCTGATGGTTACATTTGACTCCACCTGTGGAAAGAACTATTTCGGAATTGGTCACCCAAAGGGTTTTATATTGTGCTCAACATTGCAGGTATTAATCTCCATACAAAAAAAAAAAAAACAGACCCGTGTTTTTTGTTGGGGCGTTAGGTTAACCAGTTCCTCCAGTTCATCGATTCTTTGATGTTTTTGAATCGAATAAAAAGATATTATTTTTTCTAGTTTTAGGAAAAATACCAAAGAATCAATTACTTGTACTTCCGAATGCAAAACCTATGGAATTTTTATAATTTTTGTCATGTTTTCAATTGAATTTACTTAAATACAAAAAATAAGGTAGGTGACACAGCACGCTTTGACAAGCGGGTAGTCGTGGGCTCGAATCTTAGTAGAATTAGGCCATTCGATGTCAACAAACTTAAGCATGGGTTAATTCTCAGGCTCCCCATTAACTCTTCTTTCACATTGCATTATACAAAACCTTGCCAAATACCTCTTGACAAACATAAATCCCTTTCACAATCAAACTGATTAGAGGTCCATTTAGTTGAAACCTCTCCAGGGAATTGCAATTGGCGATAATATTGGCCGGGGGTAGCGAGGCTCGGAACAGTAAGCGTTGAAAGGAAGGGCATGCATACAATCACGAATTATAATAATCATATCACTTGCTCTCAATAGTGATATTGTTAGTAATAAAAGTGCGAATGAAGAGCTTTTTAAATTCATAACTGGTGAACTATTGACTCGATTTTAATCATTTTATCAAAACACTAGTCGATAGTATCCGTTGTTGCTCGGCAAAAAGTATTTAAAATTTAAATTCATTCGCTGGATTTCAGTGTTCAATTTCGCTTCTCGGATTTCAAAGTGGCGTCTCAAATTTATTCCTGGCATCAATGCGGTTCCGGAAATATCCTTATTAAAGGATAATTGACCAGAAACCTGAAGACGTAGATTTGAATTTATAAAAAACATCTGGAGATGATTTCCGTCCTCTGGGTTTTATCCTGGCTCTGGAAATGGCGATACCAGGTATTTTTGGCCATTTAAAGCATTTAGAAAACAATATCAATAAGATCAACTGCGTTAGGGAATTTCTCATTTATGTATAAGATTATTTCTAGAAGGAAGTATTCTAAATTCAAGTTCAATTTATTCAAAAGTAAAATTACGAAACTTTAAAGACATTTCAACCACAGCGGAAAGACTAGGGTGACTCGCCTTGATACTGACAACGATCGACTTATCAATAATATCACTTTTATAACTTATGTGCTTTGCATGTTTGTCGGTAAATGTTTGTTGATTAGTTGTTTGTTATTGAAATTCGACTTCTATTTATTAAATTTCCCTCTCGAAAATTCCTTCAAACCCGACATGACAATCTGTATTCAAATGAATTTACAGAATAAAGTGGAAAAGTTAGGTACTTAATTACAAACAACTACAAATAGAGTAAATTGACAACAAGATTTTTTTTAACCTAAAAGTTATAATAGTTAAAAGCACAGGTAACGTATATCCAAACTATAACATAAATACGAAAAATGATGATTTCTCGCGTAATTTTTCAAAAGGACCTATCTAACATTGAGAGACTCTCTTTGTTTTACATTCTTTACTTTACTTATATTTTCCATATTACCCATATTATATCTTTACTTTACTTATATTTTCCATATTTCATAACACTCAATGAATAGTAAGCAAGACAGTATAACATTCTCTCGATTAAAGGGAAGAAAGCTTGGAAAATATTTAAAATGGCGACGTAATTAACGAAACAAAGTGAGAGAGGAGAGAATCTCTCATTGTTACTTAGGTCCTTTTGAAAAATTACGCGAGATTTCTCACTGATCAGTAGCAAAAATGTTTCGAGTAATACTAAACAGTCGTTTGACCACTTCGATCACAAATTGCTCGAGCATTAAACGTTACGTCCAAAATTCGAATACAAAGGGTTCGAATACACGTTCGATTGAAGAAAAAAAACATCCACTCACTTGATACGTCACCGTTTGTTAATACGATACGGTTTTATCGCGTCGCCACATACCAAAACAAACTGCTAGTGCAAGTGACAAACCCTTGACACTTGAGTACATAGCCTAGCCTTACCGCACCGATATGGTAAAAACCAATTTAGTCAACCGGTAGACGAGTTAGTCTGCATTTGATCAGCGCGATACAACGATTGATTCCTGTCGCAGCAGGAATAGCGTAAGTTAGTTGAAAACTTGGAGGTTTTTTTCGGTGAATTATAATTCCTAGAAGTTCTACTGCGGTTTTAATGTGAAACGTTCAAAATCCTTCGATGTAAATATTTGTGATAATACTTGGAATCCAATTTTGTCGTTCAAAAGTGACACGTAAGCGAATATTTACCAGTTCTCAAGTGTACTTGTACTGTAATTGCGAATCAGTGCGTGAATTTAAAGTTCGAATTGTGATACTTTCATGAAGTTTGCTGGTTATATAAAACGTCTACGATAATCACCAACCGGGAACAACTATCATCGGTGCTCCTGCAATCAACCAATACTAGAACCTTGAACGTGTAAGTTTGTCTCAGCTGTCCACTCTGTTTCGTTTAGATTTTGCTGTGATGGAGACAGCTGATCATTGAGACTGGTTGCTGTAGTGGAAAACTACCGTTGAAGTCGATTAGATGCGTAAGGAATATTTCCACAAACAGTTCAAGTAAAGTGTTAACTTTACCAGCACCCAATAAACTGTTTCTACACACACATAGGGATCACTGATATGATTTTTGTTATGAATATTAAACTCCATGCTATATACAGTACCGTTTTTGCTTATTTGCATGCATGTTGCTGCCTCTCTCCTCATTACTGCATGCTGAATAGCTAACTTTTCCATTCACAAACAGTCCACCTTGTGGCGTTGTATGATATCGCAACGCAACCATTTCAAATTGACAATGTGATCAGCAGATGTCGAATCGTGTTTCAAGTGTTGTTAATGTTTGTGTGCTGCTTTATAGCTCTGACTGGTCCTTAGCGTGATCGGGTTCGGGTTGTAAAACATATGAAGGGCAGTTGAAATTCAATTCAAACAAAGAAACCGTACAAACATGATGCAATATTGGGTTCACCTTTACAAGGTTTGCAGTGATTTTAAATAAATTGATTCTTTGAGCTGAACAAACAAGATGATTGGGAGTGCCGGTTAATGTCAACGGTGCCGCCTCATGGTCTCTTGTGGATAGCTTATTTATTGTAAACATCTGATGCTAGAGTTAGGAAAGTTGATGGCTTATTTTCAATTGAATGATGCGTTGATGCTTTGAGAGTAGTTATTTATTCGCCATCAGAAGGTGATGTGATCAGGAGTAGAAAGTTCAGGTATGTAGTAGTATTTTAAACTTGAACTATTACACTTGTTTTTTGTTGTTGTTTTTGAAATCAAATTTAATTCGTTTTTATTTAAAATGTGGTCAGCTGAACCAAGTCAAACGTAAAAACAAATGAAAATGAAGTAACAATTTTTCATCAAGTACAAAAGTAATATCGATAGATTACTGAGACCATTGTAACAAAAAAATATTAGTAATTAGGGTCAAACGATTGGCATCATATTTTGTAACAATAATAATCGCTTAATTGTTCACAACCTACGATAAGAATTTTGACATCACGCCACCTAGCCGTGACAGAACAACGCAGCCTTTATTGTTTACCTTAGTAGCTTGACTGTTACCCGTCGCGATTCATCATCGCTGTCAATCGGTTGACTAGCGAACAGCTGTTTGACAGAAAATCTTTCAACTTTCTATCATGTACACCACAGAGTCGGATTCGTTTGTGTACTTGTAAAATGTAAATGGAAACGAGACTTTGATCCCGCTACGCTGCTGGAACTGGAACAGCTAGATTTGTTGTCATGCACAACTAGAAAGGTGATAATCATTATCGGCCATATACGGCCCCACACGGGTGTTGTACGTCAGAAACACGAGGAGATTCCCTCGCGAAGGTGTGTAATTAGCAGGTCTGGGGAAATTCTCACGGCGTGTTTTATTACTTCCATGCCGGTTTAGTACTGCTGATAAGCTTGGTGAAATAATAACAGCAAAAAAAAGTAGGAGGTTGTATTCAAGACACGACCGCATAAATGACGTAGAACTACGTACACTATTAACAAATGCATTGAGTGTTCCATTACCCTAGTAACACAACTGTTTATATCAAAGTTTTATAGAGCTTTTTTGGCTGTATTGAGCGCTATAAAACTTTGATAAAACCAATATTTTCACTTGGGTAATGAGATTTAATGTCTACTAATGAAGGGTTGTGAATTTCGTGAACCGGATTCAGCAGTTAGCAGATCGTGCCGAGTTAAAAACCATACACAGCACACACACACAAATCATACCATATCATTATACCATACACACATCATACCATATCATACACACATACACACATGATACCATATCATACACACACAGCAAGCAAGCGACCAATCAGAGGACGTTATTTTTATTTCAACAAGGCTCGACAATTTTCAATAGTGCAATATCTCGTAGATTCAAACAACATTTTTCTGCATTTGGGCAGATGCGTGTATAATTTTCCAATCGTTTGCTGCAAGTATAAAGGAAATCGGTTGAAAACCAACCGACCTATAAGCATTTGAAAAGGGACAAATTTCGTCCCAGTTTTTCAGTTTGCATCCTTGTGTGGTATGCTAAAGTTGAGCGTAGTTCTACGTCAAAAGGCATTTTGCTGTTCAAAATCGGTTGCTGTTCGCGACCTTCGTGCTGCCCCAACAGTGGGGGAGTTAAGATACTCGGACAACATGCACTGTGGAAGCTATTTCACCTTCTGTAAATAAGACGGCCGCGACAGATGTAACTGCTAGAATCCGCACAGAATGCTTGCTTACGTTGTCAAAAATTATTAACTTTCAATTACTTGTTTATTTGCCTTGAAATTTTGCTGTTCAAAATTGGATTTGGTGATGACGATCTTTATGCTACCCCAACAGTGGGGGAATAATGGCAGTCTGGCGAGGCACGCTGAGAAAAACCGCGCTGCTACTGAGACGTGATGACCAACCACAGCGCAAGTGATTTATTTAATTTGAAGGCAGCCATAGGCGCAACCCGCTGTTACTTCTGAGTGCTGTATCTGCTTCTACTGTTGTCAACGTTGTGGACGGTCCAACGAGCTCACCTTCCGACTAATGAATGTAGGTAGTTTTCCCAGAAACACTCTTTTATAGCCGAGGGGTGCTACGTAAGAGGCCACGCCTTTCAGTTCAGTTGTCACATTCTCTAATGTTCTTTAGACGAATTATTCCACAATTCGCGTTTGATTTTTGTATCCAGCTGGTAAACACCGATGGTGCTCTCACACACGCAACGATATTACCCCTATCGTATTACGGCTTGTAATATCAAGCAAGCGATTTCGTTTGTCGCTGTTGCGTGTTGCATCATGTTGCAACTGAGCAGTTGAGAGACGACGAAATTCTGTTAATGCTGATTGATTGAATCGACTTCATATTATTTCTACATTTGGGTGGATGCGTGTATAATTTTCCAAACAATTTCTGCAAAAATGAAGGAAATCGGTTGAAAACAAACCGATTTATAAGCATTTAAAAAGGGACATATTTCGTCCCCTTTTCGTTAATAGTTTTCCTATTTACATCCCTATGTGGTAGGCTAAAGAAAAACGTAGTTCTACGTCAAAAAACTTAACTGTTACGGAGGATGCTCTGCTGGGGAGATGATGTAGGTCAGTCATCCCGTGAGTGATAATGTTGTTTACGATTGGATGTTGTAGGACACTGGTCGTGCCGAGAGACACGTAAGCTGCTGATTAGGAAATGGGCTATTGTGGTGCATAATTATTTTACTATGACGTCTGAATGCTGCCATGGCCTAAATTTCACTCAGTAATCATCCGCTTACGTGACTCATTGCGTATTAGATGTTCCGCTATTAAATAGGTGATTCTGTTTTTCATGGTTTTATTTTATTCTTCACGACTAATGTTTGAATATTGATTAAAGGGTTGTCCTTCATTAAGTTTCCTATAAAAAAATCATATCACGATCGTCAAATCGAGTAGGAAAAACTTTTTTAGAGTTTTTGTACAACACCTACGGCAACTTCAGATTTAACTTTGACATGTACAATGTAACGTGCAATAGTAATAAATTATCCAGCTTCAATGATGAAATATGACATTGCGAATTGATTGCACCATTTTTATTTAATCGATTTGGCTTATCAGTGGAGCACGTGTTGAGCTTTTAACGAACTCAAGTACAATTGTAAGCTTATCAACTGACTGTATATTTTTTTTACATTTACAATAATAATGAACATTTGAGAATTAGTTTCAGTTCACTTCTAGTTCTGATTCATGAACAACAAATTTGGATTCATTAGATGATGTTTTCCCAAAGTAATGTCGGTTTTTGAAATGGTTACCTACCCATCGTTTCGTAAATATTCCTCTTAACAACAACTCTGACGGTATCTTTGGCAGTTTTTTTGCAGTCATTGTTATCACCACCCTTTAAAGCGCCTCCTCGGAGAACCATAGAGAAATCACTTTCCTATCAAATGATCAAAAAAAGCTCAAAAATCAGGGGCTGTCGAAGGTCGTAAACATCGTTGATTTTCAACTCGTAGAAGTAGTACGCGGTTATTTGATGTTTATCGATAAACAAACCGTCCAGCAGCAGCAGCAGCCACTTAGTGATTAGTAACCAATCTGGGTCGTAATTGTTTCCCCTCACATCGAGTGGACACACCGAGAATAAGAAGTATCAATCCCATCAATCAAGCTCAAATTCTATTGAACTGTACACTATTATACTGTACAGCCGATCCTCAACCGTTTTAAAAGTAAATGCACTTTTGCAGCACGCTCCGATCACGCGTCTTCGGCTGGCGTGCTTTCAGTGTGTGCAACGGTGCCGGTTGCCTTGTGTGAACCGGTCGTTTATATCGGCAGGAGAGCTATGGCTGTGTGCGGTGGAAAATGTACCACCTTCCCATCGCCTGATAGGTCACTTCGTCAACAACGGTATCAATAACCGCAGCGGCGATTCGTTCCCACAGATGCTGAGCTATTTCCGTATGCGCAATGAGTTGCGGAGAAAAATTTACCAGCTTGTCTTATTTTAAATTTCTCTACCATTCGGTAGCCGAGACTTATATACATACAGCCGACCGAGACGAAAATTTGATTGAGAGAAGGATGAAAATTTGCGTTTATAAATAGTATCCGGTTTAGAAGTTGTGGCGACCGCCGCAGAGTACAAAAAGTCGGTCACACTTTCCGAAGCGGTAATTAAGACGCGAAAGTTGATTTTTCCTTGAGTTTGTGGGTGGTAGTGAACATGATGGTAGTTATTAACTGGCTGAGATCATCCATCTCAAGCCATCATCAGCGGAACTTCGTGTTTTGACATGACAAGGATGCACGGTACTTGCTAGTGGGAATATGTTTTTGCGTCGATTGTTTTTTTTTTTCATGTGGTCACTGAATTTCACAAAGTCATGCACGTAAACAATCAACAACTATGACAAAGGAGCTGTCTGCGTTGCTTCAAAAACGAGTGAATGTACCGTTGGAGGAGGTTTTCCCTGCAAAACACAATAAACTGGTTGTTTTTTTTTTCTCGCTGAGTCTTCGATCTGTATTGTCACTATTTTATTTTAAATGCTCGCATTATTATTCAATTTTTGAGCAAAGTTGGGTAAAATAGAAGTGAATCAAGATTTTTTAATCAAACAATCTGACAGTTGTAAACTTACTATGGATGATAAATTGATTGCATACTTGAAATGTGTCATTTGTAAACAAGTGATAATAATAATACTGCAAACATTGATGACAGTAGTTCTTCACTGGAATTATTGCACTTTTTAGCAAATCAAGAAAGCGAACAGCTTTTGTTTGCAACCTATGTTGTGCAACGTTATCCATGGTATTAGTAGCAGTACTTCACGAATATTATTACAGTTATTTTGTTAGCGTAATTTGTCACTTTTTGTCGAGTACAAATCACAAGTCGAGTGTTTCTACAGTAATAAGCCTTATTTAGTTTATTCTCCACGGAGAAAAATCCTTTACTTTGAAACATCACATGCACAATAATATTATATACGGAATTTCAATCCAATTTTACTAACATATTATTCATTAGGCCGTTACAAATTTTAATTCCATTTTATGTCACCCCCCCCCTTCAAAAATCTTTAATATTGGAAGGGGAAGAAGAAAAAAGCTCAACCCGTTTTGTTCATTTTATTGGTTTTCCGACAGCTTAAATGCGGTATTTAGCAACAAACAAGTCCAGTGACAGCGAGAGTGTCGTCAAAAGGCAAGCGAAATAAATAATAATAATAATAAAGTGTTATTTTTCAACATTTATTTGAGTGCAAGTTACAAACGTCATAACTTGCACACACACAAACTTTGATTAAAGATATAAGTTTTTTTTCGTCTCGGTGTTATTTATTTTTTGCCACCCTCTTTGCTAACTTTGATAACCTTGGACATAAAAAAAATCGAAATTTGTATCAGCCTTATTTATTTAATAAAAATCGTAAAACATTACTCAATATTGGATCGTCTTGATAAAAACGAATGCAACACGGAGCAATAACGGGATATGGCAATTATTGTTCCTCGAGTATGGAGTAAACTTCATCTATCGATCGAGACATTTGAAGCCCGTTGAACACTTCCGTGTTACACTTTTTACAGCACGCAACCCTACACACTTAGATTTTATTGCCGAGAACCCAACAGCTGACAAAGTCAGCGAAATGGTTCAAGTTATTGTCAGAAATTTGAAAATCTTCGGCAAGCAGAATGGCACTACTCACTGGTTCACGGTAGATTGATATATCAGCTGAATTTTCGTCGAAATATATCTACTATATAAAAATGGAATTCCGTAACGCCTAATCTTATTGATATTATTCCCTTCGTCTTTGAGGTGTACAGGAACTACATAAAACACGCACAATTATGACTTTTTGTGCTGAATTTGCCTCTAAATCCAAATTCAAAGCGATGACATGTGATTCTTTTTTCACTAAAATGTTCGTTGATGTATAAAAAAGACATTTGAGGGAAAATAACAGGTATCTGATTACTAAAACTCGAGATATTATTCACAAAACTACGTGAAACATGCAAAATTAGGACTTTTTAAGCTGAATTTGCCTCTAAATCAAAACCCGAAGCTGTGATCTGTGATTTTTTCTATAATAAAATGTTCGTTGATGTTTAAGAAAGATATTTGAGGGAAAATTAATAGGTATCTGATTATTTAAAATTTAAATATTCTTCACAAAACTGCATGAAAAATGCAAAACCATGATATTTTAAGCTCAATTTGTCTCACAGCTATGATATATGATTTTTTTCATTAAAATGTTTGTTTATGTTCAGGAATGACTTTTGAGTAAAAATAGCACCATGTAAAACATGCAAAATCATATCTATTTGGGCTCAATTGGCCTCTAAATCAAAATTCAAATTTATGATATGTAATTGTTTTTCATTTAAATGTTTGTTAATGTTCAGGAACAACATTTGGGAAATAGTAATAGGTACCATATTGCTAAAAGTTGAGATGTTACTTTAAAAAAATACGAATGTTTAAAGATAATTTTGTGCATAAAAACATTAAAATACTCTTTTTGAAATTTATATATGTAGGGGAAGGGGTGATAAAATGGACACCCTAAGCACATAGGGGGAACTGCTAACAAAAATTGATTCAAAAACTGGCCCCTTTTACAACCTATGAAAGTGGTATAACTAGTATAACGGGGCATCGATCTGTCAATTTGAATTGTGACAAAAAAACTTACACGCAGCACTTGTTCCTGTTAGAGCATCTTCAGCGGTCTATTTTTGTAACAACTTTATACTAAATTTAACCAGCGAAACCTAAAAAGAACCAACTAATATAGACCAACTTTGCGTTCTCCGCACTGGTGTTGTATATTTTGTTGTTTTAAACCGCAGACACCTTGTGAATGATTCAATACCCCATGCTATTAGTTTCCCATGAGACTTGTTATAAAAAGCACTCAATATTCAACAAACGGAAATTCGATAATTTTTACATACATTAAGGGATTGCTTTGGCAAGCCACTTTATATCCACGAGACTTAATGGATTTGATGGTTTAAGCCAAACGTCAGTGACATTTTTCAGGATGGATAAGTATAATCGAAAAATTTCTGCTGCAAGTAGGGCTTCGAAGGTAAGTGAAAAATATTTGATCGCGTAGATAATCGTCTTCAGTTTTCGTTTCATCAATCTCGTCGAATATTGCAGTTTTTTAAACTTGGGTTCGTTTTTGAGAATATTGTAACAAGCCTGCATTTTAACGTTTTCAGTTCAGTGTCTTCGGGGAACACTTTTTTGGCCTCTTGAGACTGATCGTTCTTGGTAGTCCCACTACAATTAAGGCGGTTAACGAAGACTAGATAGCCAACGTATTTGGCTACCTAGTGGCTGATGGCTGCAAACCAAATAGTTGAACCAAGGCGTGAGCTGTTCATCGGCTACTTAGGAAAAACCACAAAAATGAATTGTGAATTGATGTGAAAAATCTTTGTTTTGTTTATCCCACATCACTCGCAAAACGCTTATATGGAAATAGCTAAAAATGTAATATTCAATTGGTTTTGGAACGATTTATTTCAAATTTTAGATCAAAAAGTGACAAAAATAGATCAAAACGTATACGAGTTTCAAAGTTTTTCAGGAGTGACAGTGTGCAGCTCGATTCAAACGATTTTTTCTATTTTCTAACATAACATAACGCTCATCAGTGATCATTTAATTTTGTACGAGTTACTCGAAATGAGACGCGCAATGTCACCCCAGTTCAGATCTGGTACCTATAAAACAAAATTTGCAATTGCGGTGCTTCAGTAAATTTGAGTTTGTTCCAAAAAAAAAAATAAATAAAACAAAACATCGATTTGCACCACCGCTGAAGATGCCCTTATACTTGTCTTTTGACGTTGATCGTTCAAGAGCAGTGTTGCTCACAATATTTTTTTTGAAAACTGGAAGACTATTGTTTGGGTTTTACAGTTTTAATTTCAACAAAAAGAAATGTTTCCAAACATAAGTACATCACTATAATGTCGTTTTCTATATTGTGGCTACAACTTTTCCGTACATGCAGTGTTCGCAAACCACTCTAGTAAAGCTGCTGTCAAATTTATCATATGTTCAGTTTTTTACGAAAAATGGAGCTTTTCGAACTGACAGTGAACGGCGGTGGTTGTTACTAACAGTAGGAGATGAATAATCACCTCTAAAAGCGATGAATCAGCCGAACGAGAATCAAAACGAACCGTTGTTGACAATTTTCGACTGGCAGTATTGGTGGTTTTCTTCTTTGTGCGGGCTATACTAAAATTTAAAACAAACCGGTTCTTCTACAAAATGTGCAATAGTGTGTGCTACACGCAAAAAAGTAAAACGATATACTTAAGTACTTAGCATTTTGTGGAATTCATCAAAATAACCCAATAAACCGGTGCACCCGATGCAAAATCTTTTAGAGTTCCTAAGCTAATTTTACAGTAAGTCCACAGTGATGTACTGTTTTTGCCTTTTCATTGAAACTCAAGTAACTATTATCATTAGGCATATGTAACCAATACTGAGGTGCATTATATATGTCTGGTGATAAGGCGGGATAATCTCTGATTTTGCAAGATTTGTTTCGACTAAGACGTTAGTAAGTTATCTCTTAACTCCATATTTTTGGACATTTATATAGTAGTTCTATAAACTATGAAGCACCCAATTAGGATACATTAAGTCAAAACTATTACAAGTAGTTTATAATCCTTATATCGTAAACGTCATCTGCTACAAAAGACAGTCATCATTATTGGTTTTGAACTATCGGTTAAGTATGAGTTATTCTGTGAATCTGGCGGCACTGTTTGCAAGTTGAATAATATTTCAGTATTGCTTGAAGGCATCAATCATCTGAGGGGTGCAAAAAATGAATTTTTTTCAGCTTTTCAATAAAAGAATTTTGCTAAAAAATATTTCCATAAATTGATTGATTAATCATTAAAATACTGCCGAAAATAGAATACTGATTTTAGATTTTTGTACCGCTTGTGGTATGATGTTGAAATAAAAAAAAGGGTTATGTTTTTGGAAACTCTAGTACCATCGAAAACTATATATGTTTGTAAATTGAGATTTTATTTGAAAACCAAAATTCTAATTCTCCAATAAATTAATTTTGATAAGTAAATTTAGTGAGCACAAATATTGTTAGGAGATTGAAATCTAAGATGTATTTAATGCATGAATATGTTCACGCTTTTGGTGTTGTTTCTGTGGCTGACGCGTGAAATCATTAAGTTCGAAAAGGTCTACAACCGTGTTATGTGTGAACATTGCTGTATCATTCAAAACCTTCAAAACATACTGAGCTCAAAGCATTCTTTACTTTATTCAGTGTGGTTTACTGTTTTCTACCACATGCTAACCCAAAAATGGGTGTTTCGACAGGTTTTTGTTTCATTTTTCAAAAATCTGCAAATGTTCCTTTTAATTAGTCATGGTTGTCCCGAAAATGCGATTCCAAGTTGCTATAAGTACCTACATACTATCATTTCGTATATAAGTACATACTATACCGCACTCGTAATAAAACTAAAAGATTTTGGTTTTTTATCCAACAGAAGCAGTCAGGTGACTGTTCTGTATGAACAGTATGAACAGTATATACTAGCCTTATCATCAATTGCTCAACTTTGGGTTCTTTTTCTAAAAATTTTCACTAAATGTTGTAAAAACTTAGAAAAAGAAAAATGAATTTTATTGAATCGTTGTATAGCCCCTCGGTAATATTAATGCTGGTATAAAAAAATTGACATTTCGATGCCCCACTATACTGCCGGTACCCGCATAACTGTCCCATACTGATTTTGGTCACTTTTGAGTTATCATCGGGAATCGACTAAATTGTTATCATATTTTATGTAGAAAAATTGAAATTGATACTTTTGTATGGAAAAACATGGAAAAAATACCAAGTTGTTTTTGTCCCATATTGAAAGTACCCGCATTACAGTCCCACTACATATTGGTAAAAAACGGCAAACATATAATTTTGCTCCAGATTAGTGTATATCGGATTATTTAGGCATAGAAGTATGTCATTTAATTAACTAGACTAATGTTGTTTTTCTGTAGTACAATCTACGTTGCCAATGATACTGCCGGTTGCTGGTTGAATTTATATGTAATGGGACAAAATATGCGAGTACTTTTGAAATGTACCCGCATATTTTGTCCCATTTTGTCTTTTTTTTCAAGTTATATAACGTTAAACCAATTCCATCCATGTTTTTTTGTTCTCAACGATAAACTTGTGCTGCCATGAAACTGTTATGGTCATTGGTTCTGGATGTAATTGCTGGAAATCCGAAAATTCACGGATAATAATAAATCGTCGTTTTCTCAACATGTTGTTTTTCATTATGGGACAGTTATCCGGGTACCGGCAGTTATACCACAGTGAAAAGTTCAGCTGGACCCAATTTTTTTCATCCAGCTCCCCCTATGTGCCCTAAGCCATTTTCCAATTTCCTCCACAGTTTAACACTACAACTATGAGTCGATAGCGCACATCAACTTAGCCACTAATGGTTGATACAAAAAATAAGAATAAGTACTCAAATATAGTATTTTTCGTAGTTTTTATGAGCATTTTCGAAAGCAGTTTTTTGGGGGTAAAATGGACACGTGTGGGTAAAATGAACATAGGGAGGTGGTAATATGAACACCTTGGGCGTGAACATTAACTATCCCTTTACAGATAGTAAGATGTTGTTCCATAGCACGTGACACACTTATGCATTCGCCAGCAGTTCAATTTTCACCGTTTGTCGTAAAATTAATAACAATATATGACCTTGTTCGCAAGAATCTGAGAAATGGCGGAAGCTTTTTTACGGATTTCCGCATTCAACGGTACGTTTAGCCGCGGTCATCTGTTCATCGGTCCGAGTTTACCTTTGCGTTTTACTGATATAAACACGAAGCATCTAGATTTTTTAATGGGAATTAACACATTTTTTCACCATCACCATGGGCTGTCCATTTTACCCGCACATACATATTATTGAAAATACCTAAATATATCGAGAAAATCATTTAACCTCGAATACTTAACCAAGGAAGACTAGTCTTCTGACCCGGAAGAGATGGCCAACAAGTCACGGGTTGGATGGCACAATCTCAGCTCGGCTGACGGTACTGTTAAATATTACATTCGTTCATGTTACAAATTAGAGGAACAGCAAGTTTGACTAAAGCTAATTTATCTCATAATCCCACAAATTACACTACCGTCCTCAGGCCCAAAGGAAAAATCGATTATTAATTAGTTTGACTCACAATGAGTAGTTACCGTAAATTGCTCAGACAGCTACAGTCAATAACACATGAGCCAGAGATTATCTTTACAGTGACTTCAATTGAGAGACCAGTGAACGAGAGAATGGTTGTTCCTACTGCATCCGTGACAAGAAGCAAAAGATAAAAGCAGAGTGTATGAAACTTCTAAAGCAGCTACTATCGCGTAGTATTTCATTCCATTACTGTTTCCACAAAAAACTTGCTATTGTCATGAAGATGCTGTAATGTACCTGTACGGATAGGATAAATTAGTCTTTTTGAATGTGTTATACGACAATCTGTATAAGTTGCCGACGTTTCGGCCGCTTTTGGTGGCCTTTTCAGACATAAATAAACTTCTCATGAAAAAGACCACCAAAAACGGCCGAAACGTCGTAAAATATCTTCACCGTATTCCTATCCGTATTCCCGTTTTAAAACTATTCATCACATATAGGTAAACTTTTTAGACATATTTATATGTTTCAAATGCTCTATTTTTCGCCTTTCCAAAACAGCCAAAATACAAAAAATTGGTTGAAAAATAACCGTATTAAACATAAAAATGTGAGCTAAGGTAAAAAACAGGGTTTTGAACATAACTTATAATTTTCGGGGTATTTGAAAAACTTCAAGTAAACGCGCAAGTAACACTTGACTAAATTTACAACCCACACTAAGTCACATCAAAAGTTCTTGCATTTTTTCATCATTTGTAGCTCGGTGAAATAATTGTGCGATGGAAGCCAAAAATTCTGGTTTTCTTAAAAAATATATAACTTAGCCAAATATTAACCGATTTTCACAAAACTACTTTCATTTGATTCGAAATTGAATATACTTTCAAAATTGTAGTATATTTGTGGTATGTTTTTCATAAAAATAGACGGCAAATTTAAAATTAAATTGAAAAATTTCGTGAAAACTTAAAAAAAAAATAGATTTAAACTCAAATAACTCAACATCTTTATTGGTATTAGTAAAAACCTGTATATATTTTAAAAGCTCTATTTGTCCTCTTTCTAAAACTGCTAAAATATTGAAAATCGGTTGATAAATGACTGAGTTAAAAAATATTATATGCGCTGAGGTTCAAAAAACCGTATTTTGACCATAACTTCAGATTTTGGGGGTGTTTAGAAAATTTCTGATATAAGCGAATGTTACACTCAACAAGCCCTACAACCTACACTAGGTCACTTCAGAAGTTCTTGATTTTTTTTTTCATTTGTAGCACAGTGTAATGTATCGCTAGTGCATGCAACTACGTTATATTTTCAAAGTTTTGTGTAAAGCAAGTGTTGAAGTGCTACCGAAATTTAATTTACACATAAAAATTTGGCATCACTGACTGAACAGGAATGGAACAAACACCATGCGGTGCAAACTAGGTTTAACAGTTATAGTACGTGGGGATGAAAATAACATTAGTCTTTTAACTCTAGCGCAAAACGTAAAAATATTGAATCTTCAATTCAATTGATAATTGGTAACAATGCTCATCGCATCCCTGACAGTGGAAATTAGGGCACTCTAAAACACAATGAATAGCTATTTTAACACTGAAATCTCAACACTGTCGGCAGATTATGTTTGCAGGATCCAGTTTGTATTGTTACCTATTGTTATATTTTTTAAGACTCGGGTCAGATAAATTATAGAAAATAAATAAATAAATAAATAAATAAATAAATAAGGCAAAGTTTCACCGGAGGAAATGTCACTGTCATCACCAGTGCCACTGCTGGTTATTGCTGCTGCTACAACTGTTGCTACTCGCTGCTGCTGAAATACGTCCGACACTTGCACCATCCACAAGTGAAATGATTTGTTTGAACAGAAGCAGGATCTTGTAAAGCCCTAAGATTGCATTCCCAGTTAACTAGCTATAATATACCCCAAGCAGCAAAATTTGTTTCGATAATGAACTTTGTGCATCACAGCAACAAATTCTTATGCGAAATTAAGTTGCAGTTACATCTCAGTTTCATATACAATGACAAAAAAGCGCAGGAGGTGGAGCCAATTGCAACATTTTCGTTGTTTCAACACAAGTTTCAAGAATGAAACCGCAATGTGTATGAACTTATGCATGGAATTTGATAACAACATGGTAAATGCTGCATTGCAAGTTCATGGCTCAGTTTTAAATATTGCTTCCCTTATCATGCCAATGCAATGGTCATTACCAGTTTTTAATTTTGCTTCTTCAATTTATCAGTACCTTAGCGTGATAATGAAATTCAAAGCAATTTATCATATTTCGTTTAGAGACCCACACTTTTAGGACGACTTCTAGTCCAAGCACCCAAAAGTTACAACGCAGTAAATAACCACATCTCAAAAACAAATATAAGGCGAACGATCGAGCAAAAGTTGCTGTTACATGGCTTCAAAACATGACAGCAACTTTTAGAAGTATTTTTGTATGTTTGTTTTTTGTATCTCGCAAGCATCATGTTGGCAACCTATATGCTCCACCCACTAGATCTATTCAGTGAAGGTTAGGTTTTCAAATGCCGTTTATACGTTTCAACAACAAATCTAACCTCGCGAATTACGTTGTTGGTGTGAAGAGTTTTGAAGCAGCGATGCAACTTTAATTGTTGCTTGTTTCTTTACAATTTCATCGTAGTAACAAAAAAGGTTTCCTAAAACCTCAGAATTTCATTAGTGCAACAAATGATCACAATTTATTTTTTTATTATGTTTCAATTGTTGCTTGGGACTGTCGACCGTATCAGGGAAAGCTAGCATTACGCGACCAATCAGAGGTCTTAATTTGCGTTTCAACAAGGCTAGACAATTTTCAATAGTACAATACTTTCAATAAACAAATTATATATACATGGTTTTCTAATCGATTGCGGCAAGAACGAAGTGAATCCATGAATAATTAACCGACTTATGAGCGTTTGGAATTGGGCTTATTTTTCCTCTCTTCATTTTTCAGATTTTTATTTTATTCCCCTATATAGCCGAATTTTCTGACAGACGTAGTTCTACGTGAAACACGAAACTCCTTAACTTCAAATTATAAGGAGTCCTTCTTTTTGAAACATTCTCAAAGCATGCCGTCGCTTGGAAATGGTTCCCAATATAACCATTTATTATTTTGTCATCAAGTTTTATGCGTTAGTTTCCACACATTGCTGTTTCATTCTTGAAACTTGTGTTGAAACAATGAAAATGTTGCAATTGGCTCCACTTTCTGCGCTTATTTGGTCATTACAAAATAAACTAGTGTTCAACTGCAATTAAGTTTCGCTTCAGAACTTGTTGTTGTTTTGCACAAAGTTCATGATCAAAACAAATTTTGCTGCCGAAGCAAGCTGTTTCTGCGTTTGGCATGGCTCTCCATCGAACAATTTCTCCAATTCAGCGTATTCCTAGGGTTTTGTCCTTCACCTGGACAGCCATCAACACCGAAATTACTACCTTCAAAGCGACGGAACCAATCATAGTACATTGTTTCCGGAAACTTTTGACGTAGAACTACGTCTCTCAGGAAGTTCGGCTACATAGCATAAACGCGAAAAACGTGATGTCAGCCTTTTAAGTATAAAAATGCCATTTGAATGTTATAGTATATTCGAAAATGTTTTTGTAGATTGTAAGGGGCGTCTTTTGATGCAAATAAATTTTTGATTAACTCACCTAAAAGTAAATAAAAATTTTATTTTTTTAACTATTTGTCAAATCAAAATGAAGTCTTCTGCAAAGTTGTACACAATCTTATGTATAAAAACTTGGCTGAAGACACTTTGGTTATAGCTATTAGAATTCGACCATATACAAGTAATTTTATACACAGAAATTCTTGAAATCTTAAAAAATCAAAAAATACCAAATAACTTTTTCTGATGTGATTTTAGAGGCCTGCTATGTTCTTAACATTTTTTCAGATTTGAAAATCACAACGTTCTGCTGAACATACCTTGGGCGAATTTTCAACTTTTTCATAGGGTTTGGAATTTTTATAAAAAAAAATGCACTTGAAAAAATCATCTATGCATCTGCCTGGAAAATCTTCTATGCTTCTGCTCAAATGCAGACAATTCGAACTATTGTTCTATTGAAAATTGTCAAGCCTTGTTAAAACAGAAAATTAGACCTCTGATTGGTCGCTTAATGCTTACTTTCCCCAGCACGGTCGACACAATAAGAGACCTATTAAATCGGGAATATACTATTTGGCCTATATAAGAGCCTGCTTCTGTCTAAACTAGTCATATTAGTTTTTGGACAGCGACTAGGACAGTCCATACTTAGCAGCAGCAGCAGTGGCAGCGGGTATCAGCAGTGAGAGTGGCAGGGTCAGCTGGTGCAGCGGCACCGGTTCTTGTAAAAAGCTGCTTTTGTGCGTTAGCGGGCAGCATCGATAATAGGTTCATCAGTCGGCACTCCTTCCAATGTATAGTCGCCGTATTTTGACAACACACGAACGCTTTGGGATGCTGGCATTCAAAATATAAAGGCCGTCAAATTTTCAGTGTGGAAACATCTGAATCTTCGAGTACCAGAAGCGTTAGCTGCAGTGAGTATCAATAGCAGTAGTGATGGCAACAGCGTCAGTAATGGGTGCAGCGGTTATTCCCTTAGCAAAACTTACAGAAAAGTTGTGTGGCTCAAGTTGACGTAGAACTACACAAGACTTACATTACTGTTGGATAAAAATTATCAACAATGATGATGATATAAGATAGTCTATCGTAATCTTAGCGCCTATCATTCGAAGAACTACATTGGTCAAAACAGGTGCACTCCAAAAGCTGAAACTGGAAAAAATGAAAGATTATAGCTATTCAGCCATTGCTGTGAATTTTGATGTGGTCCCCGTGGTTCTGTGGTTAGCGATGTCGGTCGGCTAGCTCTCCCACACGGTTGTGACATCGGGTTCGATTCCCGATCAGGTCGAGGATCTTTTCGAGCTGGAAACTTTCCCGACTCAGCACTGGGGCACGGTGTATCGTTGTACTTATCCTACACATGCAAAATGTGCCAAAAAACAATATCGATAACGAATTCTCTCAACTTTCAACAGAGTTTCACCTTAAAACTAAAATAGTAGGAGGGTGGTATTTTTCTGTTTTTTATTTAACAGTGCATTTTTATTTGCGCTTCGAACAATAATAATTAAATAATTAAATAATAATAATAAATAAAATATATGAATAAGGTTTTATTGATTTAGACAATCTATGTCGTTTACCAATTTTACAATAGTGTATCTCAAACAATAGGTTGTTTTTGGTGTAAATTTAACCGTAAAAGAATTTCTGATCGATTGATGCCAAACTTCCGATAACCTGATTATAAATGAATGAAATATACGTGCTCAAAACCTGACCACTTTTTCCTGGTTTTCCCTGGTTGAATTACTAGATTTTTATATTCAGGTTCCTAACTTCCAAAATAGACGTAGTCCTACGTCAAAAATATAGCAATATCAACCAAACATTGAAATGAAGTGAGATAAAATTTAGAAAAGCAGGAAAACCAATCATTATAACAAACAGACATACAAAGAAAGCCAAATGTATATCCCACATGTTCAAAGGATTTTTCTAGGACTCCGGATCAAAAACGCTACAAATTTACCTGTTTTTTTTTTCATTTATAGAGCCAAAATAATCAATGTTTTTAACAAATAAAAACATGTTTCTACTTAGATTAAAAATTAATGCAAAATCTATAAATTTTCTGGAAATGTTTCTAAATTTATGTTTCTATAAAAAGCGCCACTCTTTTTTCGTTGAGAAGTGATAGAAAGATTTTGGTTATTTAAGCTACACTCAATTTGCATAAAAAACGTTGTCGAAAATATGCTGATCCATGCATTTAAACATTTCACTATCTGGATTTTTTATTTTGGCCATCATGGAAGTGCTACAAACAAAGCCCTATAGCGTGTTTCAAAACGTTATGAATCTGAATGACGGGTTGTAACATTTAGTGAACTTAATACCATGCTGAGGTTAGATAATCGAACTGTGGTTTGTTACTGACAATAACGACCACACAATGTTGCATCTTTGCGAATTGCATGATTACCGAACACCCCCCAAGGCATTTACGTGGAAGCATCACATTGAAACAAAACCTAAAACCTCTTTTTATCCTCTTGGAAAACACGGGAAGACGAGATGAGCCACCATCCGAAAGAAGAAAAAAAGGAAAGAATGAGTTACTCACACCTGCAGCAGCCGGGCCAGTTGGGTACGATACTAACAATAACAACCGACCCACCATGCATAAGGTGACGGTGTTCACGCACCGATCATTCGCTGGCCGCGTGATTGGCCTGCTTTCTTCTTTTGTAGGGTAGCGTGCAGCGAACACACAACCGAGGCAGCGCTTTGGTATAGGTGAGGAAAATTCGTCTTTTCCACATGTATCTACCTACCAACGCCCGCGGCTCTCTATGTTTTCTCATTCTCTCACTCCCTCCCGGTCTCTCTTACTGTTCGTTCGTTTCACGTGTGGTCGAGCATAAAGTGATTTTCTTTGTTGGCGCTCTCTCCCGTGAGCTACGACCTCCCAGTTTGATAACCGCAAATGTTACATCCTTATGTTGACGATGGCAGTTTATGTTTACGATTATGCTGGCAGTGCTAGTAGGTTCATGCGGGCAGTTGAATTTGTTGTTCATGTTGCTTGCGTAGAGATTTTTTGTAAAACTGAAAGTGATGTTCAAATGATTACACAGTTTTCCATTTAATAAAGTCCAAAAAAACACTGAAATTCTGATAAATCAATGCCGAATGTCGGCATCATGTCCACTTTGGGTAGCCGCTCTCTGTTTATGGATCGCGCAATAGAGAGTGTGCGTACTGATATGTGTGTGGAGATATTGTTGTAGTACCCGTATGCTCTTCAGCGCCGACGTTACTCGCAGAATGTTTTGCTTGCTCGCAAAGTCTGGCTTGTATGGGTGGCCACCAGCAAGAGCCACCGCAGTTACAGCAGACGCAGAAGTCAATCGAATGGAGAAAAAAAAGAAGTAAGCATTATAAGAAAATCATTCTGTCTGAACCCGCCAGGGCACATTTCGTTCAGTGAACGCAACGAGTAACGTTGTTCGGTCGGATCTACTCCGCTCACACGCCTGCTATACCCTTTTCGTTGACTACTTCGATTTACTAAGTGTAGCTCCAAATAGTGAAAAGCCGTCTATGGGAGGTATAGGAAACGAAGTTAACTAAAATGTGTTGAATATTCGCCACAATTAGTCAGGAGGAGTGAGTGAAAAGTGAAAATATAAAGTGTAAAGTTCAAGTGAACAAAAAGTAACTAGTGGTGCGGCCGCTCAGGTGGAACCGACTGGTGACTGAAAGATAATAAAAAGTGAAACTTTACAACTGCTGGATAGTTGAAACAAATTAACAGTGTATTGAACAACCAATTGTGAAGAATTGTAATCTTTGAGAAGCAAATAAAATGGCTGTGCATGTGGATAGCCTGCTGTTATCAGAAATTGGGTAAAATGCCACTTTTGTGACGATTCCGCAAGTCTGCTTGAATACAGTAATCAATACATCTCATAACTATATCAATCCTGATCGTTCGAAAGAGGAAACTTTGTGACCTTCAGACGCTGTCAAGGAGAGTCGGTTTCTTCACTTCAGAACTATAAACAAACTGAGTTCAAACGTCAGTTAGATTGCTCAACGCCTACGCCAGAAGTTCGAAGCGCCTATGTTCAGCTGAGAAGGCGTGTCTTCTGCTTAAAACAGTTTCACTCCATTACAGTATCAAGGGTCAAACTGTTTCAAATTTCTGCCAATTCACTCTCAACAACCAAAATTTTGACTCGCCTTTTGGTAGTCATAAAATATAACGTACACTTAAAAACCAGACTTTACTCCAACCATCCCGATTTTACTTCCCATGAAAAAAAAAAACGATACGGATCATCCATCCAACCCGAACAACAAAAAACCTGTTCATCGCTTTTATATTTTACATTTTGCTCATTCATTTACTGCTCAGCTGCTCGCTGCGTGATCAGTATTGTATATATCCAATGTTGTTTTTTTTCCTTATATTTTGCGCTCTTCACATCCGAACCCACCATGCATGCATGGGTTGCCTGTTCACAGGAATTCCCTGCGTGGTAGAAGCGAATCACGAAAGCGGAGTTTGGCTAGCTGAAGCGCACAAAAATACTCAAACGAGCATGTAAACAACGGCTCCTCGGAGAAGAAGGAGAAGAAGAAAAAAATCAACAACAAGCAAAACATTCTAGACCACGGTAGATGATTTTGCTGCGCTTAGTTATTGCGACTTTTGCGTTCGGAATAGGGTAGGGAACGGCTTAAGCAGTAGCGCCTATTTTAGTCAGTCGAAGAAAACAGGCCTCAAACTCCTGCATTTTGATCAATATCGACAATTTCAATGATGGAAACGAAAATTTTGATTATCTAGCTGTCTTACTAATATAAGAAATACCGTTAATCACAAAGAAATCTGTGAACAATTGCAATTGAAACAAATCGAGCTATATTGCAGCCATTCAGGAGCCACTTCGGGTGCTGAAAAAAAAAACGCCTGAAAAACAGATGGAAACTGCTTAAATATGTTCGGGGTGATTGGAATAGTGTCCATAGATTGGTAACTTTGATTGATGATTGTCAAAATTTGCTAACTTAGTTTTACAATCTGAAAACAAGTTCTGACAGAAAAAACGATAGAGAACAGATTGATATACTACTGCTTGAGTTTCACCCAACACATTTCGAGTATTTCGTCTGAATACACAGGCGGTTCCTAAAGCTGCTTAGAATATGTTCCCTACCCTACAATATAATATTCACACGACGGTGCGTGGCTGGCGTTTGAATTTTTTGGGGGATTTGTTTGCGACCGGAAGCCAAGGTTGATAAAAGTTCACAATTTTCACTGATTTGAATGTTATGTAACATTTCCAAACCAAAACGCAAAAACATTGTGTTTTTGGTTTGACCCTCACTAAATTGAATAAAACTTTACCATTGTTTTTTTTTTAATTTTGCGTCTTTTAAATTTTAAGCATTGATTTCATAACAATTTTCAATTATGAGTTCCAATTTTTTTTGTATTTATTCTTCCATTTATATGAAATTACAATTTGAAAGGATTCGCCACCATTTAAAAATCTTATGTGGAGTAAGTGTTTCGATGCGACGTTGAATAAACACAATGCTGAAATACGTGATGAATAAACATTGTATGCATCAATATTCCCCTCTTTCAATCAACAGCAACACTCTTAGCTTAACAGTTAATGCTTGATGGCTTTCACGAAAATGGATGTGGAAAAGGTGTGGGTTAAGGCTCACTGACTAAAGAACAAGCAATAAAATGCACTTGCTATAAACGTGGTATAAATGTTGTATCAAGCGACAATCCAGTAGCCCTTCTTAGAGTGAATAGGAAATGATTGCTGCGCAGTATCAACTGATGCCAAATTAATAATGTTTAACCCATTATGGACCGGACTTAGATACTGATTTTTCTCCAAGGTGATTTTCATGACGAGGGCTTGTATTGTTTCAATTAAGAAAAAAACCGATAACCATAACCGAGTTTTTCACTGTTCGTGATAAAAAAATACTTGCGAAACAATGTCATCTGTTAGCTACTAGAAATTATTATTATCAAAAGCTCCTGGACTTTTTCGGATGGTGATAAAAATAACTCGTGATAAAAAAATACTTGCAAAACAATGTCATCTGTTAACTTCTAGAAATTATTATTATCAAAAGCTCCTGGACTTTTTCGGATGGTGATAAAAATAACTAAGACACATAATTGAGTTTGATAAATTTCCCATGGAAGGAAATTATGTTAGCATACTTGCAAACAAATCCTACGCCCTTGTGAGCGGCCGACAGTTAACCAGTGCATTCGCCAAGGCGGATGAGAACATGCGTGTATGCATGTTTTTGAGATCTCTTATCGTTTTATTTCGCGATAATATTGCTGGAGTAGATCCCACGCTTCAGGTTTACCCAGAAATTCTCGATGGAACGCAGCTGGTAGACGTTGATCGGGTTCGCCGACTAGGTTACCAATTCGATATTCAGTCGCTCCATCTCCTCCAACGACCACTTCGAGTAGTGCGCCGACGTCAGATCCAGCCGGACCACCGTGTCTTCGCCCTTATGGTATCTCTTGATGAATGACGACAAGTACCTCGTACTATGAATGTATCTGTCCACGGCCAGTCCAAAGCGCCGAAGCGAACGAAGAGCTGCTCCGACATTCTCTTCTCGCTGATTGTCAGCCACAGCAGCACGTTTTTGGAGAGCTTGGTGTGTAAAATGAACTTTACGTCGAAGGCTTCGTGGGGGAGGTAAAATACGAAGTGCCCTGCCAGTCGTTGCCATTCACAGTGAAATAGGTCTCGTCGCGATTCACCAGGAAAGTCGTCTTGATCATCTTATCAGTCGTTGCCGATGCATCATTGTCTGCAGCTCCGAGACCAGTGGACGCCAGGTACTTTTTCACTGTTTGGCTGGTTGCACCGTCCTCACGGTCGAGCGCACGCATCGATGTAGCCCCTTTTCCCTTGGTCTTCCTCTTCAGCATCCCTTGGAGCTTCTTATCGCTCAGAATCGTCGGCTGTCCGGAACCGGGTTTTTCTTTCGATGCTCTGATTGTTGTCCAATGGTGCCAGGATGTTGTAAATGCTGGAGCGGGCGTATCCGGTGTCCACAAAGTGCCGCACAATATCCGTTCTTTGGACGCACACCCTTTGAACGGAATAGCTTTCCTGTTTGCGCCATCACGGTTAGAGTTCGTCTGATAAAGCTGTCAAATATTTGCCTGCTGACTCAAAAAGCCTTGGTGCTACATTCCGATTCGGAACTCGACCTTCTGTTTCTTATACACAGACTTCGCAGCCAACTGTTTAGTGTACAGGACAATTGCGGGGCTAGCGCTACGATCCTACTGACACTAACAGTACCTCCCGAGCCGAGACTCGAACCCACGACAACTGGCTTGTTCGACCAGCATCGTACCCCGAGACCAACTGGGAGGTCTTTTTTTTTTGACTCATGGTTTACTATGATTGATTGATGCTGCATGGGTACAACGTTCGATACCCACCTTTTTCGCCACATTACGAACAGACGCTGAGCTTCCAAGATCAAAATTTTCCTTGATTTTCTTGTTAATTTCCGGATATACTGGACCACGTTTTCGGCCACTTTTAGGTGAATCTTGGAAAGAGTTCTCCTCAGCATACTTACGGGGCGCAGTACAAACGGCTTTGACGCTTACTCCTTCATCTTTCGCTAACTTTCTCAGCGATAGTCCTGGCACAGTAGACCATTCGTGCACGATGTTTTTACGGTATTTTGGCGAAAGTCCTCGCATTTTAATGATTGGTTGATTTTTCGCGAAAACTCGACCTTAAAACTTTTTATCAATTTTCGACATTGTGCAATGAAGTAAAAATGATAACTGATACTTCACAAAATTGTCCAACATTTTATCTATCCAACCACATTCTTATTATTAAAATCCATCGTGTGGTCATATAGTAATAACCGTTTTAAATCTAACCCAACAGTTGACCGATTTCATTTTAACTTTTACAGAGTGTACTACAGTATGAAAAACAAAGACGTAGTCCTGCATAAAAAAAACTTAGTTCAATAACGCTGCAGTATGATCCTACAAATCGAAATTCATTACTAGCTTACTTCAATTTTTTTTTTATAAGCCTAACTTAAAATTCGTCGAACTTTACGACGTCTCTCCAATAAATATAAAAGAATACCTTCTCCTGAATGCTAGTACTGATGTTATCGGAACAAAGAACAAAAACTGCACTGCTAAGCACAGACAAACAGACGTACCATGAATTTTATTTTCGTGGATCAAAATAACAAGTCAATTCAAATGAGTTTCAGTCATGCGGAATATTTTCGCCACAGTGGTGGTGGCGCTGATGTATTTTTCCTTTCGAATTCAGTTGACAGTTGTCGCGAGCCGTACTGCTGAAAGCAGCAGAAAGACTGAAAGTTTATCTTTTGCGTAATATATACAGTAGGTGTCGTAGTGTAGTGAGTCTAGTAGTAGTCGTCGAGTAGTGAGTCTGTTTGTTTGTGTGATAAGGTCGAACTTTAACGCGTCTGCTAACCAAATTGGAAAGAAATCTTTTCATTTTCGATAATTGAGGTAGAAGTTCATTTGCTTATTTTTGATACGTTTCCTGATTATGGCTATCAATTTGTAAACGTGGTCAAAAAAAAAATTTTAGTTTTGCCGATTGAATTCATCGGAAAAGTCAATTTTGAAACTTTTTTTTATCGCTTTTCGATTTTCAAATAAAATTTGACTGGCATTTTATTGAACTAATAAAATCTTTTATTTTTTGGTACATTTGACTCGTAAACTGCGGAATAAAATTACTCGATTAATACCGCCAATCACAGAACCACGAGTAGAGAAACAATGAACGAATCTTCGTCTTGTCCACTTAGTACTTCAAAACCAATACGGGTATGTTAAAACACTTCTTTCTCTTAGCATCGGTAAATCCAATCACGGCTGGCATGCGCACTCTACTCGAGTATCATTAAAGTTTGCATTCGAAGTGCATTTACTCGGTCATTGACTGTACGAAGGTCTCAGTTTCTCAGCTGCGTGATGCGTCTTTGTCCATTTTACTGGAGTGGAGCTCTACCTATATAGTTAGTATAGAGGAAATCGACAATTGTGCCGACAAAAAAGATTCCACTCCAGAGCTAGTAGTATCTCGTATGCATTCAGTGCCACCGTGCAAAAACACATCGCACTCCATCGGAAAGACTGGCAGCCTATTGGTGCGATGCGATGACGACGATTTGCCTCCGTTCTGGCTCTTAGCTTAGAGCTACCGGGCGGCGTGGCACGGAGAATCATCCAGTGACGTGCGATTACGAATGCGGACACAGCGCGGTTCTGAATTCCAATGAGGTGCTCACTTCAGCAGGAGGCGGTAATTCGTTTGCTGATTTGACGATTTAAGCTCATAACAGCTGGTAGCGGAACCGGTTTTGTGTCGTTTGCGATCGTCTATTGTTGGGGTTGAGTTTGATGTGATCGTGATCGTGTGATTGGAACGACTGCGGACTCAAATCAATGCGTTTGTTTTCCGTCTCTCGATGGAGCTTGTTTATGTTCAATGTTTTGTGAAATCGATGTCACTCGAGACTCGAGTGATAAAAAAATAACTACATGCTCAAGCTTATCGGCTTCAAATTATTTCAAGGTAAAAACCGATAGCAATAAGATATAGGTTTATTTCCCTACAAGGTTGTCAATCACATCTGTTACACATCTGATACACATCTGTTTTTTTCCTTGAATGATAATGCACATTTGCATTAAAAATTATCAATTCTCATTTAGCTTTATATTGGAAACAATGGTATGGCATCTGTTTTTGGTTTTGCTTCAATTTGCGGCGATGACTGTGAAGAGTAAAAAACCTTGAATAAAGTAATTTATTATGTGAACAATTTTTGTAGGTGGATAAGCCTTCGGACATTCGGTAATACACAGTTACAAGCGGCTGAAGCCTTCAAAAAGGTTGATCACCGATATTCTTGAAAAGTTATTTATACTTTACGCTTTCCGCAGACACACATTTCGCCGCTCACACATTCCGTTTGTTAGTTGATAGTGATTTCCCCGCGCAAGCTTGTGCGCGGCTATTTTCGTTCTACTTGTTTTGCGCGTAGAAATGGATTACGCGAATGACACCGCGGCCTGACCCCACAGTGCAGTGTGGCATCATTAGCTGTTCGATGACCCAAATTTGCAAACTGTGACGGACCCAATTGATGGTTGTTGTCGTGGGAAAATGCTGTGCCAGCTGATAAACACCGACTAATCTTTATTCTATGTTTGACGATTAGTATTTACAAACTATGCTGGCTCAACATAAACCGGCTTTTACAGATAGTGAAGTATAAATTAGTTGCCCGGAAGCTAAAAATAGACCGCACGGCGTACGTGACCATAATCGAGGGACACTTGCGGTTTGACAGTTTTCAGTAAAGTAGTGCCGTTTGTGATAAGAATTCAATGTTACGAATCGAGGCACGTTCACCGTAGAGAAGCTAGACGACACGTGGCTCAGGCAAAGTAGTACTAAAGCACATCGCAGATTTCCTGATGCTACCGGGTGAACGTGTAGGTTTTCACCTTTATGGTTGGGATAATACTTTAGCACTTGTATTAAAATTATTCATAAAATTTGCTGATCTTGCCACAATTAATCAGCAAACTGGTTTTAACCAACGTTTTCAATCCTGATGTCAGTCCAGAACGGTTCTTATTGTTCGTACCCTTTCGTAATATGAAATTTATGAAATATATTTGCAAAAGCTTCTCTCACAGCTAAAAGTTAGGCTGAATGTGTCCCAAATGGGAATACATTTTAGAGGAGCAAACCAAAACTTTCCGCAAATTGATTTTAATTGCATTACCGTCGTTAAAAAGCTATTCCCAATTTACCAACTTCCTGGACACGAAGCGCAAGCCTCCTACTCCTCGAAAATATTGTTACAACCAATTGAAAAATAAAATTATTTCTGACTGGATGTAAAACATATATAACTGCTTGAAATATGTAAACGAAGGTTGAAAAAAAAAAATACTGAAAATACAGAACATTTTTAGGCTGCGAAAATTTTTAACTCCACTATATGTAAAGAAGTTTTATATTGCCATAATTTAATCCCAGATAAGTCTTTTACGAGCAAAAACAATATGGATTTTGTTTAGCACCGCTTTGGAACACAGTTTGCTCAGCTTTTTTTGTTGTCTTCATTTCAAATTTAGACAAATGTAACAGAAGAAGAATAAGCGGGAGCTTTTTCGGAAATGAAGGATACCTTGTTCCTATCAAGTTTGTAAAAAAATGGAAGAACCAATTTCGCAAAATAAGAACAGTTTTAAATTGGTAGTTTAATCGAATTTTCTATGGCACCAAGATCATTCCCTGGAAATAATTGACAAATTTTGGCCTAAACTAATTATTTCACTTTTTGTGCTCGCGTGTACATTGGAGTGATAAACATGCTGCGAGAGTAAATGAAATCCCTAGTTCAGTTTAAACCTCATTTGTAAAAGTTACAATCTCAAGAGGAAGAGGAAGAGCACTTTGTTTGATTCGGTGATAGCTTATAATTGCAATTTTATCGCCGAAACCCTGAATTCACGAAGTTCAATTTAATATTGTGTTTGATAAAAATTTGAGTAATAATAGCAATGTGCACTTCATTCATTGTTAGAAAATGAAGAACTCATTCTCATTGACTTTTAATGAGATACAATCATTACTGAATTTGGGTTTTGCAACAACAATAAGGGTAAATTTGTTCAAATTTGATTTGCTCTTTGTCTGTAACATGGCGTTTATAGGAACAACCTACTAGATCGCATTTCAGCAGCAGTATATAAGTTGGCTCAGCGTGCTTGAACAGGACTAGAAATCGTAGGCGCTGCAATTAACTGAAAAAAATTAATTACTGCATAAGATAAGCTGAACAAAGATTGTTGTCTAATCATGGAAAAAGGAAAAAAAAAGTTTAAATTTTTCAAAAACAAGAGAAAAAATTAAAGCTGTTTATTTGGTATGATATCCTTGGCAAAGTTTCGAACAGTAAAAAATATACACCGTAGAACAAACACTGAAAAATTATTTTAAATTAGATGTCGCGAAATTAAATTTTACAAAAACTTCACGTAGTTACAACAGTTGACTATTGACTGAACTTGAAAAAATAAAAAATAGGAAGTTGTTTCTAAAACACGGCCGCATAACTGACGAAGTACGCTTTCCGGCAAACAATTTTGTTGATTTATAGCTTTTAAATCGCTGTCAAACGGATTTCGGCTGAACTACAGCTTAATAAGCTGTTTTATAACACAATTGTTTGTTGGGTTGGTATCAACGGATGCTTTGTTGAAAGATTTTAATTACATTATTTGTTCTAATCAAGTAACTCTTTAGCAGCCCAATTTGTGAACAAACATCACGGATAAACGCTTTTGTATCATTAATGCGCTCTTTGGTTGGCAATTTATAAAAAAGGGAACTTGTAGCCTCAAGGTTACAGAGTCTGCTTTGGTAAGCGGATGGTCATGAGTTCGAATCTTAGTAGAATCAGACCGGTTAGTGCCAGAGGGACCTTTACGCATGGGTTTATTCTATGGCTCTCTCCCAATACCTCTCCTGGCAGTTATAATTTGCCGATATTTTACAGGGTAACTCAACGAGGCTCGGTAAAGAAAAGCAGTGGAGTCTATAAGATTACGCGTCTAGAGGGAAGGTTAAAGTATAAAAAATCGTCACTGGGCACGGTGATAAAAAGTACCTTCTTTCCGTTATAGTCGTAAGGGATGCTACTCGGTAATCTCGGTCTCGGACTCGGAATAACGGTCGTAACACTTCCTTCTTTCCTCTTTTAACGACCGTAAAGGCATGGCCGACGTCGTAATCGATCTTTACAAATCGAAAGCTACTGAATTGTTGTAGCCAGAAGATTTTAAATTAATGCCAAATAGCCATCTATATGTAGTTTTTTGTGCAACTTCTCTAGCTGAGATTTATCACGGAGGAGCAACTACAACAGGTGCGGTCGTTGAAGCTCAAGCCTAAGCTTTTGTTTGGTGATTTATAAATTTGCAACCAGACACGTACGCACGAGAAGTTGATAAACTTATTCAAAAATTGATCGCAGTCTGCATATTTTTTATTGTGCCTTATAGGTAGATATTGACGATGCTTTTAATTGGCTTTTTTAAATGTGGCTAATTCAAGATGATTTTTGCTAATGATAGTGAACTCACGTGTACTGTATAGTACTGAGATGTGAAAAACTCATTAACTGCTTCAATTAAAAGCAAGTGATCATCCTAACGGGACAGTTGGGCTTATTTTCTACAAAACTGGAAATCGATCTAATAATGCCTTTTCCCTGGTTTCTTCGAAGGCAGAACAGCTTGGACATTCGGATGAGCATTTCTTTGGGCAATTAGTAACACCGGATAGAACGAGTAATCGTTCAGTTTCTCGCAAAAATCGTTCTGTTATTTCTAGCAGTGTTCCCTGCCAACTCTAGCACTTATGCAGCAAGGTACATTGCAGTCGCCAGAACGATAGGTATTCCTGTACCAACCCGCATAATTTACGGGTATTGGCCGTGCCGTTAGCAGCCTTAGGACTGGCTGTGCGTTTTCTTCTACGTTTACCATCCACGTGATAGTAACGTAATCACGAGAAACACGAAGAATAAACGTGAACTGGGACCAATTTTTAAATATATACCCGAATTGCGCGAATTTCAGTGGTCGAAAAAATGATGATGTGATGAAATAAGCTCGTCCGGTTGTCTTAAATACCAACGGAGAGGACAAACGCGACAAGTGGACGGGGCGGGGCCTCGTACCCGGTATTATGAAAGAAAGTAAAATAAGGTTAGGCTGTGCTGCGCGTTGTTTTTTAGGTATAAAGACGAACGTTGCGCGCGAAGTGCATTAGATTTCCATCAACTGCTCCTTCGTCAACAAACTCTTCATTAAAATAGCCGAAGCTAAAGTTATCACGAGATACACTGGCTTAAAGTGAATGGTTTCGTTTCTCATGCCAAGTACAAATTACAATTGGCCTTTCCTGATACATAAAGTTGGCCTGTTGATAGTACCCGTTGTGATGTACGGTTAACTCATCATATCGCATTGGCATATGGCCTGCCAGAACAAGTTTTTTTGGCGAATTTATGCACTTCCTTATGTCTTCTGTAACATCAAACCGTTATTTAACAACGTAGAATTCCAGCCCCGGTATCTGCTTTGCGTCTGCTTTGATATACCATAGGTTTCGTCATCCATAACCATCGCCATCGGTTAAGTTAACCACTCTCGATACAGCTTCCTTGCGCGGAATTTGGCCGCCTTGTTTTGTTGATCACGTCGGTTCGGTGCCTTCCGGACCTTGAATATTTGAAGCCTAACTCGTTTCATAGTTTGCAGAACGAACTAGGCAAAACCCTTTGCCTTCAGAGCCACGTCGCGAATCAAAAGGTTCGGATTACGCTTGAAATCACCAACACTTTACCGGCCTACACAGGGTCAGCTGACTTCGATTTTCTTCCACTCCTTGCTCGGTTGTCTAGGACTCCGTAAAACGATTTTACCACCCGAGTCACAGTTGTATGGGTGATTCCCAGTTGTCTTCCGATCCATCTCATGGTCGCAGTCAGATTTTCCCTGACAACGCGCTTAATTCTCTGGCGATTTTCTTCTTGTTTCAATGACATCTCAATAACCACTGTACGGATTGTTATGAAATTCTGCACATGTGAATTATACACTCCAAACTAGTTATACCCAGCTTTTCACAATTTTTTACCCACGTACAAAAAACGTTACACACGGATAAAAACAGTGCATATCCTTAAAGGCCGCCAGTAAAAAAATGAAGCGGTCGTGCTGCCCTGGTCCAGATGGTATACCAGATACATTGAAGTTACTTGGGATTGTTGTTGTAAGTAACTCTATTCTTGCATGGACAAAGTGCTATATTTCTTCCGATCAACATGGTTTTATGCCTGGTCGATCCGTTTGATCTGCTGGAATTTACGTCATTCTGCATCTCTCACATGGAGCAAAAGGCGTATATTGATGTTATATACACTGATTCTAAAACAGCATTTGATCGAATTGACCACAAGACACTTTTGCTAAAACTTGAAATGGCTTGGCGCTTCTCGAAAATTAACGGAATGGCTTAGTTCTTAATTGTGCGAGAGAACTCTCCGTGTGCAGGTTGATTCTAGTTTTTAGTCCCAGTTCACCAACGTTTCCGGTGTTCCTCAGGGCAGCAATTCAGGACCTGTGTTGTTCATTTTATTTTTAAATAACATCGTTCTGCTAGATAAGATAATTAACAACGAAATCGACTCCCCAAGATCGCTGGCTGTAAACTTTCGGGTTTCACAGCGAACTTTTCGCTCTGTAGGATTGCTGCAAAGAAACTTCCATCGTACTACATTTGGGTGCTACGAACCTATGACTGCCTGTACTCGCACTTTTTCTGTTGTGGAAAATTTGTTCGAATTTGGAGAACCATCACTTATGTTTGAACGAAGATTGAATAATTAATAATTAAACGCAGAAAAAAAGTTAATTTTTGAAAATATTGAACCACGATGGGTGGAACTTTCTCCTTTTCAAAAACAATTGGATTTTGATTTGATTTAATACCAATAATTTCCATTTCGCCGGCTTGTTACTCAGCCAGAATATTAAACAAATTTTCGCTGCAAACGCTTGAAGTGTCAGCAAGAGAAAAATCTCCCTCTTTTTCATGATGGGGTTTTAAAAAGTCATAAACAAATTTCAAATTCAAAATAGTAATCTCAAAAAGGATTGATGTGTAAATTAGCGCTTCTCTGACAAAAACCACAGACTGCGAAGTCAAAATCCGACCTGTCGAACAGCTTAAGCCGCACTAATTGATGACTTAAAAGAAACAAAGTATGGCAAAAAGAATTCCGCACTTGGACATGGATTTTAACGTAATTACGGTAAACTGTGAGAAAAGTGCAGGTCGAACTGGTCTAATGCTGGTGTAACTATGACCTATAGAATAAGTAAGTAAGACAAGATAATAGCAATAATTGAAAACAAAGTGGAAAAAAAAGACACTTCAGCAAATGTGTAACTTCTGTAATCTATCAAAATTCTACTGTTGTCCATTTCATAGTAGTGAAAAATTAGTTTTTAAATCAACCAAATTGAATAAAAGTTAAGCTAAAATAGAGCATCAAACAAAAGAAACTGAAAGAACTTTTTCTAGGAAATTCGAACGAGTGCTGAGACATGTGTCACAATTATTCGCCTGGCCTGACTTGATTTGATTGTTCATCTGATTTAGAGAAGCTCCCGGTGCGAGATTGAGTAGAAACAGGTTTCGTTGTTAATCTTGCGCCTGAGGCAGTCCACGCCACATCTTAAATCAATGCTGATCGAATATTTCAGGTTTTGCAGAAACTTTGTTCAGTTGTTCCTTTTTGCCTATCGAAAAATGTGACCGATTGGTCAAATGTCTTACTAAAGTCTGTGTAAAGAACTTCAACAGGGGCATTTAATGAGCAATCTACAAATTCAAGTAGATCGGTGGAAGTTGAGCGGCCTTTAAAAAAAAGTTTAGTTTGTCTGTTATTCGAATTTTCTCAAAGAAATATTTTTTCGTTGACCATTGCTTCGAGAAGATTGGGAATTCAGGAGATAATAGTGATAATTACGTATGTCAGATTTTAGTTCAGATCTAAAAATAGACATGAAAAAAACCTTTTTTTATTTTTCAAGGGACATTTTGAACTACCAAAATAAAAGACATGTAGGTTCCTTTGCAAGGAAGGCTCTTCGTAAATGCACGAGGTGTTCCATCAGGTTCAAGACTCTTTGAGATGTCTAAATTTTTCAAACCCTGCAAAATATTGTGTATCTTAGAGAAAGTTTTAATTATTTTAAGATTAATTTACAAATTATTATTTCTTCCCCTAGGTAAAATGCAATTAGTGTAATTCTAGTAAACCTCAGACAGTCATGTGACTGATTGGGAGGTTCTTCATCTTTAATCGTTTATGCATATGATATAGAATATAATATATGTAGAATGCATTGAGTTTCCATTGACTTTTCATTTTCGAACATTTTGTAAAAGGTTGCTTAAAATCGTTTGTCTTGGTCATAAACCAAATTGGTGTATAAAAATAAATGATTCAAGAGAGATTTAAAATTAAGCTCAGGCTATGAAATTGTAATTTTTTGTTCAATGATTTTCTCATTAATCAATGTCTACAACAGTTGGTTTCTTCAACTCAAAAAATCAGCCAGTAAGTTGTATCATTCTTACGCGAAGTTAGATTTGTCTGTGGTTCTTCTATATATTCCAAAGCGCAAACTTTATTTTGATCTTCAGCTGATGTTTCACACAGGGTTATTTTTGGTAGCCCGAAAAAAGCAAGGCTTCCGCTGCTGTTCAATAACAGCGATAATAGAGGAAGCTATCGAATATCGACTTTCATTAATGGTTCAATGATTTCGTGATAATAATCGGAGCTTACGCATTGACAAACCGGCAGCTGGGGGTTTTGCTATCTTATCACCAAGTCAACCAACAGGATACCGAGAATTAATTATATTGCCAGAGCAGTGCTTGATGGTCCGTAGATTACTTCACTCATTATATCATTCTTACCCGAGGATATTCGCGGAATTGTTTTTCTAAATGCGGATTTCTTGTAATATTGTCATCAATTTTTCTTGAGGGCTGAAACAATTATTTTAATTAACAAATTAATTTATAAATAGGAAAAATGTAGGATTACAACCACATAAAGCAAAACAAAATCATGGTGATGAACACAGCCATCATAACGTCACGCTTGAACATATGATACCGGGGAGCAACATATGAAAATATTACCGGTTCCCTGCAGCTCATAACGCTGTACGGACGATAAATTTCTGCGCAACCAGTTCTCACCATCACAACCATCACGCTCAATACTACTGACTTACACTCGTATATCTGACCAGCACTCACATGTTACAACACTCAAACCATCCGATTAGTTGGCAACAAACGGTCGATCTTCAAGGTCCGGAAAGGTTAAACTATACGGTTGCTGTTACAGGCAACATAGAAGTATTATTCAATCATTATAGTCCACACCGTCTGATCGAACCAGAGCAATCATCCGTAGAGTTTAGTTAGGAAAATAGAACAATCTGCTTCAATTGAGTAATTTTTTTCTCCGATTTTTCAACTTGCAGACGTTCAATCTCGTTGGACACAGCGACGCGCCTAAGAGAAGCCGCCATGAGTAAACTGATTCGCCAGGTTTCGATCGAAACACCCGCACAGAAGATCAAAGACTGCGTGTTCAATCTGGTGGTCCCAGTGCCGGACACGCCACCCTACGGGGCACGTATTCTGCTGGTCTACGCCGGAGCATGCTATCGTAAGAATCAGTCCACATCTATCTCGTCCATCAGTAGTCAGCTGTCGGATACGGGTGACATTACCACATCGTTGCACATACTGGCAAAACAGTTGCAGAGTGGCAATTTTTCCAGTATTAGCGAGGAAGGTCCGGACAATACGGCCATCACAGCACATCAAACTTCGGTTACCATCCAGCCAAACCCGGCAGCACATCACGGCGTTCGGGACGGAGCTCTGTTCCCGGGCTTCGAAGTAGCTGGAGTCATTGAATCGCTGGGTAGTGAACTGAAAGAAGACTGTGGCTTCAAGGTGGGCCAACGGGTGATCATTTATCCTTTCGAGGGTGTACCGGCCGGCTACTCGGAGCTGATGGTGGTTCCCGACTTGATGTATCTGGTTCCTATTCACGAGTCACTCCCGCTCAGTGTGGCGGCTACGCTGCCTACCGGTGCTCTGCTAGCCCAGAGCGCTATCATTTCGGCACACAAAATCGTCGATAATCTGCTGTCGCAGCGACCGAACGAGAAGGTGAAGATTCTGATTGTGGGTACCGGCGGGTTGGCACTGTGGGCGATTCGGATCGCCGCGCAGCACTTCTACGCGCCGGGCACCAAGGACAAGATACAGATCACGGTGGCGAGTTTGCGGGACGAGGGCTTCGTGATGGCGAAGAAGTGTGAAAAGTGAGTAGATGTTTTCCAGTTTTCCATTTATTACTAGGTTTATCTTTTAATGAAATAATAAATGCGATGAAGTCGCATAAAGGCTATGATGAAACTATTAAACTGTTAAACGAAAAGTTATTTATATTCACCAGTATCATCGAACAACTTCTCTTGATGATGTTGAGAATGTTTCATTGAGATTTTTCAAGCAATGCTATCAGTAAAAAGTTTTTAAAATGACCTATTTCCGAGCACAATTTACCCTTACGATTGCTATCATGTTTTGTTTTCAAGCAGTGATAATGAAATAAAATACAGTGTATTTTCCAGTAAAATGCTTCTATAACATTCAAATTTCATGTAGGAATACTTCTTGTGCGAAATATTTGCTTTTTGTTGGAATGTGAAGGCCTGTTTTGTATCATGATCAGAATAACTTACTTCTGAGACTTCACCGCTCCACTTTGTCGGTGCTTGATATAACGATGGGTTTCACGTAGGTATTAGGGTATCGAACGTCTTCGTCAGTGGTTTTCTTCGGAAGGTTTCTCCATTAGATTGCTGCAGAAAAGCTGCCGAAGAAAACCACTGACCTTGGATACCCTATCTGTTTCTTTTAAAATAAAACGACGTTCGATACCCTATCTGTTTCTTTTAAAATAAAACGCGACAATTTCTGCGACGAATTCAGGGCGTTTTGTTCTAAATGAAACAGATAAGGGGCCGTTCCTAAACCACGTGGTCATATTCTGATCACTTTTCATACCCCCGTACCTCCGTGGTCTTTCGTGGTCTTCTGGCAAACCGCCCCCCCCCCCCTTCCTTGCGACATCAACCACGTGGTCTTTTCATATGTCAAGTGCCAAAAATTCACTTAATTTTTTTTACATTTTTATTTTAAATTTTCAGTACGTTCTATATTTCTAAAATGCTAAAGCTTCATTCTTGACTTGGTGGCAACAATAAGTTATGAGTCAGGAAAAAAGACCACGTGGTCATTTCGTTAACCCCCTCCCACCCCCGTGCGTGGTCTTTCGTGGTCCTTTGACAACCCCCCCCCCCCCCCCCCCCCCCGTCCCCCTCTCTATGACCACGTGGTTTAGGAACGGCCCCCAATATGATTCATTAAAAAGTTTTTGTTAGAAGAACTTTTTTCCTTGAGAGTGCCCATTTTGAAATGTTAGGAATAGTATTAAGCAATTAAATTAAAATTAAAATTTGGTTGTGGTCCCCGTGGCCCTGTGGTTAGCGATGTCGGTCGGCTAGCTCTCCCACACGGTTGTGATATCGGGTTCGATTCTCGATCGAGTCGAGGATCTTTTCGAGCTGGAAATTTTCTCGACTCAGCACTGGGGCACGGTGTATCGTTGTACTTATCCTACACATACAAAATGTGCCAAGAACAATATCGATAACGAATTCTCTCAACTAATCTTAGTTGATCGAGACCGCTATTAGCCCCAAGGCTAAGCGTGCGATATTGTTAATTAAATTGCTTCATGATTCACCTTGTTCACTATGGTATGATACACTGACAAAGTAAGTGTTTGAGAGTCCCTGGGTTGGGTTGGGTTGCTGTAATGAATCCATTTTTTATCACCCGTCACATTGAATGAAGAATGAATGAACGATGAAGAAAGCGACGCTCAACGTTTCTTGGCTTTAAATCATGAGAAACCCAAGTTCATTGTTTTTGAATCACACACACTGCATGCAATCACTTGGAAATGGTTTGGCTGGTAACTTCAAATACCAAAGCAAGCTGTTCCTACGTTGGGCATGGATCTTTATCCAGAATTTCAGCGTCTTCTAATGGTTTTAGGCTTTCTTCACGCAGATAGTCGTCATCATCGAAATTATCGTCTTTAAAATGACGAAACCAATCACGCACATTGTTTTACTTGAAGCAGAAATTATGTAGGCTTTTTCTTAATTCTCAGTACTCTTAAGCCGATGGTTTCTTTAAACCAAGTCAACGCTTTCCGCAAATGACGATTACTTGGTTCAAAAGCCACTCACTCTGTAAAATATGCCCAGAATGCAAGCTACTAACGATTTTCAATTTGTATTTTTATCCGCCTTGCAAAAAGTTTGTTATATTTTTGAGCGAAGCAAATTGTAATTGAAAGGCTTTTTTCTTTTCATCTAACTTAACTTTCCTGGTGAAACACCCCTCAAAATTTCGCCTGCGTCACAATGTTACGCCAACCCACTCGGTCCACGGCAGCCTGTCTTCAGTCTCTTGAGCGTTCTACGTTTCTTAGATCTTGCTCGTCTTGGTCCAACCATCTAGTTCGTTGCGCGCCTCTACCGCTGGTACCGGCCGGATTCGAGACGAACACCATTTTGCGGAATTGTTGTCCAGCGTTCTCACAACATATCCCGCTCATTGTACCCTTCCAACTTTAACAACTTTCTGGACACTGGACTCGCGGGAAAGTTGCATCAGCTCGCGGTTCATTCTTCGTCTCCATATGTCATCCTCACATACTCCACCGAAAATGGTCCTAAGCACACGTCGTTCGAAAGCGGCTATTGCCTCCCGACAAGGTCCACGTTGTTAGCGAAGCAGATAAGTTGGCTGGATTTATTCGTAACACCTTCAAGCGCAATGTTGGACAGGAGGCAGGAAAGAGCATCGCCTTATCGAAGTCTCTTGCGTGTTTCAAACAGGCTTGATCCTTCACCAGAAATCTTCACATAGTATTGTACACCATCGATGGATGACCTTAATCAATCTTGTTAATTTTGCAAGGAGGCCATTTTCGTCCACACGGTCGATAGTGTCATGAACGGCCGTTGTGGACTACTCATCCACAAAACCGGCTCGATGAATTCCCAGAAACCTTCGTGCTAGTGACAGGAGACGACGAAAAATGATCTGGGAGAGCACTTGGTAGGCTTTGTTGAAAATCGTTGACGCTCGGTAGTTTTTACATTCCAACCCTTCTTGTATATTGGGCATATTACTCCGCTGCGATGCCATTTTTCCAGCTGATTTGTTGTTCTTTAGCTGCTTGATAGCATTCTCAACTTCACTTATCATGGGAGCGGTATGTCTGCCTCATCCATTGTGCTGACAAAGTCGTTCCTCCTACCGTCTTGGTCCTCTGCCTCTGCGCCATTCAGGTATTCATCGTAGTGCTGCTTCCAACTGTCGATCATCTCACGTTCATCCGTAAAGATTCCTCCATCTTTATCCTGACACATTTCAGCTCGCGGCACAAAGCCTGCATGTACTTTCTTGTAGAATCTACGTGTTTCTTGAGAACGATATACCTGCTCCATTTCGTCACACTACAGGCGGCGCTTTTTGTTCCGGAAAAGATAGGTCTGCTATCTTCGTTTCTGTTTGTATCGACTTACATTAAAACGGGTCCTTTGCTGCAGCAATGGCCGCGATGCAATCTTCTCGTCAAGATTTGTTTGGCCCTCCTCGTTGAACCAGTGGTGACGTCAATTTCTCTCGACGAATCTAACAGCATCCTCCGTCGCGTTGTTAAAGGCTGCTTTCACAGTACTCCAGGAATCCTTCAAAGGGGCTTCGGCAAGCTTTATCTCATCCGGCAACGCTGCCTCAAGGCTTTGCTGGTATCCAGTATCGACTTCGGGGAGTTTAAGTCGCTCCAGATAATACCGTGGCGGGCGACGGTAGCAGATTGTGTTGACAACCAAGAGTATCGGTCTGTTGTGGTGATCTCCAGGTGTGTCGATATAGAAGGGTATGCTGGAAGTAGGTACTACTTATGGCCATGTTCTTGGATGCGGCGAAGTCAATAAGTCAAAGGCCGTTTTAGTTCGTGAGCCGGTATGCGCTGAACTTTTTAAAAAGCGGTCTTAAATGCTTCTCCTGGCCAACGTGAGCGTTGAGATCTCCGATAACAATTTTGAGTTCTCTCCTTAAAGCTTCCTAGTCGTCATTGTTACTTCCTAGGTGAGGGCTGTGCACGTTAATGATGCTAACGTTGGAAAATCGGCCTCAACTTGCACATTTTGTTGTCGATTGGGCATCACTCAATCACGCAATGAAATCTGTGCCCAGCTCGTCCGTGTTGCCGCTGGTCTGGTAGATGGAGTTCTCTGAATGTATGTACCGATACTCCCTTCCAGCATATTTCCTGCAGTAGTACAACGTCGAACTTGCGACTCCTAATAAGTCGGGAAAAACGGGTACTTTCCAAAACCGAACACCAGGACGTCGATCAGCCATCGTTAAAGTGGAGAGTAGACACTGTTTCGAGCCGCACCATCTTGGTGAACGGCCGCTCGGGTTGGCGAACCATTTTCTCTACCACCGAGATATAGTTAACGCGCCTATGATCGCGTCGCATTTTTTCACTCAGCTGTGTCCATGTTTCAGCTGGCAGTCCATTGTGATCATATGACTGGTGGAGGTGTGAGATAGGAGCTTGTCCCATTTTTATCTATGCAACATCGTAACAATACGAAATAGATTGTATAAATAAGGTTTTCAAAAGGTTTTATCACCGAAAATCACTAAATATGGAATAACGTCATCCAGAAGATGTTAGCTGATTACTAGTGAAAAGCCATTTAGTTAGTTGGGATTAGTGTTGTTAGCCTCACTCATAAACAGAATGCAACACCTCATGTAAGGTTCTCGTTGCTACTGATATCACACACTGGAGAATTCACCATTCAAGCTACTTCTCATTCTTTCTCGCTGTCTCCGTTGCTGCATTCGTTCCCGAGATCATATGCACACACGAACGCCTACTCTGGCAGGGGTTTTGCATCAGACTGCTGTAGAAATCTTACTAAAGTAGTCCGATACCCTACACGTTCAAGTATGCGATATCTTAACCTTCATTGAATCCTAAAAAAAACTTACGTTGTTTACCCTGGTGTGTGGTTTTCCACACATATAACTTTTCAATTTATTTTGGACAAGAAACAACTTAATTTTGCCCCAAAGATATTTTTTTCAATTAGTGCTCACATATCTGAAGCTATAGGTACCAAACAATCCTATTTCGAAAATCGGATAGGGTGTGTATGTGTGCGGAAGTATGTGTATGTGTGTTTATTTTCATTCTTACGACCAATATATCTCGATTTTCTCAGCATCGGCTGAACCAATTCGATTGTTCTTAGTCGCGTTTGAAAGAGCTTAAAGTCTAGTTATTTAAGGGTAAATATCGTTTTGATCCGAAGGTTCATTCAGAAATGACGTAATAAAATGTGGTCAGCTTATATAGGAACTGATAAACCAACCGGTTTTTTTTCCAGAGGTTTGACTGATTTGAGTCCTTTTGGTGCTAGATGCGTTTGTTGGGATTTGGAGGGTAGATTTTTATTCAAAAATATACTTAAAATTAAATAATAATTTCGAAAGATATGTTGAAATAAAAAAAACTTGTGGAAACGCCTAGTACATTGCAGTATCTTGGAGGTAACTAATTGAATGATATTATGCGTAGTGTACAAAAACAATCTTAAAAAATACATTATCTCATCTGTTTGATCCGATGGTTCATGCAAAAGTTACGAAACAAAACGTTTTTACATGATATGACCAATTAAACATGCTATGATAGCAATTGAACAAAAAAAATCCTAACATCGGTTTGACCAAATGAAGCAATTCGGTGCTAGGAATGTTCGTAAGAATATTCTGAAATCCATGCTAAGCAAAGTAAGCAAAGCCTTGGTGCTACATTCCGATTCGGAACTCGACGTTTTGTTTATTATACACAGACTTCGCAGTCAACTGTTTAGTGTAAAGGACAGTTGCGGAGCTAGCGCTACGATCCTACTAACACTAACAGTTTATCCTGAGCCGAGAGCCGAGCCGAACCCACGACGACTGGCTTGTTAGACCATCTCGGGAGATCCATTCTAAATTTATTTCAATATACCTAAAAGTGCGAGTACACTTGTCTTGCAGTAGACATAAAACTGTGTAAATGTTGAACACTGCTCAACCAAGCTGTGCAAACACTAAATAGGTACTTTTTGCATTAGCGTATTCGTAACCCATATGTGTGAAAATTCTCACACTGGGATGAAACAAATAAACACATACTTTTACACATGTCCCACGTAGCCATTTGATTTATATATTCATGTTGCGAATTACAAGAATGCACCTATATACATTCCTAAATTCAGTCAAATCGCTGGAAAAAAATCAATTAGTTTATCAGTTCCCATATAAACTGATCACATTTTGTTACGTCATTTTTAAATGAACTTTCGGATCAAAACGATATTTACCATCAACTAACTAGACTTTAAGCTCTTTCAAACGCGACTAAGAACAATCGAATCGGTTCAGCCGGTGCTGAGAAAATCGAGATATATTGGTCGTAAGAATGAAAATAAACACACATACACATACTTCCGCACACATACACAACTTTTTCGATTTTAGAAACAGGAATTATTGGTACCTATAGCTTCAGGTATGAAAGCACTTAATGAAAAAAATATCTTTGGGGCAAAATTAAGTTATTTCTTGTCCAAAATAAATTCGAATGTTGTATGTGTGGAAATCCACACACCAGGGTAAACAACGTAAGTTTTTAAATATCTCATCAACCAAAAATATTTTTCTCTTGGAAAATATATATTTTGTGTAAGATTGATGGTTTAGGAATTGTCAAGAAATTTCGTCAAAATCGATCGAGAAGTTTTCGAAAAAAAATCGAAACAAAATTCATTTGTGTGGATTTCCACACAAGGGTACAATGAAGGTTAAAGATTCTTCTCCCACGCTCGGCTGTCGGTACACGAATCAAAACCGGGCAGAGGAAAAAAGCATTTTCTTTTTCGAGCATGTTTTTCTAGCACTCCACCTAGTTGAGTAATTTAAATCGAGTACTCCTACTCGCAAGCAGGAACTCGTGTACTCTTTCACAGTCGCTGAGTAGCAAGACGGAAGAGTTTTTGCGTGCGGGTGCAGCAAGAGCAGCTATTCAGGTGGGTACATGAAGAAGAAGGGTATCTCGAAACCGTAGCATATGTCTCGTTCTCAAGCAGAAAGGAAGAGAAAGAACTTCTCGCTCGCTTTGCAACGTTGGTTGGGACTAGAATTATGCTCCTAGGGTAGTTAGCAGCTTCGTCAGCCTGCATGTATTATCGGTCAGTTTAGTTTAAATGGCCCCTTTGGCTTTATTCTCCCTGGAAACTCCCTTTGGAAAAGGGGCTCTAAATAGAAAAAGATGATTTTCAATTGAAAGCGAAACTTAACATAGTCACCATCGTCTGACGCTTTTGAATTGAAAATGACTTCGAGCGCCGACGTACATAGGAGGCATTTATACAATACGTCATAGAGGGGAGAAAGAGTTCAGTGAATCGGGACGATACGTGACGTAGGAGGAAAAGGGGGAGGTGTTGAGTTGTGTGACGACATCTTAGCATTTTTTATTTTTTTTTATTTTTTTATTTTTTCTATTCACAACCTTTTTATGAAGTAGGTACTTTTCTGCAGGAGATTTTTACCGCCACCAACCATGAGTAATTACGAGGCGGAGGAATAATGTTGATCAAAAGTTGCGTGCCATACTTAATGAATGTCACTACAAGGATTTTACCTCCCACGTGTTCATCGTCGTTTAAACTACGGCTTGAACACTCTATGCATGCTATAATGTACAGTCAGGTTTTTTGTGCTGGGGATAGGTTCCAAATTTTTATGGAATTGTGTAGAAAAAGACTAAATTGAGTTGAAAAAAAACGTAGAAAGCCGTCCCAAAACGTTGACGGAATTTGATAGTGGTCATTTTAAGGCCAAAACTTAATGTTATAAATTTTCTGTTTTAACCGTAACCGAAATGAAACTGTTCGAAACGAAATTGTTGTGTGAATTTTTCAGTTTCATTTTCATGCTTCGACAATATGGGGCCCTGCTTTAAAACAGTGTCTTTTAACCGTAGCCTAACGTTGAAGTCTTTATCTATCCAAATTGTTTTTTTTTTGGTATCGATATCTTCAAACCTGATTATTTTTTATTACTTTGATGTTTGAACGTTAAGGCATCCAACGATACCAGATGTGGAGATTTATCTGCAAGACGCAAATTTTTAGAGTCCGTGTGCCGATTTTTATTGATTCGCAGATATTTGCAGTTTTTTCATAGTTTTTGTAGATTTTTGTTATAGTCTCCTTATATTTACGCAGACTTTCTCAAAATGTGTGCATATTTTTATCGCTAATCTTTTTTGTCACCTACTTATTTCGCATCCATGCGGCCGTCGTTATTCTTCTCACGGAAAATAGCCTTTGCTACTACAACTATATAGTAGATACGTTATCTAAAAAAAAATCTGTGAATCTGAGGTATTCTATTTTTTACTTCTAAATTGTTTATCTATTCCGATCCTTCTTTTTGGTTGATTTTTATAAAAATAAAATCCACACTTTGATGACCAGAGTTCTTTCAAAAACTTTTGGGTGGAGCAATTCCACACCAAATGATGAAACTGGACAATTTACTGATTTTGACATACTATTTTCAGTAGTAGGATTTTCAGATATGCTCATTACAACTTAGTCTGTCGAAGTTAAGTAAACGAGATCAATTTAATTCAATTAGTTCGTTACAAAAATCAAGTGCGGAACTTCGACTTTTTAGGGGAAAATTTATAATGTTTACTCTCCTAAAATGCTGGATATTCAGCGAGTTTGATCTATTACTATACCTGTACTTCATGTGATAACTTTTTCTTTTCGTGTTCCCCCAGAGTAAACATGGTTCAGTGGAACGAGGATCTGTACGAGAAGCAGCTGATCGAGCGCACCCACGATGCCTGCGACGGTCTGGTGGATATTGTGATCGATTTTGGTACGACATCACGCAGCTTGCACCGGTCCATGCAGTGCCTCAAGAAGGGTGGAACCGTGTTTATTAGCGACGAGATCGCTGAGAAACTGATGGCAAAATTCGCCAAACGAGCAGAAGACCGTGGGGTCTCAATCGTGGTCGTCCCAACTGGAACCATCGAGCAGTTGCATGAGCTGGTCAAGCTGGTGGCTGCCAATGAGGTTAGTACTACGCATACCGCAATAAAATGAAACCATAATAATTATACCTTCGCATCCACAGATCGAACCGCCACCGCACACAGTATTTCCCTCGGATCAGGCCGCCGAAGTGGTACTCAAGCTGGCTAGTTCGGAAATCCCCGGGCGCGCCATCTTGAGATTCCACGATATCGAGTAAGTCGGTCCTCCCATCTTCATAATCTGCAGTACTCCTAAATACCGTTACACGGAACCCATACTTACTATGAAGAAAACAAGTGAATAGTAACACAGAAATTGCAAATGGATGAAGTCATTACTTTTGTGCAGGTCAAAAGTGCACCACGAAGCGCTTATTCATTCTTATTTGTACGATTATCTCATCCGAAGCGAGTGATGCGAGCGGCAAAAATGTCACACATCATAGCGACAGATAGCGTAAACCAGCTAAAGAAAAGCAAAACAAATTTAGTATCATTAGAGAAGCAAACAAAATTACATTGAAATCGATAAATGTATAATTTAATCCAATGGCTAATATAAAGCAACAGTTAAGTAAAACATTGCAATTAATCCGTACTTGCTTGAAGTTTTTTCGATTATCTACGTTTAGTCAGTAGATGTCAGTGTCTTTCAACATTACCAAAAAAACAAATAAAAGAAAACGGCTCGCATCTTTTCACCCATTTTAATGAATCTTTTTTATTTGTATTATTATTTCATTTCCGGACTGGTTAGCTAGGCAAAACCACTCAGAATCAGATATATACTGGTGATCAATTTTAGGAAACGGTAATTCAATCGACACATAAATATACACACACACATCAATTACAAAGGAGCTACAAAACTTTCACACAATAATCAGAGCTGATTTGGGACAACAGTTTTGGTTGAACATGATTTTAAATAGGTACACATTTAAACAAAAACATCAAGAAATCGTCGTATGGACTCTAAAATAACGAGAAGACGCAAGCAGGATAGAGTTTTGACTATCAATCAGGGATTTTACTAAAGTGGCGATGGTTTCGGAAAGACTCACCAGTGGTTAGTAGAAGTTAACCGGAACAAACATTTGCTAGCATCTCAATGCTTGATAAGAGGAACGCAATCAGCAGGACAGCAGATAAAGAAATCTTCGTGTATGATTATAAGATATGATACCATACTTCAGTTGTGATTAGTGTTTTCCGTTACTGCGTGTTCCGAATCCAAAGGATTTGGGCCGCAGGCGGTGAACGTGTTTGAGTTAGTTTTTTTTTCTATGTTATTATACCTTTAACTTAAAACAATGGAGAAGCAAAACAAACATTAACGATAAAAATGCGAACGCAAAATGTTGATTAAAATAAAATTACTAAAATGACGCGGTGTGTTTAGGATTAAATTACCACTTAATTATTTAGCCTAATGGAAGCAAAAAAGCAAGCAGAACAGAAGGTAAGCAAAGCATGTGTATTATTGAGTAAAATAATAATAAAACAAAACACTGTATAGAAGTTTCAAAAATTTGAAATAACTGAGGTTTTTGTTTTGGTTGCCGTTGAAAGAAATCCCGCCTGTAGAATCCGGATTCATTGATTTTTTAACATTCTTAAAATCTCCTAGTTGGTCTCGAAGTACGATGCTGGCCTAACAAGCCAGTCGTCGTAGATTCGAGTCTCGGCTCTGGAGAGACTTTTAGTTTTAGTAGGATCGTAGCGCTAGCCTCGCAATTGTCCTGTACACTAAACCCAAGGAACAATTTGGAAGCCGTTATGAGAGCATATGTCGAACAAAAGCAGTGTAGAAGCAACCGGTGCTGAATAAACAACACGTTGAATTATTTGTTGTACAAACGTTGCCAGTATTCTTTGTTTATGTACTTATCCAACAATGGAACTCTAGCTTAACAGAAGTTGTTTAAGCGTTTGCAAAAGATTACCAGCAACACTAACATCTATGTGCTGCGTAACGGCGCTTTAAAGGGCTCCATTCATCAGTGGCGTTATCGCTTAATAAAAACTATTTGAACGTATCAAACGGCAACCCGGCAACTGTTATTCTGCAAGTGTTGTTCAAGTGCTGCATACATGAGTTTGAAATCTTTCTACATGCAATTCTTCAGTTCTTCTAGACGCGAACGTTAGATCACTAGTTTTGTGAAACATCCTTCTAAAAGCGTCGGATGGTTGGTTTATTACAGTACACTGTAATAAGTAAAAGTTTTTTTTAAATTGCTTGCAAAGAGTTTTGTAATTTTATAGCTTATTAAGCTATTAATAGACGGATTTCGGTAAAACAAAAGATTAATAAGCTGGTACTCAACTCACGTGACTGTTGGGTAATGATCTTGTTTATTAGTAAACCAAAGGTTGCTCTAATGGTAATAATAATTTAAGCGAACATTTAGTTAGCTAAATGTAAACTAATGTTAGGAAAAAATATACAATGTGCAATGAAAAAAGTCCCGAAAGAGTCGTTTATTAAAACATAAACATTTCATTTCTTACATTCAACAGGAATACATGGTGTTGAACCTTTTTTGCCCAGGTTCTAGTCTTTAATTACATCTAGATTAACGAATTACAGATAGCTTGGTATCGAATAAAAAAATAACTGAAGATAACTTAGAACTACGATACTCAATATTCAACACGATCGCTCTCCTCTTCTGTGTCGCTGTTTTCTTGTGCTGTTCCGTTCTTTCTTCCCGTATTATCAGTGGTCATACATTCAGCAACTAAAAACAGATCAACAGGTAAAAAAGGTATAAAATACATGAATATATAGAAAACTGATTACTTGCAACAGAAGTGATGTTTTCTTTGATCTCCGGTGAACTGTCGAGCAGCGCAGCGGCTTCACAACGTTTCATGGAATTCCTCTTGACTGACTTTTAGAAAAGGTTCCATCAATTTGACGTTGAAGCTCCAATTGATACTCTTGACAATTTCGTAGCATGTATTTTACCCATTGACCGTATTTGCCACATTACTTATCTTTTCCATCATAAAATTTTTCTAAAAAGTCAAAAGATATGTTGAGAAAGTTATACACATTTTTTGAGTTAAACAGCATGATACACTGGTCGACAAAAGCGAAAAAATGTTGCTTTAAAGCTCGAAATAGATGCTCTAGAAAAATTAAAGCTTTGTAACCATTCCTGTCAATTTTGGTGCTCCTAGCCATCACCAAAACGGGTTTATTTACGTGAGTGTTCGTATAGTAATAACTCACCGGGTCCGTCGCTTCAATGTTACGTTTATTAGAAAACTCATGTAAATCTCTGAAAAAATGTTGGTAGCTGGGGGCACCAAAATTCACAGCAATGGCTAAAAATTCATAATCTTTCTTTTTTTTCTAGTTTGAACTTTAAGACCACACCTGTGTTGACCAGTGTAATTATTGTATAAAATCGTCAGCTATCTCTCTCTCTCTTTCTTTCTTTCTTTCTCTCTCTCTCTCTTTCTTTCCTCCTCTCTCTCTTTCTTTCTTACTCTCTCTCACTCCTTCTTACTCTCTCTCTCTTTCTTACTCTCTCTTTTTTACTCTCTCTCTCTCTTTCCTACTCTCTCTTTCTCTTGCTTACTCTCTTACCCTTTCATACTCTCTCTAAAGTTAGATTAGATTTAGGAGTTAGATCAGAAGTTTATTACAAATACGTTTGGGTTTCACTATTTGCTATCAACCCTCGCAAAACATTTAACACATAACACATTATTTTTGATAAACAGACATTTTTGCCTAAAATAAAAACCACATTTTGGATTTATAAAGAAAAAAATAGTTGTGAGCTATTTATTTTAAAATATACTGATTTTCATGATCAAATTAATAGGTTTATTGGGTCCTAAGGCTATACCGGTTTTTAAATATCATTTGAAAAAGCCGCGTTTCCTGAGCAGAACGTGATTTTCAAAAAACGTTTATCGTTTTCCTTCGATTTTTAAATGAAGAATAAAAAAAATCTCGAATGGTCTTAGATGACGTTTCGCCCATGTACGGTATATGAGAGAACTGTCATTTAAGGCATTTCGAGCAGATTTTTATCCCTAATTTAAAAATCAAAGGAAAATGATGAACATTTTTTAAAAATCACGTTTTGCTCAGAAAGTTGCACTCTTCCAGCTGATATATAAATTTTTTTTTAAAGTCTGTTTTTTTTTTAAATCTTTTTTTATTTATCAAAACTACAAAAGGTTTGCTAAAAAATTGATGGTTGTCTGATCATAATGAAATGAGAAAAAAAGGTCAGAATTTTCTTAAATAAAGAAAAAAAAATCAGAGCTGCAACGGTTGCCGCAAAAAATGTAGACAGTAATTTCGTCTTTCCAGAAAAAATATAGACTGTGAGCCAAAAAAAAAAGTATAGAAAGAAAACTACGTAAATCTTAGGGGCCATCCACATACCACGTGGACAGATTTAAAACGATTTTCACCGCATCTCACTCCTAAAAAGAATTACCGTGCCGGTTCCTTGAAAGCAATTCATAATAAACGTTAAATTTATCTGCGAGTTTGAAAATGCACTATGAGAAGAAGGGATCTAAAGTTTAGTCACTGTATATTTTACTAGTTTGGCGGAGTGGATTCGGGAACCAATTTATACTGTTATAAAAAAATCAGTTGTATGGAATCTCCATTACCTGGATCCCGTTATAACAGCTTTAATTGATTCCCGAATCCCCTCCGCCAGATTGGTGAAACATACAGTGATTATAATATAAAGTGGAACGTTCTATATGCATCAGTCTTCATATCGTCGTATTTTTGGGTTGTACCAGTGTTGCACGGAACCGACGATATAGTTACTCACCTGTCCATCGCGGTCAAATAGTGGGTCATATGCAAGATCTTCGCTTCGATGTATAATTGCAGTATTGGAACCAGGTAGCATATAAGAAGTAGCAATTGGTTGCTCTGTTTCAAATTCTTCTATGGGTTTGCAGACCAAATTAGTATCAACGTTAACCGCAGACGTTTTTTCAATGGTTACTAACATCATTAAAGTACCTAAAAATAGAAATGTAGCATTATTCGGACATAATGGGGTACAAACCTTTGTTTTCTAGCAAACGGTTGATATCAAATTCTTGAATTGATGTAGCTGCCCTTTTCAACCTTTTCTTAGGTGGCACTGCTGTATCGGAGGTATCCACTGACCGTTGTTCTGTCAGATAGGAATGCATCTTCCTCTTCTGCCTCATTAAATGTTGAAATGTTCTTTTTTTTGATTATACAGGGAATGTTACCTCTGTTAGATTCTGGTTTAGAAGACGCAATTTTCGGCTATATTAGGGTGTCAGAAAAGAAATTTTCCGTCAATTCATTGCGGCGGAACCACAGTTATCACTCACTGGCTTTGTATCACACAGAAGAAATTTCCTGTAGATGAAAGATAATTAGCGAATAGGTTGATCTGACTTCATATTCACAATTACTTTGCTTCACGAAAACTTAGTTTATTTTGCGAAGTAACTCAATAAAACTTGGTAAATAAAGACAAAAAACGGAATTACATTGGAGGCTGAAACCGCGGAAAAACAATGAAAACTGAGACTGGACAGATGTTGACACTTGACAGCGGCATAGCAATGCCGCAATGGTCAGGGATGCCAGAAAATTTAAACTGAACAGCAACAGCAAATTTATGTGCAATTTTCAGAATTTACAAGAATATCATTATTTATTGTCGAAATATGAGAAGTATATGGTAGGTTACAACAACATAAGAAAAATCGATCCAGGCTAATCGATTAAATCGGTGATTCGATTAACTTCAAAAGAATAGATTCAATTTTTTTTCTAAATCTTTTCCAATATTAACTGATACACAACACTACATCGTTAATTACTGAGTAACTGTTATTCGCGACTACGAAGTTGAAAGAGATTTTAAAGACTGTTTGCACCTAGGCGAACTCTCGTATGCAATTGTCAAAATGTGTACGATGACAAAAGCAAAAATATTTCCTTTCTTCTTTTTCTCATGCAAAAACCAAGCAAATATCAGCACCTTCGTAGTCGTGAATATGTTGCTTGTTTTCAAGCTGCTTTTTTTAGAAAATAAAACAATAAAAATGAATAATATAATACTTATAAAAAGTATATATGGAGCAATATATCCACAGAAACCTAGACAGAAACGTTAAAAATAAAGTCGATGAGCATTAAAAATTTTCGTAAACATCATTGAAGAGAGAAAATACCAATGTCGGCGCACGGCTTGACAGTTGCTTACATCCGCACACGCAACTAAAACCAAAATTTGCTGACTATAGATCTGGCATGCCTGATTATGTCAAATTAGCCGGTACGCTTTGTTCAGAGGCGTGTGCAAAAAGCTAATATTCCAGCAGCTATGCAATGCCTGTTCAACATTTAATAGACCAGAGTGTTTAGAAGCATATTCACTTTAGACACAGAACACGTCATATTACAGATTAGCTCAGATGCATTCATCGATGACCGCCAAGCAATCGATCGCAAGTTCGTATCTCAACAGAAACTGAACAAAAGAGGATGATTTTAAGAGGGTGGTATTTCCTTCTTATATAAATTAAAAATTTACCCATAACGTTTCGACAAGCAAAAAACTAATAAAGCTAATAATAATAATTTTAATGAAAAAAATCGATTTTTTTTGCATTTTGTTTGTGCTAAAAGAGCTGAATTAATGTCGATTAAACTTTTTTCCACGCTACTATTCAGCATTAGCTGCATAAGTATGTACTAATGGGCGAAATAACGTTTGCAAACATTATTATTGAACATGCGTTTAACAAGAGCATTTCAAAAGTCGGGCAACGGTTTAACAGATGTTCGATGACTATTTTATTCAACTGGTCGAACACATACAGAACAGTAGCCTAATAAATGTTTTCCGGCGCATCTGTTCAACGCTGGTTTAACAAGTGTTGGATGAAATGTTCTGCTGTTGTTGTTTAAAACCCTCTTCGTCGTTCCTAAACTACTGTGTGTCGGATAATTTCTCCAAATTTAACTGAACAACCATTGAACAGAAGTTTTCTATTTTCCATCTCGGTTGTTGTTCAACTCGAGCCTAATAAAAGTGGTTGAGTAAATGTTTACGCAACAATAATTGTTCCTTGGGAACAGTTGGCTCCGAAGTCTGTGTATAAACAGAAAGTCGAGTTCAAAATCGGAATGTAGAGCACCTAAGCTTTGTTTTGCTTTTTAACATCTTTAAAAGTTAGTTTAAAATACAGTCTGTTGATTTTTCAAAATGTAAGAATTTTAGCTGAAGTGAAACCTGTGACTATTTCATGAATCGTTAAAACTTAGAACCAGTGTCACTTGGCAGGAATAATGAAACACTAAAAGAAACTTAATTGCCTTCAAAGAAAATAAAATTTTCCGTAACATTCAATAATACGGATGCCATTTGCTGTCCGTGTGCGTAGATAACCTAAGTTTCTTTCTTCTTTTTCGGTAACACTTTTAAAGGGTTTCTCTATCAGTATCTTTAGAATATTTTCCTATTTTGTTTAAAGATTTTGAATTTAGTGAAAAAGTGACAGTATTTGAAGCGCGATTAGCTCGGAATGATGTTTCAACAAATGACTTTACCTTCAAGTTTGACGAGAAGCTACCTAAGCGATTTTCATATATGGTCGAGTCAAGTCTACTCCTGTTAGAGGGCCCATAATCTAAGACTAATGAATCATATGCATAAGAAAATTATAAAAATAATCATTACACAGTCCAATTTTCCTCCATTTTTTCCGAGCAAACTTTCAAAACAAATACACAGTTTATGTTTTCTTGCGCCAGACAAGTCGTTGACGGGGGTTGAGTGTACATCTTTTAAAGGTACCTACCTATCGAGGTTTAAATTTGACAAAATATTCATTCAGACATTCAGAACTCGAAAAGTACACCTACCAAACGTTATACCTATTACTGTAAACGAATGACACAGTATCTAAGCAATCATTTATAATTTTATATTTTCTGAACAACCACATTTTCCAAAAGTGTTTCGCCAGTTCCCCGGGCGTCTCATTACTCGCAAGTCTATTTCGATCTGGTCGAGCCATCGAGCACGCTGCGCCTCTTTGTTTCTGGTGCCGGCAGGGTGACTGAAGAGAAGTGATTTCACAGGGTTGTCGACCGGCATCCTTACGACGTGACTGGCCCATCGCAATCTATTGACTTTCGGCAGGTGTGTGCTTCTCTCCAAGCAGTGCGTGCAGCTTATGGTCCATACGCCGTCGCCATTCTCCGTCGTCAATCACCGTAGATAGTCCGCAGCACCTCCCGTTCAAAAACTTCAAGAGTGTTAAGGTCAACCGCGAGAAGCATTGCTATCTCGATTCAGGTCTTATCAAGGTTTTGAACACCGTCAACTTCGTGCGTCGTCACACTCGACTCGATCGAAGTATCTTCCGAAGTGAAAAGTAGGCACGATTTCCAGCCTGGATGCGTCTCTGGATCTCTTTGCTGGTGTTATTGTCGAGGGTCACCAGCGACCACAAATACACGAACTCGTCGGTCACCTTAAACTCATCGACGTCTACAAAGACTTGAGTGGGGAGGCTGATGTTGTTCTCCTCGGAGCCTCTTGCTCGCATGTATTAAGTTTTCACGCATTATTTCGCAGTCCGATAAGTCTGGCTTCGGCTTTCGGTAGGGCGTAAGTTTTCTCGACCATCGCAAAGTCATCTGCGAAGCCCAGAAGCTTAACAGATCTTGTGGAAAACGTACCTCTCGTGCCCGCCCTCCGGATCACACCCTCAAGTACAATGTTAAACAGCAGACAGGAAAGTCCATCACCTTGTCTTAACCCTCTGTGCGGTTCAAAGGGGCTTCGAAAGTATCCCCAAAACACGCATGTAGCACATGACCTACGCCATGGTGGCCTTGATCAATCGAGTCAGTTTATTCGGAAATTCGTTGTCGTGCATGATCTGCCATAGCTGTTCTCGATCGGCTGTATCAAAGGCCGCCGTGAAGTCGATAAAGATGTGATGTGTGGGTACGTTTTACTCGCGGCCAGTGTTGTTAATCTCACTCATGAACAGCATGCACACCTTATGTGAGGTTCTCGTTGCTACCGATATCACACACTGGAGTAGGAGCTATTTCTCGTTCTTTCTCGCTGTCTTCCTTGCTTACATACGCTTTCAAGATCATATGCACACACATTCGCGCCTACTTTTTTACTCGCGAGCACAAACAGCGGAAGACAATTGTTTCAAGATGCATAGCGATGGTAGCGGACAAAAAAATATTTCAAATAGGATATCGGACTACTTCGGTTGGTTTTGCATTAGACTGCTGTAACAAACTTACCAAAGCAGTCCGATACCTTACACGTTCCAGTATGCGATGCTTTACAGATTCTTCACCCACTTTCGGTTGTCGGTGCAGGAAGCAAAACAGGGTAGATGAAGAAAGCATTTTCGTTTTTGAGCACATTTTTTCAAATACTCCTCCTAGTCGAGCACTCATACTCGCAAGCAGGAACATGCGTACTCTTTAATAGTTCGTGAGTAGTAAGGCAAAAGAGTTTTTGGTGGTGCAACAGCATCAGCTACTTCTGCGGGTACATGAAGAAGAAAAAAAAACCTCGAAAGCGTGTGTGCAAAAGAATTGAGAAGCGTAGTATATGTCTCGTTCTCAAGCAAAAAGGAGGAGAAAGGTTTTGCTTCTCGCTCGCTTTGCAACGTTGCTCGCGACATTTCTGTACGATCTGTCGGATAGAGAAGATCTGGTCCGTGGTACCACGGGCTCCCACGAAGCTCGCGTGGTACTGGCCAACGAACCTGTTGGTTATCTCCAGGTGATAGACGACAGAACTTGGTCAGAGAGAATATTTTGTTGATGGCATTGATTAGTTGGATACCGCTGTTCAGTTGCGGCACTCCAGCTTGTCGCCCTTCTTGTAGATTTTTCCTTCTCCCAAATTATTTTTTCCTCTCGTTGACCTGCCCAAGTTCGGTTCTTCTCATTCACCACTGCCTCGTACTTCCCGTTAATTTTTTTTATTATACCCTGTATGCCTGAAGGACACTGGGTACCGAAATGCCACTGCGACAGTCTTGCTGATTGTCTTTTGAGGCTGGCCCCGATTGCTGTGCACAGGTTACGGATTGCTCGTACTCATGGATGAAGTAGAGCTGTTTTGTTGTAAACCAATTAGGTACAACATAGTTGATGAAACTAATGACCTGCTTGGGATTAGAGCTCCATACTTGGTATGGAGTTAAAAGGTAACTTCCTAAGAAGTTGTACCTAGAGGAAGCAAGAGCAAAGCAAATGCTTTGAACTCTCTGGTTCAGATTTGCAGAATCGGCAGGTGTCTTTCAACACTACACCGATTTTCTTTAAACGATAAAAAGCGGGATAGTGTCCGGTAAGGAGTCCCGTGATTATCCGTAGTTCACTACGATTTAGACTTAGTAACTTTATGGCGGTTCCAGGGTTCGGATAGACAAACTGTTTGGTTTGTCGACAACTCGAATTGGACGTACTCAAAAACGGCTCGGGGCCAATAAACCGCTGAGCTGATCCCTGTCTTGCTAGGTAGTCAGCTTGTTCATTACCCTCGACTCCGCAATGTCCGGGCACCCAAAACAGAAAAACTGAGTTCTGCCGGAAGAGTTCCCGTAGAGTTTCAATGCATTTCCAAACAAGTTTGGAGGCGCAATAGACGGACTTAAGTGCTAGTACCCAAGGAACAATTATTGTTGCCTAAACGTTTACTCCATCACTTTTATAAGGCTACAGTTGAACAACAACCTAAATGAAAAATAAAAAACTGGGCTATACCCAACTGGGTATAGATTTGCATCCACTTTGGGAACCACTCGCTGATTGGTTGAAATTGAAAACCCCGAGTGCGTTGAAATTTATCATCAGGCTTGCTGGCAGTGTTGCTGAACAACATGTTTATTTGTTTTGATTTATGTTTTTTTATGATGTTACCTGTTATAATCTAGAATATTTTCAAATGAACATTCAAAATAAAGTACAAAGCGTACAAATACGGGTGAAGTAAGAGATTCGACTTGGATAATCACTTATATCAATTACCAAAAGATCTAAAAGTGCGCAAGGAGTTAATACGGTTTTGCGTGAAGCACAAGAACAGCATACCGCTGCTCAATGTCGGAAGTAAATAGTGTAGTGTAAGCTTATTTTTACTTTTGAATCCGGTCTGGGTAAAGTTTGGAACATACCTGTTCAGGCATATTGCTTGTGCGGAGAGTTCAATTCATATGAGTCAATGAATGAATCATAATCTTTGATGGATGACACGTTTGATTTTAAGGATATTAAATATGCAGATTCTCCGGTAACCATCAGATGGTAAATCAATCGCCTGCAGGAGGAATTGTGCTTAATGCTGATGAAAGCATTAAAACATTCAAGTATTTTCCGAGTGAATGGCATCACTAACGAAAAATACAACAGGGATCATCGAGGTGGGTGAGGAAGAAGAGTAAGAAGCCAGATGTCTCTCCTTAGGTCATACCGTGCGTCGGCATTGGTATTTTTTTTAATTTCCAAACAAATGCAGCTCGATAAAAAGCAACATCTAACAGTTACTCAGTAATTGAAAATTAGTGTTGTGTATTATAGCATTTGGGAGCAAATCTGTTGTATTTTACTGAATATATTTATTCTTTTGGAATTAATCGATCCACTGATTCAACTGACTAGCCTGGATCGATCTTTTATGTGTTGTTGAAATCTATCATATTTATATTTTCCATATTTTTACAACAAATATGGATCTTCTTGTATATGTTCTAAAAATTGCGCATAAACTCGTTGCTGCTCTTCAGTTCAAATCTTCTGGCATCCCTGATCATTGTTATGTCGCTGTCATGTCCAGCGTTGCCAGGTATCCAGATTTAGCTGGATTATCCAGATTTTTAAACATGTATCCAGGTAGACAGCTTTGATGTCCAATTATCCAGATTTTTCATGGTTGATCCAGATTTTATCCAGATTTTATTTTCTCTGTTCCGCAAAAAGGTCATCACTTCAATTTTGGCGCGAAATTTTACAATTTTGTCACCTCAAATTTTGCGTACCCCAAGACTTTTATCCGAAAAACTAACCTTTCACCCCACGAAATGACTGCCAGATTTTTTCCAGATTTTTATTTTGCCTTTTCCAGATTTTAAAAAAAATGACCTGGCAACGCTGGTCATGTCAGCATCCATCATTCAGTCTTCAGTTTTATTAGTTTTGTCTGCACTCCAGTGTTATTGTGTTGCTTGTCTCTGTTTATCGGTTTTGATAGTTTTGATTGAGTGTTCACGAGTAAGGTAATTATAAATATGAAGTAAAATCAAGCAATTAACTATGGTTAACATTTTACAATCAAAGGAAATTACTTCTGCGTGGTACAAGCCGCTGAAGCTAGCGTTCACTGTGGTTCCGCAGCAATGAATTGTCAGGAAAGGCAGCTACCTCAATTTACGAATTTGGCCTATATCATTTTCTAGAAAATAACGGTAAGTAGATACTACATTATGTTGTATCCTATTTGAATAATTTCACATTTCCATTTTTAGGAACTTCAATGAAATTCACACCAAAAGAAGATGGTGCATTTGACCGCGATGAGTAGGTGAGAAACTATATGAATGCAATCATTATGTTGTGTTGTATAAATCTACATATATTTTTGTTTTGAACGCTTCGTATCGTATTTTTGATCGAACGCAATTTGGTCGAATCAGTTGAATATATAATGTTCACTTATACAAGAGTATTGCATCGATTAGTTCGTAAAAAAGATACTTGGTCAGCAGAGCCGGATTAATGGGGGGGCCCAGGGGGCCCGGGCCCCCACATTTTCAGGGCCCCCACAAATCGACAAAAAGATTTTTCTTTTTAAAAATGAGATTTAATCAAAAGTTCGATTTACAGTAAGAAAATTTGAACAGACCATTTCAATCTGACACTTTCCTTCAGTGTTATTTTTTCGCGAGCACCAATATCACAACTACATCCATAAGAGTTCACCTTGGATTCTCTTGGAATGACACACATTAACACACCATTTGAATCGAACCAGCGCGCATTAAACGCCTAGAGTTAAAGTTTAGCCGACTGTCACTAAAAGCGCCAATCGAACTGTCAAAACTCGTTCCAATCGAACATCAGCAATGTTAAAACTATGATGAAAAAACTGTTGACTGTTTGATTGGAACTTTTCAGTGACAGTCGGCCAAACTTTAACTCTAGAGCTTTAGCGCGCATGGGAGGTAAAGCAAAGAAAGAAAATAATCCACATTTTTTTTAATGCATTGCTTTTGCTTACTTGTCCGAATCAGGGCTACCAGATGTGCTTTTCAAAATGCAGATTTTCTGAGCTCGTGTGCAGATTTTATTGACCTGCAGATGTGTGTAGTTTTTTCCTAGTTTCTATTATTGTCAGAGTCGTCTTATATTTGCGCCGTCTTTCTCGAATTGTGTGCAAATTTTTGCCTGTGTTTCGCATTTTTTTTCAACTTGCGGTAGTTTTTTTTCAGGTATCAAGAAAAAAACTTGAAGACGAAACTTATTAAAAATAGGTTGCGTGCGACTGTGAAGAATGAAAGGCAGTCAAACTTAGCATTATTAAGTTTCGAGTACGAGTATACTGAAGAAGATGAATGTTGATTATTTAATTAATAAGTTTTCTGCAAAAAAACTCGTAAAGCATAGTTTACAGTTCCAAGCGAAGTGAAAAATTTGACAAGTGAAAAAGCGTAAATTTTCGCTTGCGAAATCTGTCGCGAAAACCCGTTTGTGGAACACGCAGGTATTTCACCACCCTGCAGTTTACAGTTTAAGTGGAGTGAAACTCACGAGTTTACATTCCGAGCGAAGTGAAAATTGGCTGCAACTGACAGAATAGAAACGCACGCAAGTTTTCGCTTGCTGCTCCTTTTTTCACTAGCGCTTGCATGCGTGAAAGAAATAAACCCAAGTGAAAAAGATGAGATCCACAACGATCGATTTCGCTGGATCGAATTTGTTTACAGTTCCAAGCGAAGTGAAATTTTTTGCAGGTTGCATTTTTCACGAGCGTGAAAAAATGAACATGTTGTATGAGATTTTCACTTCGCTTGGAACTCTAAATAGAGCTTAAGAAAAAATTCTAACAAATTTTTGGTAATTTTTCAATATCAAATAAATGCTTTTAACTCGTACGATGAAAAACAGTTTTGTTTTAATTTGGGCCCCCCACTATAACTGGGCCCTGGGCCCCCACAATCGTAAATCCGGCCCTGTTGGTCAGCAATAATAAAAGTGTTAACAATATCTCTTTTTTCAACACTTTTATTATTGCTCACGAAGTTTCCTTTGTAACTCAAGTATTTTATAGTAAATTATCAATTATTTATTTTGCGTGGCTAATCAATCAACACTATTTTAATGTGAAATTATAATTGTTAGGATTTATTTGCTTTGGCGATTAGGGCTTGTTATTCGTATGGATTTCAACCTACTTGTCAAGTAAAGAGAACTTATCTTACAACTAATTTAGTTGCTTACTAATTGACTATGAAGAAAGCTTATTGTAGCATTTGGGGATTGCAGCGATTTTTATTAAATGTTGGGAATAGTTTTATTTGACATAGCTTCTATCATTTCGATACCAGTAAGTCCGTAATTCGAGTGTACCAAACCAATGATGACGCTTTAAAATCTTTTTCAGAATTTAATTCTGAATCCTTCGAAGCGTTCGAAGCGAATATTTGTTTGTAAACCAAAAGTTTATTCTTCAAACAAAGTTCAGGGTTTCTAGTAATTATACGACATAAGAAACTCATATATTTATTGCATTATGCCTGTATACTTTCAATTTACTGTTTGAAAATAAGTTTTATGATTAAACTATCTGTTTTTTTAGTTGCTGGAGGATTGATTACTGATGATGCGGGAGGAGAGGATGGAACAATGTAGCTACAACAAAACGACAACACCGAAAAAGAAAGGTGTAAGAGATTGTGTATTACGCTACTTTCTGCATAGCTTTAAGTTATATATATTGTTTATTCAAAAGCAAGCTTAATCTGTAATCGGTTAGTCTGTATTTAGGACATAAGAAAAAGATTCAAGACCATGTATTTCTAGTGAATGTACGAAAATGGAATGTTTTTTTTTTAATATAAGACACTTTTTCATCGCACATCAATAAATGTTTAATCAGTCTCGTTTTTTTCCAATAGGGCGCTTAGTACTCAGTTATTGCAAAAGAAAAATTTAATTTGGATATCTTTAGTGTTATAGATTCAAGCTTTATTCAATGCAATGATGCAACCGGTTACGGAACACCGGAACCAAGCTGAACGCGAAAGACGATTCTGATGGAATTTATTAGTGAATATTTAACTGGGTATGGGGCTAACAGCAAAGGCATGAAAACGCTGTTAGATGCACCCAAATTTATGTTTCTTTAATTGGTTTTTACTGATTATGCTTTGATTTGAAATAATCCACCTTGTAACCAACCTGATTTTAAAATACCTAATCGTAACAAACTCGGTTGACTAACCGTTTGCTCAATTTATTTATTTAAGTTGTGTGCTTGACGGAGAATCCGGGTGCCTTTTCAGGTTTCAAAAAACAATATTTCATTTTTTTCACCTTAATCTATAGTGATAGAAATTAGTGACATCTCAGAACTCGTTGAAAGGCAACTCTGGATATTAGATTTTAAACAGCAGCAGGGGGGGCTAGCATGAGGGACTTTTTTACTCCTAACGTGACCAGTGGGGAACCCGTGTACCCAGAAATTAAAATTCTTGCAACGTTTGCAATTTTTTTCTGATTTAAATAGTTTTAGTACTAAAAGATTCAGCGTCCGGGTTTCCCGTGGGTATATTCCAAAACAAAGGAGTTCTATGAATTTTTGAAAGGAATTTTACACTTATTGGTTCATTGTTCATGAAATTACTTCGACAATCTATTTTCATGGTTTCGGGTGTTTTTGGTGATATACCTCCAATATGGTCGGTCCTTGTTTTTGTTCACTGAATGATTACTCTAGAAAAGCCCCATGGGAAATTTGTTGCCCAAATGGCTTGCTGGAGTTGATTCATGAATTGGCTTCCATATGGCTATAATATCGTCAATTTATTTTTTATTTTTTTGGAATAAAAAAAAAACTTTGGGGGGAACACTAACGACTTTGAAAGAAAATAAGTTGCCTTTAAGTGGTTTGGAAACAACGTTTATGCTGCGTTAAACTAACTATGCGATGCGATTAGAAGGATGTTCCATTAAACCGGTAATCTAGCGTTCGCGTCTATAAGAGCTAAAGAATCGTTCCTTGAAAAACTTCAAATGCATATAGGGTAACGGGGGTATATTGGCCAGCTTTGGGAAGTGTTCGCACAGTTCAATAAAAACAAACACAATTTTTCAATATAAATACCTACTCTATTATACCATTGTTAAAAGCTAAGTGACTATTTTAATATACACCGTTCAACAATGCAATATATTGAAAAATATCCTAGAAATATCAAGATTTCTACGAAGTACTAAGAACATATTTTGGTCCACCAAATTTTTACTTTGACCCACCTTTATATCTACAGACGTGTATGGAAATAGTTCGGACTAATTATATTTAAGATCATCATCAGTATTTTTAGAGCAAAAATAGTGGGTTTGAGGAGAACATCCTTCTGCTGTGAATTTTTGTAAATTTTAGGCATCTAAAAATGAAATGATTTGGCTTATAGCGGTTTGACAGGCATTCTCATCTAATTTCATATAGTTAAATGTGATAAATTAAGAAGTAATTACCTGTAAATTGTCACAAACTGCTTTCTTATTCACGTGCAACGGCCGAACGGTAATCAAAGAGATGTCAAAACTTGGCATGGCCAAAATATGTTTGCTTCAGAAAGAGGCAAACATATTTCGGCCATGCGTTCAACCACTTTTTCAACTTTTTCCATAATGTTAGAGTATACAAACTGTTTCTATGACATTTTATTGATATTACTACAACAACAAATTGTTTCAAAAACATACATATTTGTTACAATAGCTTCCGGACGTTGACTTGTATATTACCACTTCCTCTTCACTTTGGGTTGACTCAGCCATGAGTTTGAATATGTATGAACTAATTCCAAAATAACACTACATAGAGCCAGTCTTTCGCCGAAAATTATAGTGTAGTATGATTCTTAGGTGTGTTATTCAATGTTGCATGCATAGTTTTCTAATATTCATTGAATTTATCAGATAAAATGCGTAAAATGTTACCGGGTGGGCCAAAATAGCCCCGTTACCCTATGCAGCATTTGAACAACACATGCAGAATAACAGTCGCCAGGTTGCCGTTTGAAATGTTCAAATCGCTCTTATTAGGCGAGAACGCCACTGATGAGCGGAGACCATTAAAGCGCTTTAGCGCAGCACATATTTATTAGTGTTGCTAACAATCTCTTGCAAACGTTTGAACAAATTCTGTTAAGCTGGAGTTCCCCTATTGGGTTAATATATGAACCAAGAATGCGGCAACGTTTGTACAACAAATAATTCAACGCGTAGTTTATTCAGCACCGGTTGCATCTACACTGCTCTTATTCCACATTTGCTTTCATAAAGGCTTCCAAATTGTTCCTTGGGTATTGCTGCTTGACTGTCCGAGAATATACCGATTTTCGCATGTCTGTAGTTGCGTTTCAGACATAGTTTTGCGCAGATATATATATATGGCATATACCCCTGCTTGAAAAACGTTGGGCCATTTGCCCAGGGAAAATGTTTCCCTGATACCGGGTCCGGATATACCGGATCCCGTTAGGGATCCCATTTTCGAGTCATCCGTATAAAACCTAACGATGCCAGGTGGAAGATTAGGCCCTTCATTGTTCCTCATAGAGCGGTTTGTTTCCATCACTCTATACGGATTATCCATGTTGGTCCTAACATCCATCCAGTCGGAGACTGTAGTTAATAGCGGAGTTAGTTTGAGCTCCCTAAGTATGCGAAGGTGGCCGATTTGGTCCCCTTCGAATAAAGTTTTCCTCCTTTGCAACCTTAGAGCGCCAGGCTCTGCTTCTTTTTTCACATGCAGATGTAGAGGCAGTAGGCAGAGCATTGCTTCCATGGCTGCAGTTGGAGTTGTTCGCATATCGCTGGTAACCGAAAGACATGCAAGTCTTTGAACTTTTTTGAGAGTTTGGCTTGCGCTAGGTGATTCTTGGTCGGGCAATGGTCTTGTAAGACCAGAGTGCCAAATCTGGTTTCAGTCCCCAGGTCTTACCGAACAGAGTTCTGCAGGCCCAGATCGCGAGATCGCCTTCTTAGCGGCATGATCCAGTTGTACAGACCAGTTCAGTTTCTTATCCAGAATAATTCCGAGGCATTTGACTTCATTGCTGAAGCCCAGTCTAACTCCATTCAGTGTTGGAGGAGTGATGGAGATATTCCTTCGTTTATTGAATGGAATTAGGACTGTTTTTAAGGGGTTTATGTTTAGACCCTCCTGTAGACACCATAACGTGGTGGCATCCAGAGCCGCTTGCATGCGGCTCGACAGAGTTGCGTCATCTTTACCTCTGACGATGAGGACGATGTCATCAGCGTATCCAATGACCTCGTATCCAAGCTGTGAAAGCTTATTGAAAAGTGCGTCGACAACTAGTGACCATAACAAGGGCGAGAGAACTCCTCCTTGCGGGCATCCCTTGATCACTAACATTGTTATAGGCGAATCTCCCAAGGTTGCTGTGATCACTCTGCTAGAGAGCATTACGTGTATCCAGCACCTTGAAGTGTGGTCGATTCCATTATTGGAAAAGCCGTATTAATTGATGCAAAGGACGTGTTATCGAAGGCCCCTTCAATATCAAGAAAGGCACATAGCGCCGTCTCCTGATAACTCAGGGACTTTTCAATCAACGTCACTAAGCTGTGAAGAGCAGTTTCTGTTGACTTGCCGCTTTGATAGGCATGTTGGTTCCTATTCAGCGGGAAGTCTTTAAGAAACTCACGGACTTCCCGTCGTACAAGTCGTTTCTGCCACTCGGTGCTCGCATTCCTAGTGTCACCGTTGCGGTCTCCCCGAGAGCTGTGCGAATGCTGCACCAGCCGTCCTCGAGAGGTGATGCACCAAGCCCTCCGCCGAGGGTAGTACCGTAAGTAGTGGCGTGAAGCCTGTGCGGGCCAATCACCGGCTTGTATATGTCATCCTTACCGATCTGAGCGTTCATGTTCCTGATGACGATCTTGATGTCTCTACGCGAGCAGCTATCGTAGAGTTTCTCTAGCTGTGCGTAGAACGCTTCTTTCTCTACATCTGGTCTTCCTTCGTGAGGACAGTGCACATTAAGGGTAGTGTAGTTGTAGAGCCGGCCTTTTCGTTATAACTAAACACAACCTCTTGCTGATCGCCTGCCACTCGATCATACGACTCTGCATCATTGGTTGTGCCGCCACTCCGATAGTACTGTGCCTTGCGACTTCAAATCCTCCATACCTTCTCTTCTTTCCGGCAAAGCTTTTGAAGCGCAACGATGTCGAAGTGGTGGCGTTCTAGCTGATCCAGCAGAATCCTGACGCCAGCCGGGGCGTTCAGCGATCTACAGTTTCATATACCAAGCTTCCAGTCGTCGTCCTTATTTCGTCACCTAGATCGTTGCCGATTGTTTCGGTTCATATTCAATTCTTGATTGCTCATAGTATTTTAATATTTCGGCATGCTGCCTTACAAGGGCTGCAGAAGCCTAGTCTCGCGACGGGGCCGCCGTTTCGGGTGTAGCTGTCAAGACACTTACTTACCTTACCAAACAGTCCCAAGCCGTGGTGTGGCCTTTGCTGTACGTAAGAGTCGTCTCCATTCCACTCGGTCCATGGCTGCAGTTCGCCAGCTCTGCAGTCTGCGTAGGGTCCGCAGGTCGTCTTCCACCTGATCGATCCACCTTGCTCGCTGTGTACCTCTTCGTCTTGTCCCTGACGGATTGGTTTCAAGAACCATCTTTACCGGGCTGTCGTCTGACATCCTTATAACATGCCCAGCCCACCGCAACCAGGACTACCGGTCTGATCAGCGTCTTGTAGATGGTTAACTTGCGGCGACGAATTCTACTCGATCGGAGCGTACTCCGGAGACCAAAGTATGCACGATTTCCTGCCATAATGCGCCGTTGAATTTCTCTGATGGTATCGTTGTCGGCAGTTACCAGTGAGCCCAGATACACGAACTCATCAACCACCTCGATTTCATCACCACCAATTCGAACTCGAGGTGGGAGGTTAGCACTGTCCTCTCGTGAACCCCTTCTTTTCATGTACTTCGTCTTCGATGCATTGATGACCAGTCCAATCCGTTTGGCTTCAGCCTTTAGTCCGATGTACGTATCCGCCATCTTCACAAAGGTCCGAGCCACAATGTCAATATCGTCGGCGAAACCAAACAGTTGAACCGACTTTTGGAATATCGTGCCACTCGTGTTAATCCCCGCTCTTCTAATGACACCTTCCAGGGCAATGTTAAACAGTGGGCACGAGAGACCATCACCTTGCCTTAGACCTCTTCGGGTTTCGAAGGGGCTCGAGAGTGCCCCCGAAACTCGAACTACACATATCACTCGATCCATCGTCGCTTTGACCAACCACGTCAGTTTGTCCGGAAAGCTGTCAAGACACTGCATTTCATAATTCAGCCGTCCGCTACGGATCAGACGCAGTCTGAGCCGCCCCTCACATGAAGAACAGACGCTCAGGCAAGCTGCACATCTAGAAGAACGGCATACGACCAAGTTCCCACCGGTTCATCGATTCTCCACTGGTTGCTCGTATCCCAGTCGGTACCACGTGGAGATAGGAATAGGAGCTGCTGAGTATTATGCTTTGAACCACACTGAGGTTTATTATATGCCACCTTTTACGGGTGTACTACTGGTACACACTGTCCAGTCGTTTTCCAACCAACAAAGAATTGTTCAATACTGCAGATACTTACCTTACTATTCAGCTCCAGGCCAAAGTGTCCCTTGCTGTTCGAAGAAGTCGTCTCCATTCAATTTGGTCCATAGCTGCAGCTCGCCAGCCATGTCATCCTCGGAGGCCCCGCAGGTCGTCTTCCACTTGATCGACCCACCTTGCTCGCTGCGCGCCCCGTCGCCTCGTTCCAGTCGTCCAGTGTTAAGAACCATTTTTACCGAGTTGTCGTCCGACATCCTAACGACTACCGGTCTGAACAGTGTTTTGTAGATGGTTTACTTCGTGTGGCGGCGGATTTCATTCGAGCGGAGCGTCCCTCGGAGTCCAAAGTAGGCACGATTTCCTGCCATAAGGCGTTGACGAATTTCTCTGCTGGTGTCGTTGTCAGCAGTTACCAGTGAGCCTAGGTACACGAACTCTTCTACCACCTCGATTTCATCACCGCTAATATGAATTCGTGGCGAAGGTTTATACTGTCTTCTCTGGAACCTCTTCCTCTCATGTACTTAGTTTTCGATGCATTTATACGACCAGTTCGATTCGTCCGGCTTCAGCCTTCATCTTCTCAAGGCTTCGTGCTATAATATCAATGTCATCGGCGAAGCCAAAGAGCTGAACAGACCTTTTAAATATCTACGTATCACACCTTCCAAAGCGATGTTGAATAGCAAGCACGATAATCCATCACCTTGCCGTAACCCTTTTCGAGATTCGCAGGGACTCGAGAGTTCCCGAAACTTGAACTACGCACATCATCCGATCCATCGTCGACTTGACCAACCGTGTCAGTTTATCCGAAAAACCGTAATCGTGCATAACCTGCCATAGCTGATCTCGATCGACTGTGTCGTATGCCGTTTTAAAATCAATAAACAAATGATATGTGGGCACGTTATACTCACGGCACTTCTGTAGGACCGGCCGTAACGCGAATATTTGGTCCGTGGTGACGCGAGCACCCATAAATCCCGCTTGGTTTTGCCCCACGAATTCTCTCGCAAACGGTGATAGTCGACGGCACAGAATTTAAGAGGGTACCTCCAGATACATTATGTAAAAATAAAATCACTGATTTTAAGAAGGAGCAAACGTTTGAAGAAAATTCACAGGAATGCACATTGAAAAAAAAAACAAAAAAACGTGATCGCCTTTTAAGTGTAAAAATGCCATTTAATTGTTATGAAAATAGTGTATTCGACAAAGTTTTTGTAGATCTCAAGCAACAAATTTTGATACAAATTTAATTTTAATTAATTTACCTGATGGTAATATAAAAATTTTGTTTTTTATTACTTGTCGAATCGAAGTGAAGTCTTTAGAAAAGTTGTAGACTATCTAATGCAGAAAACTTTGGTTCTATCTCTTGATAATCGACCACATAGAGGTAGTTTTATACAAAGACATTCTTAAAATTTCCAAAAATCTAAAAATTCCAGGTAACTTTTTTTTTGATATGATTTTAGAGGCCTACTACGTTCTAGACATTTCTTCATATTTGAGAAATACATCATTCTGCCGAACATGCTCGAGAGAAACCAACATTTTACTCCCACGGACGGTGATCATCAACGGAGATGAACTCAAAATGGTTCGTACACTTCGGATCTCTGGTAACCGCCAACAATTAAACAAGTACAAATCCCTAATTCCACTTGGAAATACTCACTTTACTTTTACTATTATGGCGACAGGTCATTAACGACCCTCTGCCGATTTTATAGTACGGCTTTACGTCACTTGATCTTCTAGTCTTCTCTAATCGCCCCTATAACTCGCCGATCGGGTGTTCTCATCCACATCAGCGAGCATCTCTGCCGGGCTGAAGTTTATCTGTGCTGGTCGCTCCTCCGACATTCGTGCCACGTGACCAGCCCAATGTAATCTGCCCTATTTCGTGTATTTTTTGTTTTTTGCCAAGTATTGAACGCAGGATCCTGCGGTCGAAGACTCCAAGTGCTCACCAGTTGGCTGGGAAAATCAACGTCCTGTAGAGCGCGGACATACTGTGGATTCTTAGTTGGCAAAGTAAACTGGTTCTGTTCGCGGCTGCTGTCCGTCTTTTTACTTCGCGGCTAGCACCGTTATCACACGTCACGAGAGTACCAGGGTAAAAAAGATTTTAGACTACTTTAAAGGTACTCTCGTCTATAACAATCTTAGTACCAAAACGAGCGACGAGCACTTCCAGCTGTTTTACCAGTATTTTGTATTAAGAGAACTAAGGTGAATTCAATCCTCGCTGCTTGCCTTTAAAAAAGGCACGACTGTCACCACTGCTCTGCGGTCAATGCCGATGACATCAGTATCTTCCGCGAAGCCAAGGAGATTTTGATAATAGGTGAAAAAAGGTTTCTTCAGATTGCATCTGATCTTCAGTAAAAGCATTCGCTCAATCGTTCATTTTTTTAATTTTAGTAACGACACTCGAAGTATGATATAAACTTTTCAGAGGACTCAAGCTATACGGTTTCGGTTTAGGTCAAGAAATGTTGTTGTTTACACATGAGTTGAACAATCCACCGCCTTCGTTTTTATATTTCGAATACTATCTAGTGTTACTAATATTTAGAACAAATATAACCAAAAAATTTTAACTGAAAATATATGTCCAATTTCTGTGTAAAGTAGTAACAACAAACATCGGACATCTTCAAATTTTCTACACACGTAAAAAATTGTAATTGGATTTAAAGCGTACAAAGCGCTTGGAAATACTTCTAAAACCGCAATAGATTACTCCGTATTTATGTACGCACTTTGACGCACATCATTAATGGACAACTTAATCTATTCAGGGTTTGAATATGTAATCTTCCGCCAATACAATTCCTATCTGCTTACGGATCGCATCCTGTACACGGGCTATCGCCAAGCTGTCCGCGTGCGATACCGTTTGAGACTCAAAATCGCCTGCCAGAACACGCTTGCGGCACTCTTCCACCTGGTACCGCAAACCGACGCTGTTCTTTTGGATGCACTCGATTTTAGAGTTTGGCAACGGGTAGGAGCGAACGGTGCCGTCCATATCTGTCAATTCTATGGGGCACCAAAAATCGTAAAGCTGCAATGTTTGTCAATATCTTAGTAATTATGATACTACGAACCATTTCCTACGAACCTTTATTGATCCACGCGTTCCGGTGATAATAGCAGTGTTGGAAAGACTTACTTCTCCGCTGGTTTTAATAGTCGCTTTACCGCCATTCGGAAAGTGAAGTTCAACATTTGTTTCAGTATCGACGTTCTGTTCGTTCAGTATAGCTTCCGCAACTATTTCATCTGGAAAGTCTCCGAAAGCCCACAACACCAATTGAATGTTGTTAACGCCAAGATCAAGTACCGTACCTCCGCCGAGATGTTTCATTCGGATGCGATCCACTTTGCTAATAGGGATTCCTTGTTCGATTGTTACTTGTCTCACTTGTCCCAGGTCACCCTTTCTGATTCTTTCACGCACATGATTGTAGCTCGGAAAGAACCGCGACCAGATCGCCTCCATGCAGAACAATTTCCGTTCCCGGGCAAAGTGTAGTAGCGCTTTAGTTTGACCCTCGTTTATGCATAGCGGTTTATCACAGAGCACGTGCTTTCCAGCCTCCAGCATCATCTTGGCCACATCGTAATGTACGTTGCTAACCGTACCGATGTAGACGATATCTGAGGAATGACTGGAGAATGAACTGTACCGATATAAAGTATATCTAAAGAATGCTTACCAACACGTGAATCCTTTGCCAATGCTTCATAACTTCCATAGAAAGCGGGAATTCCATGCAGTTCAGCAAACTTCTTCGCATTTTCAAGTCCTTGGGCGGCAACGGCCACCACTTTGTGCTCACTATCGGGTAACGTCGATACGGCGCACACAAAATCGTGTGAAACGGTTCCAGCGGTCACAACACCCCACCGCAAAGCTGCCATTTTATCTACCCTGCACGCAATCTGGATTATTCAACAGCGAAGAAAAATCTGTTCTATGTGGATACTTTCACTAGAGCTTTCACTTTCACTGCTGCTAGATCGCAATTAGAACTAATCTTGTTCGGCTCGATACGATCGAAAGACGGCGACGACGACGACGACGACGAAGCGCATCACTAGCGTCTTCAGTTCTTCGTTAGTGTTGATTTACGTCGAGTGCACTTTTATTCATTTATTTATCCCCCTACTTAGCCGGATGCATCAACGCTTCAAAGAGTGTATTGTACCACAATGAGAAAAATGTTGACAACGAAGCGTTATTCCCGACGAGAGATTGCAAATTGTTTGTTTTTGATGCAAGGATATCGGACCGCTAATTCATTTGGATGATAGATAAGTTGGTATGTTTTTGTCAAGACAAAGTCCCGAGAGAAAAAAAAGGAAATCATTGTGATATATTCGGTCAATGAGCAAGGTTTCGTCGTTCGAATGTGGACTATGTATGATTCAGTTGTTATTTTCATAAATGATACCATAAGTTTTTGTTTCACGTTTTTCACACGTTGATTTTTTTCTCATTTCCTTCAGATTACCAAGCTGGTATTTAGTACAATGAAACTTATGTACAGTAGACAGCGCTAAATTCTTTTTGTTATTCAAATTCAATTTTCTATAGTATAGCTTACAATTTTCAATATACATGCTATAGATTTCTGCCTCTCAACTACTATTAAGTTTTTTTTTCCTCGAATCAACGGCAGCATTTGTAGAAACGGCATTTTTCATTTCATTTTTTGTTTGTTTTCATTGATTCGACAATTCGTCCACCGGCTGCTCCACATTAGTTTTATTTGAATAGTATTATTCTACCATGTTTATGATAAAATTTAACTCTTATTGCGCATGTTTTAGTTTTGAGTACAGAATTTAATTTACCTATCGTGTCTTTAGTTATAACTATATGTTATAAGTTCTTATTTAAGTGGTACAAGCATGGTGTAACATTTACACGGCTTTCTACAATCAGCAGTTTTACTCCTAATGGTATTCTCAAAAAAAAAAAAAAAATGTTCACTCCAGTAAAGAAGCATTTCCATGATAAGGGGGTTTCAAAGAGAAAATATTAGCAGTAGTGTAAAGAAGAAAAGGGCACAGAAATAAATTATAAGAAACATAACTAAGGATATAATAAAAACATGAAAGAAATTAACTAACCCTGAAGTAAAAGTGAAACTGGCTCACCGGAAGTGTAGCAAAACAAGTGTGAGTAATTCAACGAACATTCAACTATCGCAACACTTTATCCTTTCTTAGTTGGACACAGTTTCAACAATACTATTTTTGATAATTTCGCTTAAGTTTTCGCTCGTTTCAATAATCGGACAAACTTCATCGGACGATTTATTCCCGATTGCCGTCTCCGGCTGCACGTTGTCCAATTTTTCCCGTGTGCCTTCCGACGCAGGGTTAGCGTGACTGGTTATTTCTATGCAAAACGGTTTATCGTTTCTCACCAGACAGCCGCTAGACAGAGGTGCAATGGGAGGGTCACGGAAATCGCCTAGCTCATCGTCTTCTTCAGCAATAATTGACTGCTTGACGATGCTCAATGTATTTCTGCTGCTCTCCAAAAGATCATTGATGGCCTCCAGGCGATCGCTTCCCGGTGCCAGCGGTGTGTTAAGGTCGATGAAATCACCATCGGGTGGGCTTGGTGGGTGACTGGAAGATGTGATGGGTTTGGCAGCATTTTCCGGGACTGGTGCGATTGCATTGTCATGGTTCGTAATGTTTACTTCTTCGCTGCTGGTCAACGTTCTTTGGGAGATTGATTGATCAATCCGATCAGCTTCAGGAATTGGTTGAGAGGCACTGGATTGGGTGTCGGCTTGTGACGAGGATTCATCACAGTTGAAGTTGGGATTGATTGGAGTGTTCAACGTGACTTCTTCGTCTATCATCACTGAACTGGGGGCTGAAGTGGATTCTATTTGACTCTGGTATGGGGAATGTTGGTCAACCTGTCTTTGATCCATGACTAAACCAGTATGATGAGGTTGATGGTATTGGTCCATATTAGTTGGGTAATTCGTGTAATAGGAAGTCATTAGCGAGTTGGATATCGCCAACTGTTCATTAGTCTGCGGCGATGGTCCGTAAAAATCGCGAAAAGCGTAATGCAAATCCAGGGATTCACCGCCAGGTGGTAGTCCATTGGAAACTGGATGCCCATTTAAATAACTGTGATTCGCAGTATATGGGTGTTGTTGTTGATGCAGGTGATGATATCCGTCTACGGTATCGGTTCCATTTACTCCTGCCATTCCATATAGACCCGGTAATCGTACTGGCCCACTAGACCAATCTTTTCCATTACCGTAACTGCTCGCCGAATGAACTCCCATTCCGTTCTGTTCTTCGCTGCTAGCTTTGTTATCCAAATTTAACCTCATAATAGTGTGAATGAAATGTGTTCGTACACGGGCTGGATTAAATTCCACTCTACCTACTACGTTTGCGCAGCCATCCTGCGTACAACCGCAAGGAAAGCTAGGCCGATCAACTTGGCATTTAATTCCCGCCTGACTGCAGGCACATGTATCCGGATCGCAATAGCCCCGACAAGTGCATCCACATACCTCACGTGACGTTCGAATCAATCTGCATTCATCCTTTTCGGTGGAGTCAATTTTCCGCACCCCAGCCGCCTTGAGCAACGCTCTTCGCTGCCGTGTCGTCACGGGTTGTAAGAATCCATATGATTCGCTATCCGCTTCCGATCCGCTTTCGCTTGGTTCATCATCACTGTCCGTTTCCTCGCTGGAACTGCTACGGGGGTTAAGCTCCTGAAGCTGCGCTCGGTGCATTTTTCGCTGCTCAGCGGCATGCTCAGCAAGGGTGAAGCGTCTAAAATAAATAAAAATTGATTTTGAATTTATGGTTGTTAATGAATAAGAATTGAAGAATACTTACTTCGTGTGCATATGTTGAAGCTCCATACCCAGAGTACATCCACCCTGTGAAGGCACACAGCCAAAGCCCTGCATACGGGTGAAATAGTACACCGTAACGCCGTCGAACGATATTCCCTTCTTCGATCGCTTTTCACTAGTTGCTCCGGTTGTTTCCTCGCCAGAGCGTCTTTTGAGATTACTCTTCACCGGTGGATGCTCTAGGTTTGAAACATTTCTAGAGGGCTCCGATCCGAGTCCGGAATCCGAGCCATCGCTGGCTTCTTCCTCCTCGTTTTGCTGTACTTCACCGACGGCTGCTGGAACAGCGGACGGATCGGTTTCTCCATTGAGTTGAACTGTGTCCACGAATTCGGTCACTTTTCCCGTCGCTGTACCACACTGTGCACTTACCGAATCATTAGGGGTATCACCGCAGGATGCAGTCGTGAAACTGTCATCTTCTAGGTTGGTAGATTTCGTTTCGTTATTTTCAAGTTCCTCCTCCAACGATAATCCGCTTTCATCATTTCCGTTTTCACTAACCACAACAGCGTCCGTTCCATTTTGCACTGCGTTCTCAAGACTTGAGTTGATGTCCTCCGCATCGTCGCCGTGATTCCCGTTGGCGGGACTGTTTTTCAGACTTGTCACATCCACTAACACTATCTGGCCGGAACTACTGTCCAGTTCACTGTTTGGCCTATCACTGCTGGCATTGCTCACGTTTAGCACATCAACATCGCACTCGTCCAACGCCAGTGGATCGTATAGCGGATCGTCACAGTTTATCTGCTCCGTTGTCATAATGTCGTCTGCGTCCAACGTCGGCTCCTCGATGGGACCCATTCCGCTGGTTAATCTGGAAGATACAAGAAGATGTTTGCGTTAGTTTTCCAGGTGAGCATAATCATTGAATATGACATGGCATCTTTTCAACTATAAATTATTTAATTGATAAATAAGATATATTTTCAGGTGTTCACTTGCAGACGGAGATAGGTTGAAAAATATCGCTGCCGCTCGCATTTTCGAACAGAGTGTTTAACAATAATTTTTATAGTCAGTGTATAAATAGGCTGGCGGATTGAATTTCGGGAATCAATTTGAACTGTCAAATGATAATATTTTACTGATGTTTAGTTTCCAAATAAGAGTATGGATGAAGTTCTTGTTTGTATTTTGTAAATTGCCGATTTTCATGGGTTTACCTTCACACGCAGTGACGAAACTACTCAATCATAGTAATCCATGAGTAAGTTGGAAAAATTTGAAAGCTCTACCTGTCGAACTCTAACCGTGATGGCAAAAACAGTGAAGCTATTCCGTTCAGACGTGTGAAAACGGACATCGTAAGGTCGAATACGCCCGTGCCGGCATCCACAACATCTTGGCACTTTTGGACGGCCGACGACCCTGAGTAACAAAGTCCAAAGGATGCTGAAGAGAAAGGCCGAGAGGCCGGTGCACCCGGTTAAACAGCGAAAAAGTACCTAGCGAACATGGACATACACTACCCGCCATAAGTTTGGAATCGCTTTACTGAGTATTGCTGGGTGGGTTAGTAACGGAAGGCTGAAACTCAAAAGGCTGAAACACGAAAGGCTGAAAAGTATGTATCATATACGAAAGGCTGAATGCACAAAAGGCAGAATTCACAAAAGGCTGAATCATAAAAGGCTGAAAGTTTGGTAATCGACGGCCGAGTCTCCAGACCTCACCACCCCTAGACAATCTACCACTTCGTATGCCCATACCCATAGGTATTCGTATTCTCGTACCCATAGGGGTTATACCTGATGCGGCTCTACCGCATATTCGGGGGCAAGAGACTGTCGGCCCCCAAGGCCGACACTGCTCCCGCAGCCCGAGCCGGCCGCCGACCCGCCGTCGGAAGCGGCGGCCACGTGCACTAAAACAACTGATCTGTTGGATTTCCTAGGTCTATTCGAAACATAGGGGTGATCCCCTGGTTTACGTCCAAACGAGCGATAGCGAGTAAGGACAGCATTCACCCCGGACAATCGAGTTGGCCAAAGGCCACGAGTGTGTTGTATTATATGTAGTTTTTAATATAAACTTATATTTAAATGCAGATATTGGGCTATTGAAATATCACATAGACCAGAAGATTTTTTGCGGTAACCATCGCATGAAAATATACAGATGTTGGCGACAGTCTGATAATCAACACAAATAGTTCATACAAATGCTGAAATCAAAAATAAGAAACTTTTTGAATTTTTAGCCTAATGATTTACAGCCTTTCGTGATTCAGCCTTTCGTGGTTTTCAGCCTTTTGCAGTTTTTAGCCTTTCGTGATTTCAGCCTTTCAAGTTTCAGCCTTACGTGTTTCAGCCTTTTGAGTTTCAGCCTTTCGTAGTAGACCCTTGCTGGGTGCAGCCCGAAAAGTTTAGCATCACCTAAAATGGGCAGATATATGAAACTTTATTTTTTGATTCCGGAAACCTAGAAAGTTGTGGTCTTCAGCAAAGTTGCTCAAGAGGTCAAGGGCTTGTGATTGGAGGAGAGTACAGCTCGGAATTCAGCCATAACGAAGCGCTAGCGTGTATGTAGTTTTGAGTGTTTCGAACCTAACTTAGCTTAATAATCTCACCATTTATAAAGTTGCGATTATCACCAAAGTAGTTAAGAAGATCAAGAGTTTCTGCTTCATTAACTAATTACATTTTTGTCTTATGACTTACATTTTATGTTTTGAAAAGTAGGCAATGCATGTTATTTTTTCGAGGATACGAAAAAAAAACAAGGACTGAGGGATTTAGACTTAGAAAAAATTTCCCTCGTCCAGACGGGACTCGAACCCGCCCTCTTCGATGTCTCCATCATGGTGTTTTGGCCAATTAAACTACTTGGGAGGTAGTTTCCCTTAAGAACGATAACGATTACTGTAGTAAATATAAGTTAACTTAGGTAGGCGTCGACATAGGTTGACAGATAGAGATAAAATTGTAAAAGCCATTCGATAAAAGACCACTGACGAATAAAGACGTTATATTTAAAAGCTCTACAATCTCTACGTTTACTATTGTGCTTTGTTCCAAGCACGCCTCGATCATTCATGCACACTGCCTTGTGGAAGTTATTTCTGTAATTAGGAGATTGCCGCTCTTACACTTTGTATAGCGACTTAGAATATCTGCTGGAGAGATTCGCCTAGATGTTTGTGAATAGTTTGGAACACACATGCGGCGTTATACTGTGTTTCGACATACTTGACTACAACTGGTGGCACTAGCCGAAGACCGCAACTTTCTGGGTAGTAATAATCGCGCGATACGTTGAAGTCTAAATACGAAGAACTGCATGCAGACTAGCGCCGGGGGGTTATTCAGTGTCAAATTGACTACCGTGCAGAAGCATTTCGCTTTCTGAATAAGTTTGCTAAACACCGCTACTTTCTAGCATGTCGGAATTTTGAGATTAGTTAAAACACGGAAAATTGTGTGACTACTAGCGCCACATAGCGGTAAAATTTCACACTGAATTAACCACCATACAGTAGCCTCTGACCTTCTGAATAAGTTTGCACTTTCAAGGATGTCAACTTTCAAGGATGCGCAACTTTCAAGGATGTCAAAAGATATCCGCCTATTCCAGGAGATGTACAATTTTCCGTGAAGTGCTGCAATATTCAGACTGGGTGTTGCAATACTCAGTGAAGCGATTCCAAACTTATAGCGAATTCATATCTCACACCAAGTTTCCCAAGAAGTTGCTGCTGTGGCTGACAATCAGCAAGAAGGGAATATCAAAGCCGCTCTTCTGAACAATACAAACAATTTCAACAAAAACAGTCAACATGAGACGGAGGAAGAGGTCAAACGAACACTTGTTGATCAGGAGATGGAGGCAGGCTTTAACTTTGATAGTGTTTCGCGTTAAGGATGTCCATTCGCCTTCTGCATGATCCTCGATTCAAAGAAGACACGCAGACGCACCTTCTAGTCTGCCCGTCCCGTCACCAAACACCAGCGCCGATAGTCCGGTGAACAAATAATCTCGAGTCCGCAATGGGGATGGTCCCTCGATCCCGAGACACTCGGTGGGAGTTACCTACAGGGAAATAGTTGAGGCTATTAACATCACCGTTACCCTTGATGGCTACTCCACCAAATTTTCATTCAAGGATCAATTAGGAGCTGTACACGACTCGACCCTGGATGGAATTGCAGCACTAGACTCTCCGCTACTCAGCCCCTAGTTCAGGAGTTGCCATTTCCTGGGAGGGAGCATAACTGAGTGTTTGCAATACGGATAACCTGCCAAATGCGATCTTGGACTACAATTTTGTTGAGCAGAGTAATCAAATACACTCCAATTACAGTATTTATTCAACGTATTACAGCACAGCACAGCGCCTAACGACTTAATTCTGCACTCTTGAATGTTGTTCATGGAAGCTTCAATCAATTGGTCATTAAACACTTTTGAACCTATGAAATCTCCAGTCTCCCATCTTTATACAAATATCATAATGTCTGAGCTGGTACATACTTTCCGCGCGAGCTCCACTATGGGCTATACTGCCTATAATCGCATATCAGTCCCATCTGGAAAAGCATCGAGTTGAGAAAACAGCGCTTAAAGATATTTTTCTTGTTTTGCGTATTTCACCTGTTTGAGGTGGGTTATTCTAATTTTTTCGTTATAATGTAATGAAATAGACCTCAATCATAACTTCTTCAAAAACTGCCTTTTCCGTGAAAATTACAATGAAAAATAAGAAAGAGACTGATATGCGATTATTTAGGCCATCAAGTAGCAAAATAATCGCATACCAGTCTCACTTTCAACCGGTCGGTGTAGGATTAGTCATATTTTTCTTAAGTTTCGACGGAAAAAAACGGCGATGAGAAGAGGTACAAGCTGTTTTTAGCTAAGCAACTAAAAACGATTTTTTCTAAGTTCTGACAATTTCAACTTGAATGATCATTAGAAGTGAGCAGATCATGCACAGGAAATTACTCCTTACATATAGCATCTTTTCTCAAGGCTATTACCCCTCTGATTGACAAAACCAATAACCTTTCGGGGACGAACTTTCAGAAAAAGCTGCAGTTTCAATGTCTACTTAAAATTGACTTTAGTGTGGAATTTATTTAAATAACCTTGGATTTATTAATTATTTGATCATTTTTTTTAATGTGAAAAGCTTGCAAAACAGCACCAAGTATTTATTATATGGATTGAAGAAAAAAACATGGCCATACTCAGGAAAAACATTGGGACGATTATTTTTAAGATGTGACAATTTGACCTCACATTATTTTCTGACTTTTTTGAATAAAACATACTTTTTTATTTACTTAATCGATAGTAGAGCAAGAAATAGATAGTATCTGATATTTAACTCAAAAACGATGAAAATCCATATGGGACTGGTATGCAAATATAGGCAGTATACTCCACTTAGCTGGCGGAAAGTCAAGGTGATTTTCATATCGAAGGCAGGAAGAAAAGTCAAAACACTACCTAAGACCTTCAGGCCAATAAGCCTCACATCTACACTCCTGAAGTTAATGGAGGAAATTGCAGATAGCCATTTCCGCAATGAGTGCCTCAAGGGCTCGCTACTACATAACAATCAGGACGCTTACCAACCTGATAAATCGACAAAAACTGCTCTTCATGGCATAGTGACTCTTATCGAAATGTCGCTGAAGTATTGAGAGACGGTGCTATGCGCTTGTCTTGAGATTGAAGGCGCTTTTGACAATATATTCTATACTTTGATCAATACAGTTCTCCTGAGGAAGACACTACAATGAGCTGAATTCAGAATATGCTCTCGAGCAGAGCAATCACAGTTACATTGGAAGATGCTTCAACCACCGTCTCAGCGACGAAAGGTTGTCCACAAGGGGGAGCCCTCTCCCTCCTACTTTGGTCGCTGGTGGTTGATGCACTATTAAGCAAGCTAACCCAGCTTGGCTATGAGATTGTTGGCTATGCCAGCGGTTCTCAACCTGTGGTACGCGTACCCCTAGGGGTACGCGAGAGCCTTCAGGGGGTACGCGGAAGAAAAATCAGTAATGGCGGACAAAGCAGTTTTCCTTCATAATGCTTCATTTGTTGTTTAAGCTTGCTCTTTAAACATAACTGTAGCAATCAAACAAAACAAAGTTCAATTTGAGACCAGAACTAGCATATCACAACATGATCGACCACTACTCTCTCTCAGTCTGGGAGAACATTCCAAATCCAGGGGGTACAATTGATTTCAAAAATTTCACCAAGGGGTACGCAGACGAAAAAAGGTTGAGAACCGCTGGGCTATGCCAATGATGTAGACCTCATAATTCGCGGATAATGTGACGAAACAATTGAGACTTTATCCTGAGTTGGTGCGCTCAAGAGGGGCTGAAAATAAATCCAGCTAAAACAGTTATTGTACCCTTTACGAAACCCTCCTCCTTCACTGAATGAATGTTTACTGAGCTTCTGTAAAGAAGTTGAATACCTGGGTCATGGACAGTATGCTGAATTGGACAGCCCAAATTGACTTCGCAGTTAAAAAAGCTACAACGGCCATTTGGGCTTGCAGCATCACGGTGCTCCCACAGACCGTTATTATAAAATAAAATGCACCTGATCTGAGTAAACCTGAGTACACCATTCGATTCGTTATGACGTCCAGAATCTCTGGTCAAAATTTCAAAATCGTACGGTACATTTTTAAATAATGCCCTTTTGAAGGTCGTAAAGTACAAAAAAGTGATATAAAAACGACGAAATACTTATTGTAAAGCACGTTTTCAAAAACCATTTCATGAAATAACTTCCAAAATAGTTTCTACACATTCCAAGGGGTATATTTCAAGACATGAACAATTGGTGAAAAGTATTTATTTGAAAATCCCACAGTGCACAGTGGTCTTAATTCTAAAAATCGTGATCACCTAGATTTGACTGTGAAAAATTGATTTTATGTACTCAATGTCTTCAGCAAGATTGTTTCATAGAACAAGGCCTTACTTTTGGCGTTTTTAGTTTTTCGATCAATCCGCCTAACAGTTAGATAAAAAAATATTTTTTCTAATTTTCAATATACCAGATAGCTTCCTTCAGCAAAGTTGTGGAAAATTTTAAAAGATAAACAATTGCTGAATACTACGATGTCCCATCTGTACGTTGGACACTACGAAATAGAGTTTTTCGTAGAACACTTCTCTTTAAAATCAGTTTTTGATGGTCCTGCCCTTCCATCAAGCATCATGCTATAATTCTCGGTGGTGTCGGTGTACACGGAAGTTATTACCGGAAACTGCCCTGCTCTTTACCTCCTAAAGAACATCAGTATTGTTTCATACGATAACTGCCGTTTCTGCAACCTTGCAGATGAAACATCAACTCAGCTGCTTTGTCAGTGTGAAGGTCTTGTGTTTGCCAGGTATTACTTCTTCGGACGTTACCTTCTAACTCCATATCAGGTATAAAGTTTCAATCCCAATCCTGGAACAATCTCATGAATTTTGACATGCATACTGTCGAGGTTTTTATAAAACATGCTTGTAGTCATATAGGGCCCAATAGAAACCAGCTCGAGAACAACTCGGCAGATGGAGCCAGAATGGAATAGAGTCAACTCCTAAAGTGATTTCATGAGTTTTGATACCATTATTGCTTGGTTTTATTGCTAATTGCTAAAGTTTGTCTGGAAACTTGAACATGGTCCAGGAGATCCGAATTCACGGGAACCATATGAAAACCAACAGCTTGTTATATCCCATATGCTTAATATAGACAAATTTTCCAATCTTTTGACGGGTCAAGATCCAATATCGTTCATGAATTCAAAGTTATTTTGGTGGGTACAGGGGTAACCTGCCGAACATATAAGGGGTAAAATGTTCCAAGAGGACTGTCCATTGAAAGTTTTACGATTCACAATTTTCAAAAAATGCAAATAATATTCTGCTTCATAAACTACCAAAACATGCTTCGAAATCTTTCTACTGCCATCAGCATTAAAAAACGTGATGTTAGGTATGAGATTGCAAGAACATCTTCGGAGTAAAGCCAATATTTTCTAGAAGAGGTCCCCACAGATGATTTCTGCTCGCTTGGAGCAGGCCATAACAGATTAAGCTTAGCTGATCTCAACATGTGCATGTTCAAGCATTCAAAATTCTCGTGTTGGCATCTGGTAAGAAATATAGTCTATAAAAAGTAATGAGAGAAATTTTGATTTTTCTTAGTAACTTCCTAATAGTCTATACTGCCTATAATCGCATACCAGTCCCATATGGATTTTCATCGGTTTTGATTTAAATATCAGATTCCGTCTATTTCTTGCTTGCTATCGGTTAAGGAAATAAAAAAGTATGTTTTGTTTGAAAAAGTCAGAGAAAAATGTGATGTCAAATTGTCCCATCTTGAAAATAATCGCATATCAGTCCCACCAAATTTTTTTCCTGAGTATGGCCATATTTTTTTTTCTCCAATCCATATAACAAATATTTGGCGTTGTTTTTCAAGCTTTTTATTGCTAAAAAATCATCACAAAATTAAATAATGCAAGGTTGTTTCAAATAAATTCCACACAAAAGTTGATTTTAAGCAGACACTGAAACTGCAGCTTTTTCTGAAAGTTCGTTCCCGAAAGGTTATTGGTTTCGTCAACCAGAGGCCTTGAGTAGTGCTGCTTTCTGTAAAGGGTTAATTTCCTGTGGATGATCTGCTCACTTCAAATGATCATTCAAGTTGGAATTGTCAGAACTCAGAAGAAATCGTTTTTAGTTGCTTAGCTAAAAACAGGTCGCACCTCTTTTCATCGCTGTCGTCTTCCGTGAAGTCACTGTTGTAATAAAATTGGAAACTTCTCTTTCTCAATACCACCTTTGCAAGATGCTAAATGCACGGGCTATTGCAGAATAGTTCTATTCCACACGTATTGCGAAACACTGAAGACGTAAGAAATGAAATTGTTCTGTAGCATATCCAAGACTTCAACCTTATATTTTGCTTTCTCTAAGACGGCTTTAAAGTAGGGGTTAGTGATGTGTGAACGTCTCCGCCATTCTCCATGCAGCATAGAAGCTATCTACGACCATAAACGTCTGCCCATATCCAAAATACTCGAGAAAAATATGACTACTCCTACACCAAGCGTTCGAAAGTGAGACCGGTTTGCGATTATTTTGCTAATCAATGGCCTAAATAATCGAATATCAGTCTCCGCCTTATTTCTCATTGTAATTTTCACGAAAAAGGCAATTCTTTGATGAAGAAGTTATGATTAAGGTCTATTTTATTACATTATGTCGAAAAAATGAGAATGACCCACCCCAAACAGGTGAATTACCCAAAACATGAAAAATATCTTTAAGCGCTGTTTTCTCAACTTGATGATTTTCCAGATGGGACTGGTATGCGATTATAGGCAGTATAGGTTACTAAAAATGCCAGAAAAAAACCAAATGATGAAACAACTGTAATGCATTTTATCATCAATGGAAATAAAATCAACTTCCCACTTCCGTGACTCACTATTAAAGTGCAATGACGTTGAATATAAGCAGTCAATATATAGGTTCTACAAGGTCAATAAAGCAAACTAAATTCGAAAATAAAAAGCGTAATTGAACTCTCGTCAATTATTCATTGGATAAGAATATTTTTTATTTTCAGAGGTCATATTCCGAAAAGATTTGTGATTGATTCCACACTCGTACTGATTTGGTTTTATTCCGGAATTCGAGAATCCCGGGATATGGGCCTGGTTTGATCGTTTATGTTCATAAAAATAAATGAAAAATGTGTACAAATACCTTTCATTCACGGACAAAAACTTCTACCCCGTAAACTAGCGCAATCATGAACGCTTGACGACGGTAGAATGGTTTCTATTACTCAACTTACCCGAAAATAGGTGAACTATTGGCATTCTTCTGCAGATAAGTGAGCAGGCTTTTTAATGGTTTCAACATAGTTCGGGTGTCGATGGGTGGCACTTGTAACAATATTCCGTTCTATTGGGCACTCGCTAAGCACGACTACAGCAACGCGTGACGATGTTGTATATCGATATGAAACCTTGTTTTTAGTAACCCAAAAAGGGTGATTGTTGGTTTTGTTGTTGTTGTTGTTGTTTCGAAGCTGTGTTGACATTGTTGCACACATCATGCGTTTGTGGCCATGACCTGCCGGCAACCGTGTCTGTTGGGGGAATTTACGGGCTATCTCGTTCTGGTGGACGCTTGTCTGCACAGAATAAAGAAAACAGAAAAGATCAAAGAATTAGATCGATGGATAAGAGTTTTTATTGAATATCGGGAATTCAAAAATAATCTGGAATGATTCACTGTCTGCTGCAGCGAACAAATCGATCATTATTAAAATTAATATTTTCACTGCGTCCATACTGACACTTATCATCCTACGGAATTGTTGGTATTTTGCTGCTCGTTGCGAGCAAACTTAATACATATTTCAATGCTCAGCCGTTCCTCCTGCCTGAGAGACGGGATGAACTAACCGGAGATTATCGCAAAAGACTGTTATCACTGTCTCCTGATGGCTTGCACACTGGTAATCGCGACCGAGAGACGCGGATCCTCGACAGCGCGCAATTTTTCAAATTAGAAAAAAAAACAGCGCGATGGTAGGACACGCGATTTTTGTGCTGCAGGTGCCAATGATTAATGCACTGCTGAGTGAGGAGAGCACTTTTTTTCGATCACCTTCCGAAAGACACCCGAAAGTCTAGCGTACTGCTGCAGTGGAGATCAAAACTGTTTCTTTTTTTTGCGATTGAATTTTTCAGACTGCTCGAGCAAGTATTGTATTCTCGGGTGAAACATCTCACACCATGTCAGTACCTACCAAGTGTTAGCTTTCAGTGCGTTGGTATAAGTGTGCGCTTGGTCTCGTACGTAGTACTCGAATGATTTGCTCTAGTGATAAGGTAAGCTGCCCGTTTTGACTCTTGTGCTATATTTAACTGGCCAAAAACCGCTGATCCATTAAACCACTATGCGGCTAAGTTAACAAAGTGGTAAAAATCAATATAAACTTTTTTAACTGCAACCAGCCAACTAACAAAAAATAGGTTCCGCACCTTATATTTCTCAGGCGCAGCAGTATCTACTACTAAATAGTGCTCATCAGTCAAGCTGAATTCACCTTTGCTTTGCTGCTCTGTGAAGCAATGCTGCCGTTGGTACTTCGCGAAATACAACACATCTGGCGACGGCGGCAGCAACAACGAACCGACTGGCTACTACACAGACAAAACCTTCGAGAAGCTAGACTAGGGGATCCACTCGCACTCGCACCGTTGAGCATTCCAAGCTCCACATTCTCTGTCCGTGACGCTCTCGCTACTGGTGTGCCAAAAGGGGGGCGAACAGAGTACTGCAAGTTTAAAATTACTCTCTTACTCTCGAAAATGCTCGCTCACCCCGCTCGCCACATGGAAATAAAAGGTGCCAGGGTGTAAGTTACAAAAGATTTTCCGGAAAATGATACAATGAGAATAATAGTTTGAAAGACTAGGATTGGACGCTATTCTTTCAAATTTTCTCAAAGAATCAAAAATAATTATGAGAGTTTTAATTAGCTACCGGACGTAAGATGGTATTTAGGCATCTAGACATAGAATATTTGACCCTGCAACTCGAGTCCAGACCTGTATAATGAATCGTTAAAACATACTACAATTCAAGCGTTGGGTGTTTGCAGTCCAGCATTTTAATTTGCAACCGATTTTATTGATCTTTAGTTGCGACAGAGAGACCCTAATGGTGATGGATAGATGTTTGGAAAATTCGACTTAATCGAACGTCTACCGAGCAGCTTAATGAAAAGTTGAAATGAACCAAACCAAGAAAAGCGCTTAAAAATCACATTACTTCAGAACATGACTGCCAACAAAAGAGTTAAGACTTTTGAGTTTTTCATGTTTTATTTGGAGTGTTGGGCCGTTTTTTCATTGATTCTCATCTTAGTTCGTAGGTGAAAATAAAACTGCTCTAGAGTCTTTTCCGAAAGTATCAAGCAGGAATGATTAAGCATATTTTATAAACAAAGTTTTTATTTACACGGATTTCAGAATTTGCGATTTTCTGGCGGATTTTGAAATTTACAAGATTTTTAGGCGAATTTCGGAACGCATCTTTTTACACACTACGTATCCTCAGCGTAAAAAGCGACTTTTCTGTAACATGGAAGAGCAATATTTTTTTATTCTTTAAAAGTGCTACGGCAAAAAAAAATTAAAATGAAAACTTGAAAAAAAAAAAAACAATCCCTAGGATAAATATATTCGATGCGTCGTTTTTGCGTAATGAGGTCCTTCATGGTGTAGTGTAGTTTTGGCCTGTGAGCTGACATCCTGAAAAGAGTGATTGACATAGCTTCGGTCCTCACAAGCTCCAATCTCACGACTCCACGTGTCACATCATTCCAATAGACTGCCAGCTAATGCGTAATCTGACCAATGTTGTCAATCCATCAATAGCTAAGTGAGAAAGTTCGACGCGATCATTAGCGCGGTTAAGAACATGCTTCGCCAACCTGAGTGTCTGTTCACCAAGATGGTGCGGCTCAAAACAGCGTCTGATCGTCATATTAAGAGCGGCCGATCAGCAGCGTGTTGGTGTTAGTGTGGGACTCTAAACAGAGCTGACACGATGGTCCCCCGGCGAGACATGGAGTTAGTACAAGTCTTACAAGCCAGCCGTAAAAATCATCAGTGAAGGAAGCAAACAATGTGATACGAACCGGAACAATCGGCATAGACAAAGACAGCGAAAACGGGCTAACGATTGGAAACTCAGATCAGGAGCCTTAAATTTTTGGGAAGTATCCGCATTCTTTCCATCTTATTGAGAGTCCACAAGTTAGACATCGTAGCGCTGCAGAATGTATGCTGGAAGGAAGTATCGACACAAACAAACAGACGTACCACTCCATACAAAATTTTAAATAACATGTGGTTCCGATCAACTTGTGCGACACCTACTGAACATATTTCGTCAAAGATAACTTTCAGTATTTCTAGCAACCACACCCCTTATTTGCTGTTTCTGGCAGCATGGCGTGCGGCAACTGTCAACTGAATTGAAAGGAAAAAGCGTATCAATGCCACCACCGCTACTTACCGTCTCGCTGCCTAGTCACCACATTGGCGTCTTCCGCCTGAGGATCCCTAGGAATCCGCTGGCTGAATCGCAATTTAATATAGGTGCCAAGGTGGGGATATAACAATCGGAGTCTTACTTACCCTACCAAACAGTCCCAAGCCGTGGTGTGGCCTTTGCTGTACGTAAGTCGTCTCCATTCCACTCGGTCCATGGCTGCAGTTCGCCAGCTCTGCAGTCTGCGTAGAGTCCGCAGGTCGTCTTCCACCTGATCGATCCACCTTGCCCGCTGTGCACCTCTCCGTCTCGTCCCTGACGGATTGGTTTCAAGAACCATCTTTACCGGGCTGTCGTCTGACATCCTTACAACATGCCCAGCCCACCGCAACCTGCCTATCTTAGCGGTGTGAACGATAGATGGCTCCCCAAGCAGCTCCTGCAGTTCGTGGTTCATTCGCCTTCTCCACACTCCGTTTTCCATCTGCAGTCCACCGAAGATGGTACGCAACACCTTCCGCTCGAAGACCGCAAGGGCGGGTTGGTCCTCCACAAGCATAGTCCATGTCTCATGCCCGTAGAGGACTACCGGTATGATCAGCGTCTTGTAGATGGTTAACTTGGTGCGGCGACGAATTCTACTCGATCGGAGCGTCCTCCGGAGACCAAATTATGCACGATTTCCTGCCATAATGCGCCGTTGAATTTCTCTGCTGGTATCGTTGTCGGCAGTTACCAGTGAGCTCAGATACACGAACTCATCAACCACCTCGATTTCATCACCACCAATTTGAACTCGAGGTGGGAGGTTAGCACTGTCCTCTCGTGAACCCCTTCCTTTCATGTACTTCGTCTTCGATGCATTGATGACCAGTCCAATCCTTTTGGCTTCAGCCTTTAGTCCGATGTACGTATCCGCCATCTTCACAAAGGTCCGAGCCACAATGTCAATATCGTCGGCGAAACCAAACAGTTGAACCGACTTTTGGAATATCGTGCCACTCGTGTTAATCCCCGCTCTTCTAATGACACCTTCCAGGGCAATGTTAAACAGTAGGCACGAGAGACCATCACCTTGCCTTAGACCTCGTCGGGTTTCGAAGGGGCTCGAGAGTGCCCCCGAAACTCTAACTACACACATCACTCGATCCATCGTCGCTTTGACCAACCGCGTCAGTTTGTCCGGAAATCCGTAGTCGTGCATAATTTGCCATAGCTTGTCCCGATCGATTGTGTCGTACGCCGATTTAAAATCGATGAACAAATGATGTGTGGGCACGTTATATTCGCGGCATTTCTGCATAACCTGCCGAACCGCGCATATCTGATCCGTGGTGGCGCGGGCACCCATAAATCCCGCCTGGTAGTGCACCACGAACTGCTTCGCAAATGGTGATAGTCGACGGCAAAGTATTTGGGAGAGTACCTTGTAGGCGGCGTTCAACAGAGTGATTGCCCGGTAATTGCAGCACTCCAGTTTGGCGCCCTTTTTGTAGATGGGACACACAATACCCTCCATCCACTCCTCCGGTACTCGTTCTTCCTCCCAAACCTTGACAATGACCCAGTGCACGGCTCTAGCCAGTGTTTCTCCACCGTAAAAACAACAATCGGAGTCGGTCTATTCATTAAGCTTCTCTAAGGCTTGAAAATGACAATTGTCGCTGCTGTTGCGCAAGAAGTGAAAGTGCTCATCATTTGCTGTATGAATGCCTAGCAGTATTCACCAAACAGCGCAAATTTTAGATAAGGGATTTCTAGAACCTTGGGAAATATGGGCTAGTTTTTCAAACAATGTTTTAAATTTTAATCGTTACAGAATACCACATTGGGACAATGCCTTCAATCACGATAGTGACTATCAAAACATATAGTAGTTGTCTATACAAGAAAAGGAGGACACATCACAATAAATCGCAGTTGTATAATGTCCCCAACAAGGAAAAGAAAAGCTCCTCGAAAACCAGCAATTTTCTCTCGCTGCTAGCTATCCTCCTTCTTAGTCTGTGGGAAGCTGGAGCACCTAACACCAGGAGTCACTGACACACAGTTCTGTCACATCTGTGTAGAAGATACGCTTGATACCATGCTCCAACGATTTTGAGAAATCGAGAATCTCGATGACGATAAAGCTCCTACTCCGGATGAACCATTCTACGAAGAACACTTCCAATCCACCGTCTTTCGTGACAATACGGGCCGCTACATCGTTTGTTTGCCGCTCAAGGAAGACAAGTTGGAAATGCTTGGTGATTCGTATGTTGCCGCTCTTTGAAAGTTACAACACGCGGTTCATCACCAATGAACATCTCCATAAAAGTTATTCTGAGTTCATGGAGAAGTACAAGAGGTTGGGTCATATGGAGTTCAGTCCCGTTGCATTGCGTAACCCACGGTTTCTCCTCAACCACCATGCTATCCAGTGTCCAGAGAGTACGACCGCCAAAATACGAGTAATATCGGATCAATAAGAATTCAGCCAGCTCTGTTTGCTACTATCATCAACTTTAGATGCGAAAAACATGCTCGTCACAACCAATCCACAAGTATCAGCTGAAATCCGTCACTTCGCTCGCCTTCTTAATCAATTAGCTACTGACGAAGGACATCGCTTTCGGTTGGTCGTGCCAGTGATATGGAAAGGCACCTACATAGAAAACATTCTCTCCGGACATGAGGACCATGACGCGATGGTCGAAACTTGCAAGCAGCTGATGGAGATGATGAAGTCCGCTGGTTTCGTACTTCACAAATGGGCTTCGAACTGCAAGACATTACTCAGCCACGTCCCAGAAGAACTCTGGGAGACGTCGGCAGAACTAAAGCTCGATCGTTCGCAAGCAGTTAAAGCACATATGTCGTGGGACTCTGAGCTTGCAAAAGCAGCAGCAGTATGGTGGAAGAAGTTGCGTGCAGACATTAAGGAACTTATCACGCTGCAGGTTCCAAGAAGGGTCCCGTAGTACAAGGATACGGAACGCCAGTACTTAGTGCACTGCTTCTGCGATGCATTGCAGAATGGATACAGATGCTGCGTATACATTTTATCAGCGGTTGAATCTAGCCAGCTCCATTCGCACCTGTTCACGTCGAAATTTTGCATCGATCCTCTTCGTGGACAGCCAATTCCACGCTAGGAGTTTCAAAGAATGCTTTTAGGCTAAAGTGCATCCTACGGCACTAATTTTCGCCTCCTCCTCCGAACGCATTCAGTCTTCTACGATTTTAATTCAAAGTACAGCTTAAACTCGACCTCTTTTATTGGTTCGCCATAGACTTCTACAGGGTGAGGAATAATTATCCGTGTTTTTTATTTCAGTGTATATCTAAGATTTGACAGATGTTGAAATGAGCTTACCTATGAAATTTTTAACCTTGGCTATGCGTAAACAAAACCAACGAAAATCGAAGATTCTGTTGAAAGAACGCCATCGCACAATTTTATTCACCGATGAAAAAATTTTCACTATGGAGCAATTTCATAACCACCAAAATGACCGTCAGCTTTTGCCTAAAAGCTCTTCTAAGCGTATGAACGTATCACATCATCCAGTGTCGGTGATGGTTTGGACGGGAATTACGGCTACCGGTAAAACCCTCTTAATATTCATTGAAAAGGGTGTAAAAATCAATCAATTCGTTTACCAAAAGTTTTTAACCGACACAGTGGCACCTTGGGCACGTGTCTTTTTCGGTAAAACTAAATGGACGATACAACAAGATTGGGCTAACCGAAGCCTGGGATGCCATATCTGTGGAAGAACTATCGTCCATCGCCGATCATTTCCTTAAATAATTGAAGGCTTGCATTGAAGCCAAGGGTGGACATTTCGAGTCCGTGACGTAAATATTACAAACCATGCTAATGTATCTACATTTTGTATAAATATGTTGTTGTTTCATATTGAAAGAATAAAGTTATGACTAAAATATTGAACACGGATTATTTTCCCTCACCCTGTAGAATACTCTCAGGTCGCTTTTCACGCGATTTTTTATGCAGATTCCGGAATTTACGCTGTATTTTTTTTTTTTACGCGGATTCCGGTATTTATGCATTTTTTTACGCAGGTTCCGGAATTTAGGCGTTTTTTTCGCGGATTTCGGAATTTACGCGGTTTTTTACACGGTATCCGGAATTTACGCGGTTTCTTTTTACGCGGCACGTGTCCCCGCGGGAAAAGCGATTTTAGCGTATGTCGTCCGCAAAGCCGACAATCACCACTCCGGGAGGGAACTTTAGTTTCAACACACCGTCATACACTGCCGGTCTGGAGCGAAAGAAGAGCGGCTCTGACATCCTTTTCTTGCTGATTGTCAGTCACAGCAGCAACTTCTTGAGGATTTTGGTGTGTGAAATGAACTTCATTTTGGAGCTCGCCTCCTGCATGGGTTATTTTCTATAGTTATTTTTTATAGTTTTATTTACGAAGTGCCCTGCCAGTCGTTGCTATTCAGGCTGCGCTAGGTCTTATCGTCAATCATCACGTCGCGATTCGTCTGAAAAATTGACTTGACCATCATATTCAATCGCTGTCGCTTCGTCATCACCTGCAGCTCCGAGTCCAGTAGATGGGACCGCCGCTTCCTGTAATGTAGGTCTATGTTCGCTAGGTACTTTTATTGCAAAGGTTATACGAGAAGGGCGACAAGTTTTAATATGAGAACTATCGAGCGTTCACGGTTCTCAACGCATTCTACCAGATCATCTTTCGACGTCTCTTGCCGCTAGCAGTAAGGTATGTGGGAAGTGATCAAGGCGATCCTCCAAAAGGGTTGCGAATATAAAGCCCTCACGTAAAACCGATTCATCTACTTCAAGGCCGCTATTGACTGTGTAGAGCTATGGCAAATCATGGACGAAAATGGTTCCCCTGCGGAACAAACAAGACTGATTGAGGCCACGATAGGTGCTGTACAAAAATGTGTAGGTAGCATAACCTCCGCAGTGTGTATATTCGGCCGAGCCGACGACATAGAAGTAGGAGTTATTTCATGCGAAATTACCTTTTTTTCATTTGTCATTTCCCTACCACCAAGCATGTTTTCGCTACCGTTTTCAATCTAGCCTGTGTTCCTAGAACGGTACTTATCTCACGGTTCCCCTCGATAAATCCGTAACAACGGAAAATTTCGTAATGTCTCCTACTGTCCCGGAAACTATGATAAATTTGTGATCTTTTGAAAAAGGTTCGATCAAATTCGGTTTAGATCTGGCGGAATGGCAGGTAAAAGAATTTTCATTTCTTCGGCACTTGAGGGGTCAGGTACGCAAGTGTTAATAGCGATGTTATTCTATGATATCAGTTCTTTATGTTAGATCATGATTCTAATATGGCTTGGTCAAAAATATCAATAAAAAATAATATAAAATAATATTTTGCAACGATGTGTTTTATTCTAGCAGTGTGTCCGTCATAACTGTAGAGAGTAGAATTGCAATTTTTACGGAAAATATACATTGTGAAATTTTGGTTACCTTAACAGGAAGACCTCAATGAATATCAAAATTTCAGTATTTCAAAAAAAAAAACTTTCGAACCAAACAAAAAGCGTAGACTGAAATCTTATCTACAATTTTACTTAAGTTGGTACTTTCAATCGACTACCGTTTTCAAAGAACTGTTTCATTGAATATGAAGTAGATATGTATAAGTAGGTGGTAAGGTAACCGCACTTATTTTAATCTGATAGAGGTTTTCAGTAAAAAAAACCAAAAAGTATAATCCAAACGAACATAAACTGGAACAAGTTTGTTCAAGAAACCAGACATAATTTTGTATACTTGGATATACTACCAATTCAAAGGCCACTAATTCTCCCGTGAGTGGCTGCCTCCACAAGAGAAAAGTCTACGGTGAAAGACGAGAGCGAATACTACCTACCATAAACCTCCTCCGTTGTCTACTACCTCTAGACAAATCGTTAAAATGTTGAGCCGCGTGATAAGCGCGGCAACGCTACCGCGATGACGACATTCGAATCGAAGCGTGTTGATAATTTTATTTCTTTTTTTGTTCGTAACGCAAAAGTGATAATACTGAAAGCTGAACTTGGTGGCAACATGAAGTTGAAACGCGAAATGATTCACACGATATCGAGCGCGCAGGAACGCTGGTTAAGAAGCTCTGAGCTCTGAAAAATTCCATGGTTCATAACTCATTCACTGCAGAACATCGAAACCTTGCCTTGCATGTCTGCTCGCTTGTATAGGAGAACTGTGCAGAGGCTGGTAATGAATAATGGTTGAATATAGTGCGATGGTGTTTGTCTTTACGTTGCTAGGGCAGATTATGTAGTAGAACTGTTAATGCGTTTTGAACACAGATGTATCAAATGTGGTGAGACATTTTATTCGAAGTCGACCAATCGGAATACTACGTATGAGCACATGAACATGAGAATACGTGATATTCATGATGCCGAAATTCTGGTCATTGTTTGTCCGCCAGTTGCACGCTTAGAGCACGCTGTGGCTAGGTTCCACTGTGTTACTCGAGTAACGTTTTATGCTGTAGAGCCGTTTGTCGAACAGCAAATACAGTGGCAATCTCTCATTTTTGCTGATGGTGTGTATATCAGCAATACTGGGTTAGTACGAATAGAATGAAACAAGCCCGGGTAGATTGTTTTCAGTGAATGAAATTTTTCGTTTCCTCCACCGTCGCAGTAGTAAATAAACGAGGTAAGTTGAGATGTCTTCTGTTACCGAAGTCTTCTCGACTTACTATAAGTGCATTTGCTGTGAGTTGTATTACAAAAGATATTTGGGGACCACTAAAACCTTCATGAAAAATCTTTTTGAACGATTTTCTGAACGGCTGATTTGCTTTAGCGAGATATTTTTTGTGTTTAAAGTAATAAGTCATATATTTATCGGAAATTGTAGTGTGTAGTTCCCAAAAAAGAGCTCGAACTTCAAACCGAAATCAAAATGTTCTTTATTCGATTTCTGAACTGAAAAATATTAATCACAGCTAGTTTGGAAATGAACATAACAATATTTCAGATTGTAATCTATTCATTTTTGCTCATGAGATGAAGTTTTCTAATTTTGCTGTCATTTAATCATCGTTACCTAGACCGATTTCAATTTGTTTTTTTTTGCAAAAGGTCAGAAACTAGCACTAGTATTTGACTGATTGTAATTCCCTGCTTAATCGTCAGTATTACAATAATGGAATGGGATAATCATTGTTGAAAAGTATGTTTTTTGAACTTTATCAAACTTCACTCAGTTCTCCAAACTCAACGTAATTTACCCTTAATTCAGTTTTGTCTGAGTTAGAGAAGTTTTTGGGAAATATGTAAAATTGCGTGCAAGGGAAAACTCTGACAGGTACGTGAATTTTGCAGAAGTTTTATTTTAAGACACGTTAAGGCGAAACGGTATTGAATACACAAATGGCCGACTTCGAACCACCACTTCGAATTTTCAAAGGCACAAGACTCGGTTTTAGTTAATGCGTCACCTGGAAAAACGCTATTTTATGTTTGCTGCAGCAGTGTAATGAAAATGACTGCAAGACAATGACAGCATATTTTCAACTGATCCAGCTCTCATTGTATTGCACAGCTCTCTCTGCTCCCCACACGTTCGGTAAACAGTCCGACAGCAACTGACGATAGCACACATGCAACTCCATACGGGCTGTTATTTTCCATCTCCTTATGTCTGTTGGTATTTCCAAGCTGTCGCAAATGACAGCCTATAATCTTCCGATATCCTTCAACACGAATCCGAGCGAGGTGTCAGGTGATTATGATTCACGACAGTAAGGCCGATGAAAGAATGAAAGAGAGATGGAGCGAAGCACGTTTTTTTCTCACGTGAGGAACAATATTAACGATGGAAACGGTTTGCTTTGTATTCAATATGCCACCGACCTGTGAAAAAGGAAAAACGAAAAAATGCAAGTCGATGACAGCCGCAGCCGATCAGCAGGCTGTCAACAGCAACAGTACATCCTCAAAATGAGCAAACTAGGCTGTCATGTCCGGACAAACAAAATACATGCGCAAGAATGAGCTGTCGTACGCAACACAAGACAGTTTCTTTGCCTTGTGTAAGCTGTAGCTGTATGTGAGCTCTCATTAATAGCTCATGCATGAGGCTGTTAGAGTGAAAAGAGAGAAAAGTCATCAGAATAGTGTCGCTCTTCAGTCATTTTCCTAAGCTCGTCTGCAGTGAAGCAAAAATAAAATAGCATTTTCACAGGGAACGCATTACCCGTTGTGGTTTCAACTCCGTTTTACCTTAACATTACCTAGTATTGTAAGATCAGTATCTTTTGATCGGTATTTTTACCACAAATTTTTAGTTTATCAAGTTCACCCCAATAATCAATTTCACCCCATTTCACGGTAGCAAACTCAGTCACGAATAATTTGGTATAAAATTTAAATTCTAGGATCTTTTTTGTATCGAATCAATCTGTTGGTATTTTGTTGAGTTATGTTGGAAAATCGAAGCGGGAAATTAGAGTGCGTACATCACAGCTCCGATTCACCTGTTTTTAGCATCAATTGGTAAGATTTTTTTTCACGATTGGACTTTCGAAAAGTCTATGCAAACAATTAACAGCAGTGCTGTTTGCTGCATGATTTATTTCGTTGACAATGGTGAAAACTTTCTTATTAGCGAATAGCAGTTGGCGAATTCCGCAACATGAAACACCTTACAGTGCTGTGATTATCCAGAAGGTTTTTCTTTGGAAGGATCCACTGTGAACTGTGTAATTTGTAAATAGTTCAGTTGGTCTGGCGTACGATGCTGACCTTTCAAGCCAGTTGTTGTAGGTTCGAGTCTCGTTCGGAAGAGACTGTTAGTATCAGTAGGATCGTAATTTAATTCACTTGTCATTTCATGCTTCTATAGAGTGATTAACGAAATCAGGAACCGTACCGTGCTTGCCATGTGTAACGACAGGGAGGGGAACCTAATTACCGATGAGTCACAGATAGCCAGGCGTCGGAAACAAGACTTATAAGTGATGTTGAACGCTGAGGAAGGCGGGAGATCGTCGAGGAAAACAGGAGAGAAATAAGAGATGATGAAAAAGCTGTCAATCCATCCGCCAACTTTGGAGTAGATGAAAAAGGCTTGCAGAGCTGAAGAACTACAAAACCGCTGGAAGGAATGGCTCACCGGCGAAACTATTCCAAAACGGAAGCTAGCGGCTCTTAAGTTCAATTCATCACACTATCTTCAAGGTATGTTATGGAGCAGGGGTTCCCAAATCTTGTGCTCGGCGGAGCAGTTTGCCAAACCAAAATATGCGGCGGTGCACCGGCATATTTCAATCAATGAGCAAGTTGAGACAAATTGTGATAACTGTAAATAATGGTCCCGCTGCGATCTGTCAGCTCTAGTGAGAACGTCTCTATCTCAACCTCCTCGGGGTGCTAACTAGGATACAAGTACCATTAGTGAAGATCCGGTCCCAACCCCGGTGGAAATCTTGGCCCTATGTTAACTAAAGAAAGTTTCGATAATCGTCTGTTCTCCCAGATTGGGCGGCGCATAAATGCGTCTGAATCGAAGTCGATTACTGAGCAATGGGTTGCGGTAAAAGATGTCCTATATCAAATTCCATCACGGGAAAAATGCTATAGAAAATTACCCATTAGGTATTTTGTCTTGAGAGTTCGGGTAGAAGTAGTTTGGAGTGTACATGTTGTTTACACTGCATTTTGATTTCATCAGTTCAGTTGTTCGAAAATTGAATAAAATGCCGTTGCCCGAAAAGCAACGTCGTGAATTGATTTTGCGCAAGCACCTTGAAAATTGTCAACGCTCTAATCGGGACATCGTAAAACAACTCAAAATGTGCAGGTTTGTCTGCAAAACGCAGATTTTTAGAGTCCGTGTGCAAATATTTGCAGTTTTTTCATAGTTTCTGCAGATTTTTGTCAGAGTCTCCCTATATTCGCGCAGATTGTTTTTAAAATGTGAGCAGAATTTTGCCTGCGCGAGCGTAATTTTTTTGATTCACGGATAGATTTTTTTTCACATTTGAAGCAAAATTTTCCGGTTTTTCGAGCAGATGCAGACTCTGCAACTCGGAATCGTGCAGTGATCTGTGAGTCGTGTGGTTAAATGTTACTATGAAACTCTGAGCAATGAGCATGGATGGAGCAATGCGGTCCCCAGAATGGATGTTCTTTTAGTGATCAGGATCACAAGCGTGTTGTAGAAGCGTTTACGCGGAACCTCAATGCTTCGGGCAGGGATGTGGCCAAAAAGTTAAAACTGTCCAAGTCTTTTGTTCAGAGAGCCAAGGACCGGGAGGGACTGCATTCGTACAAAATGCAGAAGGCTCCGTATCGTGAAGAACAGCAAAGTCCCGAGCCCGGAAACTGTCTACCCAGTTGCTGACGAAGTCTTATTGTCTCGTCATGGATGGTGAGACTTACGTCAAGGCGGACTTCCGGCAACTTACGGGGCTACTGTTTTCACTGTCTAGCACAAATTTGATGTTCCGGAGGAAGTAAGGAAGCAAAAACTTTTAAAGTTTGCCAAGAAAGGCCTAATTCGGTAAGCGATCTGCTCATGTGGCAAAAGGGATGCACCATTCGTGACTACCGGGACCGTAAACGAGGAGATCTAGCACAAGGAGTGTCTACAGAAGCGTCTGTTTCCTCTGTTGAAGCAACACGAGGGACCTACGGTCTTCTGGCCGGATTTAGCTTCGTGCCACTATTCAAATCATGCCCTGGACTGGTACGATGCCAACAGGGTTATTTTCGTACAAAAGGAGATGAACCCGGAACTAGGGCCTATCGAAAAACACTGGGCTATTATTAAGCAGTCACTACGAAAGCACCCCAAGGAAGTCAAATCTGAGCAGGACATGAAGAAAAAGTGGATTTCCGTACAGAAAAAGCTGCAATCAGATGTTGTTCAAAACCTAATGTGGAGTGGAGTTATGCGTAAGGTGTGAGCGTGCGGTTATGGCATTGAAATTATATTGAAAAAATGTGCCGAAAGGTTTGTAATGGGTTTTATTTTATTGTCTGAAATGTCCGTTGTTTGAAAAGGATCGGTCAACTAGGTAATTTTCTACAGTGTTTTTTTTGGTGATGCAATTTGATGTGAGACACTTCAGTTATATCCAAGACGGCGGTTCTGTTGCGAGACTAGGCATCGATGCCCTAGTAAGGCAGTCTGTCGGAAGTACCCTACTGTGAACAATTCAGAAGTACACAAAAGTCGCTCTTTACGCGGGGGATACGTGCCGCGTAAAAAAAACCGCGTAAAAAAACCGCATAAATCCGCGTAAAAAACGCGTAAATTCCGGAATCCGCGTAAAAAACCCGCGTAAATTCTGCAATCCTAGTGAAGAAAAACCGAAATCCGCGAAAATAAACCGCGTAAATTCCGAAATCCGTGTAAAAAAACCGCGTAAATTCCAGAATCCGCGTAAAAAAACTGCGTAAAAGCGATCTTAGTATACATACGACTATAGCTATCGAAACAGACGAACGAAAAGAGACAATGATTTGAAGCTCGGTACTTGAAACGCCAAAGCTATACCTACTCGAACTTGTACGCGTGGGCATCGTAACCAGATAACTGTGAATAGTGCAGGTTAAAGTGGCAGTCATCCAGGAAGAGCATCGCCGAAGACGGGTAAGCATGGGTTCCGAGCGGTAGATCTTATCGCGGGAACGACTTTCAAATACCTCGTACCAGTAATGAGAATTGCATGGGGTTGGTAAACATCGCCGCAGCTAGAAGTAAGGCAGTCGATTTCGAATTTTTCAAGGTCGGAAATGAACAGCTTTTGCGTTGCGTCAAATGGAAACTTTAACAGAAGGTGATTGGATTTAAAAAAATATTTCGCCGAGTGAAAGATATGGTAATTGACAGAAAAAAAATGGCGGTTGGTTTTTATTTTTATTGAAAACGCCGCGGGGCACTTGTAAATGCTTCGCGGAGCATCAAGTTTTGGAATCCTGGAGAGAGGATTGGCTGGAAGGACTCACATGCTCTATTTCAGTATGAGTAGGGACATAGACTTGACTGTACCAACTATCGAGACCTAACCCTTCTGAATCCCACATACAAAATTTTCTGCCCCATCCAGTTCTTTGTAGGAAGGACCAGATGTCCACCTTGCGACAGACCCTCGCCAAGTTTCGAGAACACAGCTGGCAGACACATCATCTATTTATGAACTCCAAGGCAGCGTACGATGCAGTGAATCACCACGAGCTGTGGCAAATTATACTTGAACACGTGCAACTCTTGACAACTGCAGGGTTGTTACAGAAACCCTTATTTTGAATCCGCAAAATCCGCGCCACGGTTTTGAAGATCCGCGCCGTGAAAACTAAATCCGCACCGAAGAAAAAATAATAAAAACCTATGATTCAACATGGTAAAATTAATACCATCTTCAAAATTTCATGCTGATATGTATAACTTGTTTGTATTTAGCTCAAAGCGTAGGACAGTTGACTTACTGCGGCCATGTTTAGGAATGATGCTGACCAAAAATGTTGTTTGGAAATTCTTATATACAAATGTAAAATGCCCGTAGTACTGATTTTTTCTCTAGCGATTTTTTTCTCGTTGAAAAGAGTATGATTATGATGAGTAAAATTCCTGTGAGACATAAGTTAGACATAAAAAGTGAGAATGACGAGATTTGAGAAATGTGGGTTGAGAGGTTCGATAAATACTTAAGACATTAAAGTGATAGATAACCATTTAATCCCGTATATTGTCGGAAACAGTCAATAAGTAGTTAATAATTTTCGCGAGTTGCAAACCATACTAAAAGTTGCAAAAAATCTTGTTGAAAATATGTCAAAAGGACGACATAGGTTTTACCTAGAAAATAAAAAAAAACCGGTTATTAAAACGATTAAGTCTATGTAACCCACGTGTAATTGTAATTGAGTTACCACAAAAGATCAAAATAATGGTCGCATTGGTCCAAATCTTACAAAAAAAAACCCACGTGTAGCGCTAATCTCGAAAAATTAGAAGCAATCAAAAAAGTAGAAGAATCCCTCAACTCGATTTCAAGTCTAACATCCAATTTTAATCTGTAGAAACATGGAATAGACTCAAGTAAGAGTTTTTTAATGCAAGGTGACCACTCAAAATCAATTTCGATTTCCCGCTTTTTTCCCGGTTTTCCCGATGAAAGGCTTTATTTTTAAAAATAATGCGAATAATCATTATACCTGTTTATTTATATCCTTGCGAGAATAGTGTTATTAAAACTATGAAAAATATTTCTCCTTCAAAATTTTTTTCTTCCTTTAACTGTTTATAGACTTTAGCAAGTACCTTCATGGAGACTTCCTGCACAATTTTCGCCCTTTTTAGTTAAAAATCGTTGACAATCTTCCTTCTGCTTTTTCTCTCTGTCAACCTGCTCTTGAATGCCAATGGAATGTATGGAAAAAATTAAATATCGATCGTTTTACATTAGAGCTTAAAAGTTTTGTCTTCTCATGAAAAATTTGTTCTCAAGCGAACTTCGGGAAAAAGAGCCTCAAAGTGACCAATGAAGAAATTCACATGGAACTGTTCAAATTATTTTTTTTTATGGTAAATGTGTTGGAAATTCATAAAACGTTGAGATCTGTCATCTCGAAACATTTTTTTGAAATGATTGAGAAATTCTCTTATGGCCCATAAAAAAAATTCAACCGACACTCTGAATAAGAAAATTTGAAAGGAATATTATTCAAAACAATCGGTGTAAAACGCGGCTTTTCCTGGAAATCCGCTGACAAACCACGGAAATTCCGAAATCCGCATTAAAAAAAAGCGTGAAAAACCAAACCAAAAACTGCGTAAAAATCAATTTTAATTCATTTTTAAACGGAAGCATGACAGTTTTTCAGGAATTCGATAGATTTGAGCTCCATCCAAAGAATTATGTTATTAGTGAAGCCCCAGTAGAATCATTTCGGGAAGGACCATTTTGGGGGCACGTAAGGGTGTTTTATTGTCGAGTACATAGAGGTTACGATAAAATTCTCAATTATTTATTTTTCTCAATATTTTTAAATAGAAATTCAGACAACTTTCTCAAAGTTATTCCTTGACGACTTTTTTTCTCTTGTCATTATTCAGATATATCGATTTTCAAAAAAAAACTTCAGTCCTTTTTAAATGTAAGTCTAGATAAATTTAAAAAAAAATTGTATATGCAAAGCTGCTCAGCCTAGTAAAGTCTACATACTAGGATGCCGACCAAAATGGTAATTTAAAGAAACCCTATATAAAATTTTCACCGGACCGAAAAAACACCTAGTGAAAAATCGAAAAAGCGGTTGAAGTTTGGCCGTTAAAAATCCAATAATTCACCCAAGGGGGGTTGGCTGCATAAAATTTCGGTTTTCGAACATTTTTTTGGTGTTAAATAGCTCAAAAATGCATGAAACCTTGAGATCTGGTATCATCTGAAAAAATCATGATTTTTGTGATTTTTCGGATTACTCAAGGTCTAACTTCGTTTTGCGCCACCCCATTTTGAATCAAACTGACTTGAATTTTTGCACAGGGTGTGTTTCGGGCAGGTAAACATTTTGTATAGGTTTTTTTTTCTAAATTTTTTGATTACTTTTTTCCCATACAAGTGATTGGCTCCCTACTACACGCCCACCATGTTTCATTGAACTTTGAAAGGGTGCTGCCAGCCCCTCAGTCGATATTTTGATTTTTAGGTAATTGAAAGCAAGGTTGCAAGGCTTTCCGCAAAATCCGCGCCATGGAGTTGTAAAAACGCGCCAAATCCGCAAAAAACGCGGAATCCGCGCCGACTGTAACAACCCTGCAACTGACGAATTTCCGGACACATTTGTGACGTTGGACAGTCTGAAATGAGGGGACGGCAGCCTACAGATTCACATGAAATTCGTGCTCTACAGGACACTGATCCTCCGAGATTTGTGGAGGCGTATTCTGGATTCGACATAGGATCTTTAAGATCTGTCGCCATAAAATATGGTTGTTGTATTTATGCGTTGCGTTATATTTATGTGTATGCGTTGATGCTAACTTTTTTAACAAATCGTTATAAGCGGATTAAAATTAAACTGTGTAGCTTAAGAATATCTAATTCTATACATATTTTATACGAAATATTCACCAAACAAGACAGCCTTCGTCTAATATACCGTAAAGCGCTCTAATTCTGCGCGGCTCTTAATTCTGCGCACTTCGTATTAAAATGTTAAAAAAATGTCAATTAAAGCGGATTTCCAAAAATGATGTTTGGAAGTGATTTCCTATATATTAATTGTAAACTTTCTGTTTATGTTTCCTTTTTAACTAAACGGCATCAACATTTTGATACGAACTGCGCAGAACTAGAAGCCGCGCAGAATTAGGGCGCCCCACGGTATGTGTGTTTCGAAGGTCTAATAGGTTATTGAATATTTTTATCTTTTGTCTATTAAATATTTTAATCTTTTGTCTTGAGCAAACGATATCCGCATCGATTTTTACCAGTTGTATAGTTCATATGTTTTGAAGTTGAACCGACTACAGTGCAATTATTAGCTTATGCGATTCTTGAGATCCACACGATTGCACAACAATTTACAAACAATGCATAATTTTAATATTTTGTTGTTATAAATAACTAATCAAGAAGTGAGATTTTCTCATCCTTAACAAAACTAATTATAAAAAAAAATTGGCGAGATTGCCGTTGTAAAAGCAAATCTTCTAAAAGATTACCAATAGAAGCAATTTAATCTTGCACAAAATAATTACAATTGTGCCTAAAAAATTACAGTACACTTTGGAAAACCTAAAAAAAATATATTTTTTCGCAAAAAATAACCGCTTGATGTCATTTGTACATTTGAACTTTCAAACAAGCGTCTGTAGCAGCGCATAGCTGCATTGCTGCTCATCATTCGCGTGTGCAGTTTCGACTGGAATGCTAGCGGGCGCTGTGCGAGTGGGGGTGAACTAGGTGACGATGTAAGATGACACTGTTTCGAAGGGATCAATCAACAAGCAATGATCGGTGAAGCATGTAAGAAAAGCCATTGTTTCAACGCAGAAAAAATAACTAATACAAAAGGCTATGTACTGGCCACTGGTCAATGTTATTTTAAACAACTTTCAGGCCTGACGTCTACGATTCAACTTTGAACTGTACACGAACAAATTTTATGGCTTTCTAAGAATCGTGCAATGAACTTGGGTTTGGTAATTTCCACAAGGAGTCAACCACCAATTGCAAATAATTCATATCGATTAAAATCATTGTTCGTTCTTTATATTCATATAACTACTTCACTCAACACGTGGGCAAATTCTTTGGGCGCCCCAGCCACATTAAATAAACCTATTCACAAAATGGCTTTAGTATCAAAAAATGGTTGCGCTTTGATCAATTTTACAACCAAATCGATCTGCGTTCAAGAAATTGCGCACGTACCCTAACGAAGTGAGTTTACAATTTATCAAATTCAAGGAAACCTTTGCTAAATTCATAATGAAGTATGCTTAATTTAAAACTATTGTTAACAGTGAACTGGAAGCAAGATAGTTCATGATCGAAATTCGAAGCAGCTGGTTAACAACCGCGGACAACTTTCAGGTCGAAATTCATTCCAATCTATCTCGTTGACAGAATGATGTTTCATTCACAGTTAAAAGTTAGGTAAAACAGCAAACAAACTATAACAAACTTTTAAACAATTTTTTGCTTCAAAACATCAAATTACTGTCCAGTTAGAACGAAGATATTCTGTAGGAATTTTCGCTGGCACAAAATTAAATGATGTCACAGCAGACAGCGAGACAGCTGATGTCTACTCATGACGGCAGGGACAAAGCGTGTTCGCACGCGATCTTCGACCTTGAAGCTTTTCATAAATTACACTGGTCGACAAAAGCGAAAAAACTTTTTCCAAAGCTCGAAATAGTTGCGCTAAAAAGATTATACCTTCCTAACCTTTCTTGTGAATTTTGGAGACCCTAGTGTATGCAGAAAGGTATCAAAATGCCGCACAGTAGGTGCTTACCAAGTTCGTCGCTTCTACGTTTGCTCACGGAAAAACTCATTTAAGTCTCTGAAAAAGTAATCTTTGCTAGGGGCACCAAAATTAACAGGATTGGTTGAAAAGCTATAATCTTTTTTTAATACACGATTTGATTATGCAGTGCAAAAACGTTCTAGTTCTAGGTATTAGATTTTGGCTCAGTATTTAGGGTTGCCACCTGACGTGGATGTCCTACCCGAAGATTTGGAAAGTCGTGAGCGGAGTGTTTGCAAAAGTTAAAATTTCTTTGCTCAGAAAGAAAAAATTATTTACACAAAATTGTTCTAAACTATTTTTATAGTAGGTTACTTAATTCATCTTAGCAGTTCTCAACAGCCGATCGAACTCGGTCATTTTTGTGACAAAGTCAGCTAAATGTTTGGATGGAATTTATTAAAATGATAAATATTCACCGTAAACTGAAAAGCCATAAAATCTTTTTTGAATGAAATTTTCAAAAAAATCCGAAAACTCTTGATATACTTGGCTTTAAGTGCAATTAAGTGTGTATGACTTATGCGTTTGAAAATGATTTCGTTGGCTCAGAGAAATTTTGCTTTTACCCAGAGACCCGGAAACTACCTCTCAGGCCCGGAGAAAATTCGCGTTCACCCGGAGACCCTGAGATCACCTCCCAAACCCGGAGACTTCGGGTGAGACCCGGAGAGGTGGCAACCCTATCAGTAATCGAAGTAAAACGTTTTTTCAGATGCGAGAAAAGTTCAAATTTGCTCCTTGTTAGACTTAATCGAGCATCAAATATTTCTTTGTGACAATGAATGTTATTTAAAACTGAAAAACATGCACTTGAATAAAGTTATTGTATATCGATACAATCAAATGCATGTTGTTCCTTGTATATTTTCACAATTACCAATTACCTAACTCAATGAGAATAAATAACTTTCATTGCGAAATTAAAAATTTGAATGTAAAATCTGTTTGATGTCGTATTCTTTTTGTTGAAATACGAGATAGGTCATTTTGGAAAAAATCTTTAGCGTAATATTATAAATAAATAAATTCAGAAAATGCGCTTACCAAAAATGAAGTGTCGATCCATTACTTGCTGAAATGAAATAAAATGATGAATTATAACACCACTTAAGCGATTGTGACTATATTATATTACCAGGCATAGCGTTTCGCAATAATCAAGGACTGAACAATTTTCGGCAATTCGCCAAAAAAAATTCCAATGCCTATTTCTAAAACGATGTTTATTAGTTTGATTACTTTTGCACGTATAACTATTATTTTTAAAATTAGTTTTCTTTTTCTTTATATCATCATCTAGTAATCACTTTTTAATAGTGTATGTAATTTTTCACCATCGATGCACAGAGTAGTATTTCATGAAATATAAATTTTCCATGTGGTTCATTTTATCAAACATTAGCTCAAATTTTCCCACTCGGAAAAGCCACTTTCCACCTTCACACGCGACATCACATCCTTCCACGATAGGAAAGTCTCGGTTTTCACTTTGGCTTACTACGATACAGAGCACTATTTCTTGTTGAATCGAATCGAAAAGGGTGCAGATTCACTGTGGCAGCAAAAAAAACTGATTTTCCAACACAACCTTCCGCTCGCGAGTACTTCAAGGACTTCACGAGTCTGACAGGGCTGCAGTACTCCCGATCACCGTAGTAACGCGTTTTGGCTGTTTAAAATTTTCTTCACGAGTCCTTTTTTGTCAAAATATATTTTCAACCTGGCAATTTAGCTGTGACATATATAACACTTCACACTTTACTATAAAACTGAGACCCCGCAACTTCGTTATAACATTTAATGTTCAATCGTACCTACGCTGTAAACTCGCGAGTTGGCTATGTGTGGGATTCTCTTTACTATCCATACTCACGAAGTTGTGCCAAGATGGACATAAATAAGACCGTAAATTGGACACATGCTACGTTTATGGTCGAACAACTACATACGAAACGCTTGTAAGCGACCCCAAGTATGGTGACAGTTCTATAAGGTATGCTATTCACGTCGATGCATTAGTTTTAGTGATCGTTATGAACTTTTTTCAATTTTGTATGAAATTTGAAATGATTTTGCATTTTGAACTAAACTTATTGAACATTCTTTCCTGAAAAGTTATAGAATTGATGTTGAAACATGTTTTATTTGTGGGGAATACATAAACATGCTGCGGTCTAGGTAAAATATGCTGTTTTTCATCAATTTGCCGGTAACCTTTTTGCACTTTTCGTTTTTTTCTTGTACTTTAATAGCGCTTCTAAATGGAGTCGCTTATGTTTCATACAGTAACAAAAGTCATGAGCTATGACAAAGGCTAAGATTATGCTCCAACTATTAGAAATATAGCATTTTTATATATTTTATTTCGACATATTGTCGCAACTTTTCACACTAAATCTAAATTAATATCAATTTCTAGTGTGTTTCAACTGGAGATTCACTCTCCAACTAAAAAAATCAGATATAAAACAACATAAAACGAGAAATTTCCAAAAATGTTCTGAATTCCATACAAAACGCGAAATTTTTCATAACGAGATTTGTTTGTGTGCGTGGATAGACAAAAATGTAGCATACCTTGTAGAACTGTCATCATACTTGGGACCGACCGACGTCAAAATCTAACTTTCCACACTAATGTACCGTTCGCACAGAAACAAACGGCGCGAACAAAATATAACTGTCTCACATACAATGGAATGAAACATTAGTAGGGTATTGAGCCCGATTCCGATCGCAACTTAAAACATGTAAGTGTAGCGTATGACTGGACTTTCTTGTTGTTAAACAGTTTTTGAATGAGTGTTTCGAAGTTCTTATTCGTCATATGTAATGTAATGCAATTAATATGGTATTCTCTATATCTACTCTTTCGAAATTGTATTTATTTTAGCAACATGTACCCTAGCCGCAGGAGTATTGGTATGAGTCACCGGAGAGCAGGGTTGGGTTGAAATCAAACGGAGTGCGTAACAAACATGACATACGTTTGTCAGTTTGTTGTGCTATAAAAATTTGAAGCATGGAAATGTTGCCAGCTCGCTTACAAGCGTGAATCTTTTCATGTGGCCCTCTAACGATTAAGAAACCGATCCAAAAACTAAATAAAAACTAAATAATATAAAAACTTATTTTCAAAGAGCACATTGAGAGTATACAAGCCAAGTGCATCAAATATACGAGATGTTTATATCCTCTCATTAACAGGAATTCAAAACTTTGTTTAAAGAACAAACTTTTGATTTACAAACAAATTTTTAGACCAGCATTGCTTTATGCTGTACCGATGTGGTCAAGTTGCTGTTCAACAAGGAAGAAAACGCTCCAAAGGATTCAGAATAAAATTCTGAAAATGGTTTTGAAGCGTCCTCCTTGGTTTGGTACACTCGAATTACATAGACTTACTGGTGTTGAACCATTAGAAGCTATGTCAAATAAAATTATTAACAATTTTCGACAAAAATCGTTGCAATCCTCAATTGCTACGATAAGCTCTCTTTATAGCCAATAAGTTAGCAATTAAGTTAGTTGTAAGTTTACTTCCCCTTTTTTGACAAGTAGGTTTAAATCCCTACGAATGATAAGTCCTAATTGCGAAAGCAAACAAATCCTAACAATTAAAATTACAAATTTCTAACAGTGTTGCGAAGTCACCATTTGTGATTGGACACACATACTCATTATTTACTAATATTTATCATAAATACTTAAGCTACTAACAAATCCCCCCCTTAAAAAAAAAAAAAAAAAAAACAAAATATTCATGTAAAAACATGTAAGTCAGAAAATATCATTAAACATTATTCACCGTTCAACAAAATATTCTGTAATGTAATACATATTTTCTTTTATTTATTATTTAATATTTTCTTTTAATATATGGTAAAAATTTGCCTATGTTTATAATAACGCACTCATTATTTCGAAACAAATTCTTAGAATTTCAGCACATGGTTTGTATTGAAATGGCATAGATTTGGATAAAGATAGTTTACGTTATTTGGTGACGCTATATGACAGCCCATTTATGCATACAGCTTCAAAAATCTAATCCTACATGGGCGAACTGTCATTCTACTAATTTTAGCGGCTTGTTATTCTTCATGCAAAAAACAAAGGATAACGATAATAATTTTTTTTAAATAAAGTTTTGTTCAGAAAAACACATCTTTTCCAAAAGATATTTAAAAACTGATATAGCTTTTGGACCCAAAAGTATCTTTGCGTCGAAAGATAATTTTTATTAGTCGCAAACGAACAGATTTTTCTGTACTTCTCATCTGGAAACAATTATATCTCTTGTCACTATTTACTTCACTTCAACTCAGGACGATAAAAACTTACTAAATATCGCTAAACATAAAAAAAGTTGTAATAATGTAAGCAATTGCTTGGGTTTCAATTAAAAAAAACCTGCTTTTCCTTATACTAATCGATGACCGGCCTTTCAGTAGGCATTACGTATTTTTTCTTTAATCTCTACAATTTTTATTTGACTCGTAAATTGAAAAATTATTTTTTTTAATCTTTACTTCACTGGCAAGTAGTGTACAAAGTGACACTTATGCTGTTGGAAAATATAACCATGTTAGAGTACAAAATGACATTTCTGCTGCTGGCCACAGACGATTTCATCGACCAGAAAAATAATGAATATTTTGAAATTTTGCATTTTTGGCCAATAATGCCCCTAGTGTCGTTATAAGCAAGCGTGCACATTCATTTCCAAAGACAAAAACCAAGCGTGCACACCTATTAACAACACAAAATCCGTTTTACGAAAATAAGTTAGTAGGCAATAAGCTCGCATGGTGGCGCATGAGTGCAATGTTTCGAAAAAGGACGAAGATTTTTCAGAATTTTTGTTCGAAGAGGCACGTCTGTTTGTCTGTGGTATGATTATAGACCATCTCACCGAATCTCTTCAACCTCACTTTTCTGACAGCTAGTGGTAACTTTGTTTACATTTTGGACTTTGTGCTTTTTCTGGTGGAGCAATCGTGTGCGTAGTGGAAATGCTGCTCATTTTATAGTTGTTCTTAGTGTACTAGCACCGAACGTACAACAATTAAAGAGCATTTTGATAAAAATTGCAGCGCCCGAAGGTAAACAAAGTCACCAGTATCTGTCAAATTCAAATGTGTGACGTCGCCTTGAGATGGTCTATAGAGTCATGATGTATGCACAGACAAACAGACGTGCCTCTTCGAAGAAAAATCATGAGAAATCTTCGTCCTTATTCGAAACGTTACACCCCTACACCACAATGTGAGTTTATTGCCTACTAACTTCTATTCGTAAAACGGGAGCTGGCATCGCTGGCGACGTGTGTAGACGCTTTATTTATTGTGTCCGTGGTAATCGCGTTTTATTGTGGTATATAGCACGATAAATTGTGAATTTCGTGTGGTAATTGTGGGTAAAAGTGTTTCGAGTGTTATAACAGTGTTTTAAAAGTGATTTGGAAGTAAAACGATCTGGAAATTTAAAGTTTTATTGCCGTTTTTTTCACAATTTGTCGCCTAGCAAATGGCTGCTTTTAAAGCGCAGTGTTGTGTTGGTGACTTTCCTTTGATACGGTAGTGTGCAAGCTTATTCTCCGCCGACGGCACGATCTGCTGAGAGGCAGAAACTGAGAGAGCGGCAGTTGTAACCATAGAAACAAGTTGCCTATACTGGTTTGCGTGCGAGCGGTGGCATGTTTGGTTTGCTGAAAGCTGATTCAATGGCTAAGATAAGTGCATACATTTACAGACATGTTTGTTTATTTATAAATGACTCGAAGGTAGTAGTTTTCACCGACAAGAATCAAATTGTTTTTTTTTATATATATATTTCGTGTTGTAGTGTGTGCAGTACAGTATGATTTTTTAGCGATGAATTTGTGCGTCATTTAATGGCGAATTCATCTTTCATGTGTAGCTACCACAGCGTAGCATTTTCGTACTGTTCTGCCATTCATTTATGCACCGCATGAAAAGGTGTACCAGACGATTGCTGTTTATCTATTTTGCGACATTTCATAATGTTAAAATTGTCTTGAATTTCCGAACTGAAATATATCTGATGGCTATGTTTTAATATCCATTGTCATTCCTTTTCTATTTATGACTTCACTAGCTTTTGAATAATTATTTTTACGCCATAGCTAAGTTTTGTTAAATATGCTAAATTTTTATAGGCGCAGATCCAAAACGGTGAAATGAATAATAATTGTTCTGGCATTGTGTAAATGGTTCAGGAATACTGTAATGGTGTGTCTAGCTCGTTTCCGCAGCTGTGCTACACACGAAAACGAACACGCAAGCGACGCTACACTCAGTTGTCATATTTTTCGTACGGCATTTGAGAGCATTTGTTTTTGTTATTAGTGTTTTGAGACTGCACCCTGGTTCTTTCGGGTGTAGTCCAGGATAAAGTGTGTAGTCGGATACAGAAAAAGTATAGTCCGGAAAGTCAAAAAAAAAGTACAGGACAAAACTGTAGTCCGGGTGTGAACGTGCCGCGGAGACGAGTTCGACATTACTTATGCTTTTACGCATGTCGTTTGACAAAAAGGTCCCTATTGCTCAGCTTAATAATGAGCCAACATAACGCGTAACAATACTTGAACTCGTCACCCAGAGAGTACTGGTGTGGTTTATGGAATTTGGAGTATGGTGCATTGATGCTAGTCGAAGTCGAAATCTTATAATTCAATTTTTTCGATTTGTCTAGTCAGTCCAGTCCAGTCCAGTCCAGTCCAGTCCAGTCCAGTCCAGTCCAGTCCAGTCCAGTCCAGTCCAGTCCAGTCCAGTCCAGTCCAGTCCAGTCCAGTCCAGTCCAGTCCAGTCCAGTCCAGTCCAGTCCAGTCCAGTCCAGTCCAGTCCAGTCCAGTCCAGTCCAGTCCAGTCCAGTCCAGTCCAGTCCAGTCCAGTCCAGTCCAGTCCAGTCCAGTCCAGTCCAGTCCAGTCCAGTCCAGTCCAGTCCAGTCCAGTCCAGTCCAGTCCAGTCCAGTCCAGTCCAGTCCAGTCCAGTCCAGTCCAGTCCAGTCCAGTCCAGTCCAGTCCAGTCCAGTCCAGTCCAGTCCAGTCCAGTCCAGTCCAGTCCAGTCCAGTCCAGTCCAGTCCAGTCCAGTCCAGTCCAGTCCAGTCCAGTCCAGTCCAGTCCAGTCCAGTCCAGTCCAGTCCAGTCCAGTCCAGTCCAGTCCAGTCCAGTCCAGTCCAGTCCAGTCCAGTCCAGTCCAGTCCAGTCCAGTCCAGTCCAGTCCAGTCCAGTCCAGTCCAGTCCAGTCCAGTCCAGTCCAGTCCAGTCCAGTCCAGTCCAGTCCAGTCCAGTCCAGTCCAGTCCAGTCCAGTCCAGTCCAGTCCAGTCCAGTCCAGTCCAGTCCAGTCCAGTCCAGTCCAGTCCAGTCCAGTCCAGTCCAGTCCAGTCCAGTCCAGTCCAGTCCAGTCCAGTCCAGTCCAGTCCAGTCCAGTCCAGTCCAGTCCAGTCCAGTCCAGTCCAGTCCAGTCCAGTCCAGTCCAGTCCAGTCCAGTCCAGTCCAGTCCAGTCCAGTCCAGTCCAGTCCAGTCCAGTCCAGTCCAGTCCAGTCCAGTCCAGTCCAGTCCAGTCCAGTCCAGTCCAGTCCAGTCCAGTCCAGTCGTTGTCCTTTGGTTTTAAATCACGAATTAACACTGTTCGAAATCCATAATTTCTGTACCATTTTTAATTTCAATTTTTTCTTTGATATTCAACGAAGAACGATTAAAATATTTTAAAAATCCTGTTTTGCTTAGAAAATTATAATCTCTTAGCTCAGCGGTTTTCAACCTGGGGTACGCTTTGTGCAAGTTGTCTGCATTTTGCTTGCAGGTTATCTGTGATTTGCATTTCAGCAGAAATTTGCAATATAATATTTCATTCATTTTATTTTATTCTCGCTTATTTTCCGTTGATTTAGTTCCACCACTGTTGTTGTGCCAATTATCTACGCCCGGAGAGGTGACTCCACCCAGGACCCTAACTTACGACCCGTTGATTAATGGACCGGCCCCAATGACTTCACTTGGAAGGCGAGATCTCAGAGATTTTCCGCCTCAGATAATCTCCTGGTGTCGGCTAGGATTGAATCTAGACCAGCTGGGTTGGTTGTGAGTGGATCACGTCACCTCACAACCATCGACACCTATGTCGGCGGTGGGATTCGAACAGAGGCGTCGAGCCTGTTTGGCGGAGACGTTACCAACCCACTTTGCGAGAACATTCCAAGGCGGGGCACAGTGGGGCGACTCCATACAAAGGCTGGCCAAGCAAAAAAAGTGTCGATAAATGCGACAAAAACTTGGTATTTACATAATTTTGGGGCGCTGAACACGAATTTGGCATCCATTTTTTGTTTGGGGCCGTCCGTAAAGTACGAAATCCAATTTTTAATATTTTTTGGAACTTTTTTTCTTTTTTATAGAGTTATATGATCTTTGACAACAAGTAGTGTCACCGGGCGTCCTCCCCATTGAAAAAAATACGTTATTTATGGACGACCCCTCAAAATAAACAAATTTTGCCTAAATATATATATTTCTTTGAATAAACTCAAACAACATAAGTAATACAAACTAACTACAAATTGAAAAAGTCATCATCATCATCATCATCTTCCGCTGTGATCGCTTAAATCTTGTGTTGAATTGTTTCCAGAAAATTTGAAGTTCATTATACTTATCAGCAGGAAAAATGTCGTTCGCTGCAATTCTCATTTCTTCTAGTGATTTTCGATGTTTCATTGTTTTATATATATGTTATCTTTCTAATGCGGTTTCTATGGTTGAAAGAGGACTTCAAATACATGTATAACACCATGAATTGACAACTTACTAGACATTGAATTAGGTGGTGCCACTGAAGTTGAAGGCTCCATAATAAAATTCAACGAATTTATGAATTTGAAAACGAAGACACTGGAATGACAACACGTTCTAAATGAATACGAAAAGATGCGGAGGGCGACAACTGTTCTTTGTTGTTTTACTCATAAAGCAAAATGTGTGCTTTACTTCTGTATGCAAACGATTGCGAAGCAAAAGCAATCTTCAAGCGGGCTATTGTTAGTCGGAGTTTGATGGTATGAATTTGCTGCTGGTATTTGTCATTCAATCAGTTTAGCGAATTTCATGATCATAAATTGAAAAGGGGATGTTTTTGATATTGTTTTGAATTTGCAGAAACTGATAAAGTTTGACATAATTAAAATTTCATAAAGATTTGTTTACTGTTTCTTGTTTAACGATTATTTTATAACTTTTCATTGATGAATTTTGTGATTTTGCCCAAATTTATATTTTATCTTTACGGATTGAGTACGATTTCATAAATTTTCATTAATGGGGTATCATGGTTATGATTAAAATTAATCCTGGATGAAATTTCAACTTCGAAAATAAAAACTAAAAATATCTGCTATCGCTTTTTTCACTAAAGTCACAATTTGCGCAGTTTTACGCTACAGCGGACAGTATGCATTTGAAATCTTACGTTTTTACCTAAATTTTGAATGTAGTCTCAACCGTGGCAAACTGCGGCAACTAAACTTGTAAGCTACTTTTCTACAAAAAATCACGTATTTTTTTAAGTGTCAGGCCTACTATAACCAAATTTTACAATATCTAATGAAAAAGGTTTGTTTTGCACAATATTTACAACAACTTTTCCTTTGACGTCAAAAAAATCCAAGCTATCATTGAAGCTACAGAGCGTTTCAAAGTAATGTACTTTTTTTTCAAAAAAAAAAAGACAAAAAACGTCAGTTCGCCAATCTTTGAAAAGTCATAAAAAATTCAGATTTCATGATATTGTTCCCAAATTTTGGATTTAGACACTAGAATGTTATAGCAATCAAGGAAAAATATTATGAAACAGCTAACGAAAAAAAATTTTTTTGGCTGATGGCCAGCGATTCCCCACTGTGCGGGGGTACAATCGATATGAAAAATATCATCAAGGGACACGCGGACAAAATAGGTTGAGAACCGCTGTCTTAGCTGATATATGAAAACCAAAAATACTTGAAAAGCTTAACAACCCGATTATTCTAGACACCGGGCAGTTTTCACTTGCCATCTCGGTAAAAACACGTGAAGATATCTTTTCGCAGAGTGTAGAAATATTTAAAGATAAAATGACCTGACATCCCAGTGCAACATACCATTGACTGTCAACGAAAGTCAATAAGAATTATAAAGGTGTGGAAGAAGTAGAAGTCTGTCAGTATAATGACATACTTGCAGCCCTAGTGCCAGTGGTGGGCACCGCCAACTGAAAATTTAGCGACGCTAATCGCTAATCCGCTAACAGGAAAATTTAGCTGGATAATCGCTAAACGCTTAACCAATATTAGTGGAAATTTCACTAACCGCTAATCGCTAACTTATTATTAAGAAGATTGACCTATAGATATGTTTATAGCTCATAGAAACAAACGAAGACAATTACTTTCGAGTGCTATTTACGAAAAGTGGTTCAAAATTCACCAAACGATCATATTCGAGGATTTTGTGAAAATAAGAAACAACATAAGTGATTCTGCTTGTATGTAAAATAAATGCTTTCAGGAATGTTTTCTAAAACACAAATCTCGCGTAATTTTTCAAAAGGACCTAAGTAACAATGAGAAATTCTCTCCTCTCTCACTTTGTTTCGTTAATTACGTCGTCATTATAAATATTTCCCAAGCTTTCTTCTCCTTTATCGAGAGATTGTGATACTATCTTGCTTACTATGCATTGAGTGTTATGAAATATGGAAAATATAACATAGTTATATTTTACAAAGAGAGTCTCTCAATGTTAGATAGGTCCTTTTGAAAAATTACGCGAGTAAATATTATCTTAATCGAAAACTAGTTGCCGTAATTTCTAGCGCATTGCAATGTGCAGTAAATTTTGGCGTTCCAAAAATTCAATCTAGATCACCTTGAGCTTGTTCTCCAAAACGCTCCTGGAACTTATACGATAACTGGAACCGCATTATATAGTAAAAAGATTGACTCGCACTTGAGTGGTAAAGAAAGGGATTCTAGACAATTAGGACAATTTAACGTTGTGTGAATGAAACATTTGTACCAAAAGAAACTTTTGTAGTAATTATGTTCATTATGTCCGAAGCAATTTATGTACGCCATCAGCGATTCACAACTTTTTAAAATAGTTTTTTGTTGCTTCCCTACAAAATTAGCGAATTAGCGATTAGCGTTTCGAAGGCCAAAATTATAGCGACGCTAACACTCCGCTAACGAGCAGCTTAAAAATTAGCGAAATCGCTAAACCGCTAACTGAATTTCAGAATAAAATATACATTTTTCAGTGTTTTGTATTTTTACAAATCCAAAGAAAAACATGAAATGAGGATTAGTTTTTAAAATGCTTGGCTCATGGATTTTAAACTCTTTTTCTAAAACATGTAAAACTGTTTTTACTCATTTTCGGAAAATGTATGAGTCCGGATTCTTTGTTATTTATTTTCACATAAAAATAATACATTAAAAACTATTTCAACTCTAGTCCTTTTTGCAGGAGAAAAATATTCTCTTCATGATATAAAGCTTTTGAAGATATCCAGCCGACTTAGAGTTGAGTAACCGCTACTAACCCTAGCAGTAGCTTCAAGCAGAGTCTATGTTTATAATAAGAGTCCCGCAAAGATGAAACCAAAGGAACCCAATCAGTGTCAAACGAGGGTACCAATCGAGCAATGTAAATAAACAAGGTGATAATGTTAGGAGTGGATGAAAAGTGTTGTAATTGAGCGTAATAAAGAATATGTGTTTTTCCGAAGTTTCACTTACACATTTCAATCCAACATTAAACCTGTACACTGGTTCACTCAAATTTAACAAAACATTACCGGTGTAATCTTTCAAAACTGTGTACCTTGTGAAGAATTCCAAAAAATGATATTCGCTTATGCATGGTGAAAAACAGAACTGTATAGTTCTTGGCAACAGGGGGGATTTACCGCTGTCAAATTTCATATATGTGTGCGTTATCGCAGATCAACTCTGGTCCATGAAGTTTGTTGGTCCATGACGTTTGATAAATTACCAATGTGACGATAATCCATCACCAATTTTCGTTAAAAACTTGTTGCTGTCCCAAAATTTCACTACGGAACGCATTATTAATAAAAGTTTTCCGCTATTTCTCGAGTTTTGTTAAAAGAAAACGTTCCATTTTACTTCGATCAAAACGACCAAAACTAAAACATACAGACGCCTTGTTGCCAAATGTGCTGGTCACGGTTTCACGATATTTGACAGATAGATTCCCTCTGCACGGCACAGAAACTGTGTTGCCGAAACGATAGATTTTCTCTTCGCGCGACTCTATAAAGATAAGTGACTTTTCACCTACGCACACTAATGAACGTGTAAACTCATGTAAAGCAGAGTCTATGTTTAAGAGTCCCGCAAAGATGAAACCAGAGGAACCAAATCAGTGTCAAACGAGGGTACCAATCGAGCAATGTAAATAAACAAGGTGATAATGTTAGGAGTGGATGAAAAGTGTTGTAATTGAGCGTAATAAAGAATATGTGTTTTTCCGAAGTTTTACTTACACATTTTAATCCAACATTAAACCTGTACACATTAAACCTGATAATGTTCAGCAGCTTCCCCCGATGCATGATCACGAATTAAAAATTCATTCAGAAACGAGTTTAGAGCTTATAATAAGTATTCAACTGAATATTTGTCCAGCTGCCAAAAACAGCATAGCAAACAAAAAGGCGATTTGTAAATACTTTCCTCAACTAGGTGCACTAATACATTCGTACGTAAAAAGGTCTATATACACATAGACTCTGGCTTCAAGTTGAGACTCGAACATGTGTCATTTATTAGTAAAAGGTATACCCGAAATAGAATTCACTGAACATTGTAGAATATGAAAGTTTGTTTACAAAAATATTAACTGTTCGTTGAAAAATAATGGGCGTGGCTTCGAATATGAATAAATGAAATATCGACGCTTCACAAAAATTTTCATATTCTAGTTTATTCTCAAAATACGTATGATGGAATATGCCAGTATCTCTGATTTCTTATTCTTCTGTATTTCATCACAAAATCGACTAGTTTAGTACTTGTTTCATTAATGTATTGCTACTTAACCGGATCGTTATCCATCAGTGAATGCATGAAAAACCCTATCAATGACTAGTATAAAAACTCAAATGTTCACAAACGTTTGCATATATGGGGTTTTCATAATATGAAGACTGAAATCCTATGCTCTTATGGGTTTGGATTGGGTGGTGGAGGACCACTTTGCTGAGCAAGTTGTTGCTGTGCCTGTTGCTGCTGCTGTAGATGCTGTTGTGCTTGTTGTTGCAGCTCCTGTTGAGGTGTTTGTAGCAGTTGTTGTAGCTTCAAAGCGGAGGGCATGGTTCTCAAATCAACCGTAGGAGCTCCCGCTCCAGCTGCACTCTGGATGTAGGCTAGAAGCCTGAAATAAGGAGTTGAATAAATTTGCAAATAATTATTGGAGTCTTGTTGAAGTACCTTCTTAGCTCATCCAAAGCATTCGCCTGCATCAGAATGTAATTTTTTGCCAACAGTAGTGTTGCAATCTTTGACAACTTTCGAACGGAAGGTGAGTGAGCGTAAGGAATTACGCTGCGAAGTTCATCGAGGGCATCGTTCAAATCATGCATTCGTCGTCTCTCTCTGGCATTGATATTCAACCGAACCGTTTTACCCTGGCGATTTTTCTGTTTACCTCCAGCTGCTGGAGCAGCCGGGTGGTTAGGCGGTGGACTGAAATGACTTCTTAGTTGTGAAATTTCAATTTCGGGAATTTTGAAAAACCTTCCTGAATGTTAGCTTACACTTACCTTTCTGCACTTCCCGAGGGGCGATTTTCATCGGTCAGTGACACAGCACCGGAAGCGTGCGGTTGAGCGTAAAATCCTCCCAATCCGACGGTTCCCAGGGGGGTCCGCCGGCCGGGAACACTCTGGGGTGGACTTGGCGTTGGCTCCGGATGATGGGAATGGGCTGCGTTGGCTGGTGGGCCCAGGTGAAAATTGAAAGGATTGTGTGGATCCATTTGTGGTGAGCTATCGAAAACAATATGAATTGCCGTGTTAGTGAATTTGGTTTCTAATGTAGTGATTAGTTTATTGACACTTCCGTTTGTCAGTGAACGTTTTGAACTTAAGAAACCTTGCAGTGTGCTATTAGTATCAGTAGTATCATTTGTAGGTAACAATTACACAAATGTTATACACTAAAGTCGCTTTTTACGCGAGGATACGTGCCGTGTAAAAAAACCTAGTAAATTCCGGAATCCGTAAAAATCACGCGTAAATTCCGGAATCCGATTGAAGAAATTACGGAATCCGTGTAAGAAAAGAATACCGCGTGAATTCCGGAATTCACGTAAAAAAACTGCGTGAATTCCGGAATACGCGTAAAAAAATCGCGTAAATTCCGGAATCCACATAAAAAAGACGCGTAAAAAATCGCGCATAAAGCGGCCTTAGACCTCTGCCAGGCAAATGCCAACGCGAGCGATCGGGCGAGATTCTTGTCGTAAGTAAATAAACAGCCGTAAGTAGAGCTGTTCCTTAACCTACGGCAAAAATCTCACCCGATCGCTCGCGTTGGCGTTCAGCCTGGCAGAGGCCTTAGTGTATATTGTTTCACGTTCTTTCGACGTTCAGATTATTGTACATATTTGAATTTGTTCAAAACGTTGAAATCTATGGGAATCCTACTTCTAATGGAATCCAACAGGATATTTTTATCTTATTGAACGTACACACAGATGGCAGCGTTCCATGAGCAGGCTTATATTTTTCACCAGTAGGGGAAGCACTGTACGCTAGAGTGCTGCTCTCGCAAAGTATAAACTACGCTCAATGAGAACGCCTTTGTGATTTAAATGCCGTAAAACGGAATCAAGTGATACCACAGCTATCTGAAGGATGCTGCAGAACACGCTAATTAATAGCAAATATATACAGACACATCGATTATAATAATAATCCTAGCATAAAGAGTGCTTACGTACCGTTTCGATGGATCCCTTCTTTGTTTTCCGTTACGTTGAATTAAACTAATCAGGACGAAACAAGTGATGCACAAAAGTCTCCCGAAAAGCAGCAGTGATTCAGTATCTCATCCTCACTCTCACTGATTGCTCCGCTGCCAGACGCCGGGTGGTGGTGTTGGTGCCTTGGGGGAGGGTGGTGTTGATGCTCGCGTCACAAAACACTTGAAAAGTTGTCAGCCACTTTTCGACGGTACTTTTCCGGTGAAATTGAATTCACGTCGTCAGTTCCAAAATCCAGCCAGCCTGTTCTCGATTGTGCCAGAAGTGGTGGACTTTTATTCCCGACAAATCTCCTATTGGTAGAAATTTCCTCTGCCTTGATTGCTTTTCTGTTCGTAATGATTCGCGTCGCCGTTGTCGTCGTCGTTCCTAACGACCACCACCATTGATGGCGATATTCTGCGGTTTGTATGAACCTGCGGTGGCTGCGCTCTTCTGTTTTGTAATTGTTGGCCGTAATTCCCGTTGATTTCCGATGATGGCGCTGTTGTCAGCTGTGGCAACAATGTATTTTAGGGCATTTAAACGAAAGCTCCTGGGAGAGCGCACCTACACACGCGCGCACACAAACAAACGAAGTAATAAGGGCTGTTTGCATTCGCTTGAATCGTTGTTTGGCTTTCATCTGCGTTTGCTGCTGTTGGGGGAGCCATCCTTGGCTGTTCCGGAGCGCGCGCGCGGAGAGGAACCAAAATTAATTAGTTTGCTATTTGTTTTAATTAATTAATACTTGATCAAATACTTGTCGTTTCGGTGGCAGATTTGTGATTCATGGATCGCTCCGATGGTGTGAAAGCTTGAATAATACTGCGGTAAACACTAAATCTATTTGTCCGGTGACGAAGGACCTCGATTTAATATTTTGAAGAGAGAAAAAAACTACAACTCTGAAAAGATTTAAAAATCAGCATCATAACACTACCCGGTCGCCAAAGGAACTGAGATTTTGAAGGATATCCTTTCGCAGTTCTACCACTGTGCCGGGTTTGATTGTGTGCGGAGGGTTCTGCGGTTGGTATGGTATTGGTAAATTGTTGCCCGAGATGAGGAGTGCATTTTATGTATAGTTGCCGATCCTGTTGGAATGAAAACGAATCTGCACAGTTGGTCGATGGTACCAAAGAAGGAACTATGCTGCTGGCTGGAGAGGGTTCGCATAACGGGATCGAAGGGTAGATCGGTTTGTGTTGAGGCAGGGAATAAACAGGGTTGGCGTCTGTTGTACATATGCAAGGTTTTCACAGTTGGAAATGATTTGTGATTGAACATTCTATATTTTATTCCGAAGTGCTGTCGCAATTTGAAGGGCTGTTTTATCTTACGTATTAGATTTCTATGTCTCTAAAAATTACAAAATCATCGATGATGGGGTGCCTAATTTAGTTATATATATTATTTACTCTGGGCGTCATTCAAAGCTTTATTTTACGTGATTTTTTAAATCTCTCATTATTCAAAAAATTTGGGTTGTAAAGTTATGCTACTATTAGGCATATTTAGGCTGAACTATTCATATGGAATCATATGGATTGTCGCTCGTATATAGTTCCTGTTTAATAGGGATGTACACCAAAGTTTTTTGCTGGGAATTGTTACTACTCGAATGAAATAAAAAAATATGCAATTGTTCCATCCAATTCAAAAATCTGGCCTTCAAAAATCGATAATAACTATGTAACAAATATAACGTAAATATGCAAACCGAGCTGGTTTATTTTATGTATTTAAAGTTGAACTGCTTCGAAATCTAAGGTCAAAAAACCTCCTCATAATGAACATCTTTTTTGAGCGCTAGTTTAGAAAGTTTTATTTTTTTTTATTTATAATTTATTTAAAAACTAAACTTTTTTTTATTCTTGAAAACTATTTAGGATTTTTTTTACAACTTCGAACGATCTTCAAACTTGAGGTCTTTGCACAATTTAAAAAACGAAAAATACCTGCTTGTGTATAAAGTTCATACACACTTAGTTTCTGTTACAGAACTCCGCCATGTTTTTTTTTTTCAACAACTGAGCCATCAGCAGTCTGCTCGGTAATTTATTTGCTTAACGAGCATTCGGTATTTTTTCCGCTAATTTTCAGCCAGTATCTACAAAGCGAATAGTTCGTCACAAATCACCGAACGTTCCGTAAAATACATTTCACGGTTTTTCAGAGTTCTTCGAAAGAGAAATAAAAACATATAATAGTTAAAACAATATTCAATATCATTCTACTAAAATGTCCGATAAGAAATTTATTTGGCCAAATAAGTCATCATGGTTTTTGAAGTTAAAAAAGAGCATTGCGAGTATATATTATTCTATTTCCTTGCGGAGAATTACCAAAAGCACCACGTGACTTCTACGAGTCATAGGGTGATGGTTAAGATTCTTTTACTTCCACTAATGAAACTAGCCACAGATTTTCCTTTTGGATTTTAACATTTTTTGGCAAAGGGAAAAGTTGCGGAAAAATGTTAAGGTGAACGTAAAAGTAGATTCGGGATAAAAAAGTTGAAGCAAGTACTTCGACAGGATAACAGGTTCAAAGACGTAGCCAAAGTACAGCTCATTGTGGTCAATAGGTTCCGTATGAATTTTTACAACAACAACAAAACCGTCCTAATATGGGTTTCAACTACCCAGGTCCCGCAAAACCGAAGATTGAACAATCAATCATTGACATTGAAACAGGTATCGGTAGTTGTAAACTTTTTTCAACACAAACTTTTTTTCAAATATTAATAAGACGATTCCACGCCATGAAGATTCATCTGATACAAAAGTAATTAAACTGTGCACTAATCCACTTGCTGAGATGGTAAAACGAGTTAAAAGTACAAGCAAAGAATGTAAACCCACTTTGGGTGAAGCATTACAGAATTTTAGAGTTCCAAATTCAGTTCTTCCAAAATTAAAAGACCTACCAAGAATCCATGAAACTGGACATAAAATGAAAGAAATTATATCAGCGGTAGGGGGTCCAACAGAAAAATTAGCAAGGTTAAAAAAAGAGTTTCAAGCTGCCCAGAAATTTCTAAGTCGCTCGGTTAAGAGCACGGAAGGTTTCGTTGGAAATTTGAAATACTCGAGAACCATTGAAGTTAATGCGATAATGGTCTCGTTTGACCTGATGGCTTCGTTCCCTAGTTTTCCAGTGAATGGAACCTTGAATCTTCTAGAAAACTGGATGATTCCCCAATATACTGATAACTCTTGGGAAAAGAAAGTCGTCAGTCTTTTGAAGCAAACCCGCTTTTGTATGAAAGAGAATTATTCCACTTTTCGGTGATTGAGTGATTGAGTCTACACAGAAAAAAAAGAAGCACCAATGCCACACAATGGTCCAGAAACCAAATTTAGGGGGAAATTTAGGTCTAGAGCTCTATAGCAACATTTTAGAGAAAAACTTTCTTCTACAAAGTTGTTACATATAATAAAGCGCTCATTGAAAAATTATCAAAAATTGGGGTGACCAACATTTTCGATGCAATCAAGTATCTAACTTTTTTATCTTTGTAGATAGAAGAAAAATTTGTTCCACAATGTTATAGCTCCATTAGTTTTAAGTAACTTTCTAAAATAATTTTTTCTCTATCTATGAAAACAACCAATTTATATTGAAAAAACATATTTTACGCTCTAACTTTTTATTTCAAGTTTCATCTCAAAACTGTTTTCATCAAAAAATATGCCTTCATTTGTATGTCATTCTTTTTGGAGCAAACATAAAAAATATCTCTTGGTCTCATTTTGAAGCGCATACTTGACTCTAGAAATGGAGGAACTTTAAGAAATATGTTATTTTTTTAAATTTGAGTGAAGTCAATTTAAAAACAAGCCGAAAATTTCAATAGTTTTATACATTATGCATTTAAAAGCCCCCAGATTTATTTTTTGGTATTTTTTCTTATAACTAGGAATAATTACGTTTAATTTGATCCGAAAAGATTGAAAATCGATCAACTGGTTCAAAAGTTATGAATTTTATTAAATTAAATACATCGAATATGGCCGTTTTTTATGGTTTTTTTGATGAAAAATATTAATAACTTTGAGTAAAATTGAGATATTTATGATATTAGCATTGCAAATTGTTTCTCTCAATAAGCTCTAAAAGTCGTTCAAAGACAGTTTTGAGATGAAACTTGAAATAAAAAAGTTAGAGCGCAAAATGTGTTTTTTCAATATAAATGAGTTGTTTTGCAAGATAGAGAAAAACTGTTTCTACAAAGTTACTTAAAATTAATGGAGCTATGAGATTGTAGAACAATTTTTTCTTCTATCTACAAAGATAAAAAAGTTAGATACTTGATTGCATCGAAAATGTTGGTCACCCTAATTTTTGATAATTTTCAATAAGCGCTTTATCATATGTAACAACTTTGTAGAAGAAAGTTTTTCTCCAAAATGTTGCTTTAGAGCTCTTGATCCAAATTTCCCCTTAAATTTGATTTCTGGACCATTGTGCAATGGGGAGTCCTTTTTTTCCCTTCCTATGTGATCTTTACATGGCAATCATAGAAAACGAATTGGGAACAAATGACCTCATACCAATCCGGTAGTGAAGATATGTAGGTGATACTTTTGGTATTTTGAAAGAGGCGAAATTTAAAACTTTTACCATCCGCAGTATTAACCACAAAGAAATGAAATTTACAGTTGGAAATAAAAAGGAACAAAAGAAAAGTCTGCCTTATTCTAAACGTTATTGTCAGAAAGTCTCAACACCTAGATACTGAGATTTTAAGAAAGCTAATGACAAAAGGGGTAATAATTACCACTTCTATTCATTCCTTCGATCACAAACTGGCATCCTTTCACCACATGATCTACCGAATGGGAACTTTACCTCTCAGTAAATGAGCCAAGATGAAGAAATTGGAATATATTGTCGATGTTTGTTGACTGAATGGTGACAATGAGATTACCATTCAAGCCATTTTGAACAGAAATAAGCGAGGTTTGGTACATGGGCAAATTATTATTCAATGAATTTTCCGCTGTTTAAATTCGTGATTCAATACAGGCCTCTACTGAATATTATCTTTCCCGGTCGCTTATCCGCCATACGTGCTACGCTAAGGCGCCAGGCCACTGCGTTTCTTCAGTTTGATAATATCAACGTATTTGTATACTTCGTACATTCATGCGCTTGCGCCAAACTCCATTTGCTAGCTTGCCACCGGGTATTGTTCACAGGACTCTACGTAATCGGCCTCCTTCCATGACCACGATTCATGTTCATAGAGCGGCAGCGGGAGGATCAGTGTCCTGTAAGGCACCAACTTCGTGCAGATCTGTAGATTGAGACACCTATGATGGCTACGCAATCCGTAAAAGGTCCTGTTTGCTGGCGCAATCTGTCTATTAACCTCGCGGTTCACCTCATTATCACACATTAAGAGTACACCAAGATAAATACCCCCACTTCGAAAGTATAGCAGCTACCACACTTTCTGCCAGCCATCATATACATCGTTTTGGCAGTGTTTATGGTGAGTCCAATTGCCGCAGCTTACATTCTGCGATCCGCAAAGGCTTTCCCCATAGCTCTACGAATAACACCGATTATGTCGATGTCTTCAGCAAAGTCCAGAAGCATGTGAGACTTCGTGATGATTTCACCTTTCAAGGCTACATTGAGATCCAACACCACAGGCACGTCCGAAATTTCACCCGCTTTCCTGATGTGAAACCGTTGAAAAGTTCTGCCGTGAAACCGCTTGATGTGAACCCGTCAAAATTCGCAAATCTTAGCTCGATAAGTTTTGTTGAAAAACCATGTTTATGCATAATCTGTCACAATTCGTATCAGCAAATCGTACGTCGCCTTGAAATCTATAAACAGATGGTGTATCTTCTAGTTGTATTCTGGAAACCTGTCGACAATCTGTCTCAAGGTGAACATCTGGTACGTTGCATATCGTCCTACTAGGAAACCGCAGCAATTGAGTGATGAGTACTAACAAGTCTTCCTGCAAAAGCCTCAGTCAATGGAACAAGATGCGGAAGAGAATTTCATATACAGAGAATTGAGGAGGGTTATAGCTCGTAAGTTGATGCTGTCCCTCCTCATAGATCAGGCATATTAATCCAGAAGCCCACGAAGCCAACCAGTCCGTAGATGGTTTTTTCCAGATCATATCTTTTGGATAACCTGATAATTTGCACTATACAGTCACTGAAAAGTTCAGCCGGTAAGCCGACCTTTCCAGCAACGTGGTTTTTCAGCTCTTTGGAAGCTTTTTTCACCTCGTCCAATCTTGACGGAGCTTGTCCATCCTTCCCAATTTTTCTGCTATATCCCTCGATGACTCTCCTATCTTCCTTATCGTTTACACCACTTCGAAGTGTTGTTTCCAACGCCTGGCTACTTGCGACTTATCGGCATTTATGTTCCCTCCCCAGTTATTAGACATCTTCGTGCTTGGTAAAGCAGTTCTCTGCCTCCGTGATCTTAGTGTTCACTTTTCTTATGGTACTGAAACCTCTTTCCGGTAGCTCTTGCTTCCCAGTATTTTTCCCACATGTGACGTGTCACACGGTTTGGTGCTCCCAACATGTTAGCTTTTCCTCTGAATCTGCTAGACACCCAGCGTCGAGCCAGCCAATACGCATGGTTCTCACTGCTAAGAATGTGCTTTCACTACTCGTGCAGGTCTACTTCAACAGGTTCATTGATTCGTCCATTAATCTTCCGAGTGTACTCTTCCGTGGGAACCTTCCACACGTTTTCTAAAAAAGCTTGTAGAAATAATTTTTTGCGTCGTCGGTTTCATCGTTTGTCGGAGTATACGCGTTGATAAGGTTGTATTTGAAGAATCTGCTCTTGATCCTCAATAGTCTTACTAACCTTACCAAACAATCCCAATCCCCGTACTATGGCTTTTGCTTTACGTAAAAGTCGTCTCCATTCCACTCAGGTCAACTTGTTGTGGCGTCAAATTCTACTCGTTCGGCGCGTACTCCGGAGACTAAAGTATGCGTGATTTCCTGCCATAATGCGCCGATGAGTTTCTCTGCTGGTATAGTTATTGGCAATTACCAGTGAGCCCAGGTACACGAACTCGTTAACCACCTCGATTTCATCACCACCAACTTGAACTCGAGGTGGGAAGTTAGCAGCGTCTTCTGGTTCACGAGGTTCCTTTCCTGTACATCGTCTTTGATGCATTGATGACCAATCCATTTGGCTTCGGCCATGTTTACAAAGGTCCGAGTCACAATGTCGATATCGACGGCGAAGTCAAACAGTTAGACCGACTTTTGAACTATCGTGCCACTCGAGTTAAACCCCGCTATTCTAATTACACTTTTTAGAGCAGTATTAAATAGGTGGCACGAGAGACCTTCACCTTGCCTTAAATCTCTTCAAGTTTCGAAGGGGCTCGAGAGTGCACCCGATACTCGAATTACACACATTACTCGATCCATTGTCACTTTGCCCAATTGCATTAGTTTGTCCGGAAATCTATAGTCGTACATAATTTGCCATATCTGGTCACGATCGAGTGTGTTGTATGCCGCTTTGAAATCGACGAGCACATCATCTAGTGTATGCACAACGCGACATTTCTGCATAACCTACTGAACCACAAATATCTGATCCCCACGGACTGCTCGCGAATGGTGATAGTTGACGGCAGAGTATTTTGGAGAGTACCTTGTAGGCAGCTTTTAGCAGAATGACTGCCCAGTAATTGCAGCACTTCAGCTTGTTGCCCTTTTATGAATATGGGACACACAATACCTTCCATTCACTCCTGCGGTACTTGCTCTTTCTTGCAAATCTTGGCAATGGCTCAGTGCAAGGCTCTAGCTAGTGTTTCTCCACCGTATTTCAACAGCTCGCTGAAAACTTGGTCCACTCCAGCAGCTTTATTGTTTTTCAACAGGCCAATCTCCTCCTTCATCTCTAGGACATCGAAGGTTAGAATCCTGTTGTCTTTTGCTTGTGCACCAAGATGAATTGCCATACCATCCTCGCACTCTTATGCATCGCCGTTCAGATGCTCGTCAAAGTGCTGCTTCCACCTATCGATTGCCTCACACTCGTCCGTAAGGAGGTTGCTGCCCGAGCTCCTAAACGTATCGGCTTGCGGCAGGTAGCCCTCGCGAGAGCTGTTCAGCTTTTCGTAGAACTTCCGAGTGTCGTTAGTTTGGTACTACTCTTCCATTGCTACGCCCTTTTACCTAGTAGCGCTACAGCAGTGCAACCTATGGATTCTCCAGCCATCTTCAAGAGTAGCTGTACCAAGCTGCTCTTTCGTGGGTAGCGCTCAAAACTCACCAGCAGGATTTTGACAGTTCAGAAAGGTAATTTTCGAACTTTTTTGTAAGATTTGGACCACTGCGACGATTATTTAGATCTTTTGTGGTTGAACTTTTCGGACTTTGATTTTGAAGTAGAATACTTCTCTCAGGAAGTTCGGCTTAATTCCCCCAATGTTATGGCAGCTCAAAAGTTGTAATCAGCAACCGATTTTGAACCGCAAAATGTGTTTTTCAAGGCAAATAAACAAATAATTGAAGGTTAAGAATTTTCTGGCATCAACACAAGCAGACATTCTGTGCGGGATGCAATCAAATTCTGTTGTAGTTGTCTAATTTTTACTTTTACATTATTTAGTAAACCCCCCACTGTAGGGGCAGCGCAAAGGCTGCGATCAGCATGACCAACTTTGAATAACAAACGGTTAACGTGTATTCACTAAAAATTCATCCAATTCAAAACTGGTTCTTGTCTGGGTACAATAATTTGCACAAAAACACATTAAAAATTTTACCGCATTATCAGACGTGTTTCTCCAGTCATGCCTCGTGAACGTGAAGGTTCCCTATCACAGACATAGATTTCGTGCTCCAGCACGTTACAACACGTGGAAATCGTCTTTTGAAGTAGAATACTTCTCTCAGGAAGTTCGGCTACATAGGGATGTAAAATGAAAATCTAAAACCGAAAAAGTTAAAAATATGTCCAATTTCAAAAGCTAATAATTCGGTTAGTATTCGATGGATTTCCTTCGTTCTTGCAGCAGTAGATTGGAAAATCTTCTAAGATTCATCCCAAATGAAGATGATTGTAATTTTATGATTCAAACTATTGTACTATTGAAAATAGTCAAGCCTTGTCAAAACGCAAAATTCGACCTCTGATTGGTCGTTACATGATTGCTTCCCAAGCACGGTCGACAGAATCATATACCTTGCAATTAAAAATATGCTGTTTGGCCTATATAAGAGCCTGTTTCAGCCGAAGCCGCTTATAATAGTTCTAGACAGCGACAACAGCAGTCATCCCTTAGCAGTAGCAGTGCAGTGGATACCAGCGACAGCGGATAGCGACGGAGCAATGGATGGCGCACTAGTTGATGCAGGGACAGCGGATACCAATGGCAGCGTATAGCGGCCACAACTGTGGCATGGCTACGATTAGCGTAGCAGTTGCAGCGGGTATATCTGACCATGAAGCATTTATGCAATAATTGAATGAATATTGCAATTGCAGCAATCGACCTTTTTCAAGGCTACTAAATGTTTTTGGAAGAGCATAATGAAACGTTATTAATAAACCGCAACTGAGGTTTTATGCTGCTGCAAATACACAGCAGTGTGATGTTTATTACCATTTGTTGATACTGTGCTTAACAAGCGGTATATACGAAACCAATCCGATTTCAAAATGACTGACACGCAAACAGCCGGGTTATCTTCCTTGTAAAAGTATTCTACTTCAACCTTGCGGTCGTGGCTTTGCACACAACCCTCCTGTGGTTTTTTTTTCGATGAAGCTGAAAGGGAATTCTCTAACACCTTTCGGGATTGACCAACTGCAAAAAATGTGTTCATTATTACTGATTTTCCATATGCTTTCTAATTCAATAGGTCACAATCTTAGTAAAAAGCAGAAACATTCGCTCCAAATTCTAACACCTCGTAAACAAACCTTTCTGAACTGTCAAGAAGTGATACTTGTGCTATAACCTATTGAATAAAAACGCTCACAAATTCAAGATAGATTTCGCGGATTGCTTAGACCTACGTTGACGGTCTAGGTTTAACGATACGATGACGATATTTGGTCGGTGACAATCATAACAGTAACAAAATATTTATTAGTAGTTGTGTCGTCTTATGTTTGTCTTTTGAAGGATGAAAGAAACTGTGAAATCTGCTTCAAGTTAGTTCGATATATTTTTTGGATATTTACTGTATGACACTTTGCGTACAATTTGTGCGAATTCAGATTACAACTTAGTCTAATTGAGTTGTATACTAGTAATGTTGATACTAGTTTTTAAATATCAGCTGGAAGCTGAAGCTACGTTTTCTGAGAAAACGTGATTTAAAAAAAACATATTTTTGTCCCAAAAACTGCTCGAAATTGCTTAAATAATATTTCGGCCATGTACTGACTGAGCGATTTAGATTTTAATTTTTCAGAGCTGCATTTTCTAAGCATAACGTGATTTTCAACAAATTTCTATCGTTGTCCTTCAATTTTTTAATCACGAATTAAAACTGCGTGAAATCTGCTCGAAATCGCTCCAAGACAGTTCGCCCATATACCAACTGTCATTGTGGCGATTTGGAGCAATTTTTGTTCTTCATTTGAAAATCGAAGGACAATGGTATAAAATTTTAAAGAAATCACGTTTTGCTCAGAAAGTTACACTGTTTTACTGCCTATAATCGCATACCAGTCCCATACGGATTTTCATCGTTTTTGAGTTAAATATCAAATTCCATCTATTTCTTGCTCTACTATCGATTAAGGAAACAAAAAAGTATGTTTTATTTGGAAAAAGTCAGAAAAAAATGTGAGGTCAAATTGTCCCATCTTGAAAATAATCGCATATCAGTCCCAACAAATGTTTTTCCTGAGTATGGGCATATTTTTTCAACAATCCATATAATTAATACTTGGTGTTGTTTTACAAGCTTTTCACTATTAAAAAACCATCAAATAATTAATAATTGCAAGGTTATTTCAAATAAATTCCACACAAAAGATAATTTTAAGTAGACACTGAAACTGCAACTTTTTTTGGAAGTTCGTTCCCGAAAGGTTATTGGTTTCGTCAATCAGAGGGTTAATAGCCTTGAGCAATGCTGCTTTCTGCGAGGGGTTAATTTCCTGTGGATGATCTGCTCACTTCTAATGATCATTCAAGTTGAAATTGTCAGAACTCAAAAGAAATCGTTTTTGTTGCTTAGCTAAAAACAGCTTGTACCTCTTTTCATCTCCGTCGTCTTCCGTCATGTCACTGTTGTAATGAAATTGGAAACTTCCCTTTCTCAATACCACTTTTCCATAATGCTAAATGCACGGGCTAATGCGGAATTATTTTATTCAGCAAGTATTGCGAAACAAAGAAGACAAAAGAAAGGATATTATTCAGTACTTCAGTAGCATATCCAAGACTTCAACCTTATATTTTGCTTTTTCAACGACGACCTTCAAGTCGGGGTAAGTATTGGGTGGATGTTTCCGCCATTCTCCATGCAGAATATTTAGACGCTGTCTGCGGCCATAAACGTCTGCCCATATTCAAAATACTACTTGAGAAAAATGTGGAGTAGTACACCGAGTGGTTGAAAGTGAGACTGGTATGCGATTATTTTGCTGCTCGATGGCCTAAATAATCGCATATTAGTCTTTTCCTTATTTTTCATTGTAATTTTCACGATAAAGACATTTTTTCAATGAAGGAGTTATGATTGAGGTCTATTTCATTACATCATGAAGAAAAAATTAGAACAACCCACCCCAAACAGGAGAAATATCCAAAACAAGAAAAATATTTTCAAGCGCTGTTTTCTCAACTTGATGATTTTCCAGATGGGACTGATATGCGATTATAGGCAGTTCAGCTGATATATAAAAATCAGAAATCCGTGAATAGCTGAACAATCCAATTAGAAGAACACAACAATTGATTAAGGCTCAAACTTTTACGTGCATGTTTGTTATATGCTATCCAAAAACAAAAAAAAAAATACCGAAATTTCAGTTTATTCGCTTTAAAAGGCCGGATAAACCAAGATGCAAAATAAATATTTATCAAGAGGAGCTCACTCGATCCACAAAGGAAATTACATACTTTTAAATTCTATCTAGTTCGAGATAAAATTAAAAAAAAACTACCCGTGAGAAATAACATCTGATTCGATTACTCTGCAGGAATACGGTGCAGAAAGTTTTCAATCAAAAGTTTATTATTAAAAATTTTGGTTTGGTAACTATTTTAATTTTTCGAACATTTTTGGATGCTTGTTGAGTAGATTGTACTTTGTTAAATACAGTTCTTAATCGGACCCCTTAGATACTACATTTGAGCATTTCTTGGAATGTAGATTCGTTTTATATTACGAAGTTATCAATCAATTTAAACGGCCTCACTTGAAAAAGAAAGTTGACCTAAGCACGGAAGGATATGATTATAATCGAAACTTTAAAAATTGCAACTTGTTCCAAATTTTTACATATGTTGTTTTCGATGAGATATATTTGCATGTTTCGAATGGCCTCTGAAAAATAAAAAATGAGAATAGAAACAGATTTCTTAGCTCCATCCAATGTCGAGCTAACATTTGGCATTTCAAATACAGAATAATAACAATTCGTTTTAACCCGTTTCATTTTTCATCACTTATCTCAACACAAAATCATAGAATCAACCAAACACAAGAAAGCTACCAAAACTACTGCACAATTTAATAACATGTAATTATGCAAAACTCTGCACACTGGTGCCTCCTTCATCAAAATCCGCTCCCTTCTGTGTGTGTGAGTTAAATGTCAGAAATCAAAAATGGAAATGTCTTTTTCCGCAAAGAACAGTCGCTGCTGTACGACTTCAGCTTAGGAAACGTTTCTAAGTTACAATTTGTCTTATGTAGATTTGCACTTCCCCTGCCCTGATTGCAACTTTTGCAGACTCTGACTGTTCGTACATCGTACCCAAACGTGGTTCACTAATGGGGCACGGTTCCCAAGGATCTGTCATAAACGAAAGTGTGCACATATATATAGCGCCTGACTACCCCCGGAAACAACCCACACAGCATGATTTCCGATGATTTGATTTCTTCAAATCATCTTCTTTCATCGTACCCATAAGAACGACTCCTGTTGGGATGATTTAGAGACAGGCTCTTGACTGGCTCTATTCCGTTTCTGCCAGATGCCAGAAAGTTTCATCTTTTATACATGAATCAACAAAAATCGAACGAGTTATACTTGCGAGCCCCCCTTCGCCTCTCATATGGCGCAAGACATTTATGTATGTGTACAGAAATATCATCCCTCATCCATCTTTCGGCTTCCAACCCTAAATGTGGGCGGAAGGATGCTCCGGTAAAAATCTAACAGCGAGCCATTGCGCTGCTGCTGAACCTCGGTGTGGATCCGGCGGAGAGGAGAGCGGAATATTGTCAGAAAATAAGTGCGGTAAATGCACTTTGTATCCTTTTAACTAACCTATTCCCAGATGTAATTGCATATTTCCGAGCTGTTCCGAGGTGAGACTTGGTACCTCTGCACCAACGGCCGCTGACTTTTGGTGAGAAGCATAATTGGCAAAAGTGTCACATAGAAATCCGGTGAAAATTGAGCTGGTAGAATATTTTGTCGTGTCGCCATTCGACTATTAAAAACTTCGTCTCTATTCAGTAAAGGATAGCATACAAACTCAAAAAGTTGATTCCAGATTCTGATAAAGTTACTAAAAACGATGTTTCATGGGTCACTCTTGCGATAAGCAATCGAACATTTCTCGCTCATTCAGCTTACAGTATTCTATTTTGGCTGAGATCTAGCAAGTAACGAGAAAACTAGAAGAGCGAACAATCGAGGGGGTGCTGTATCATTACAGCAGCAGCAGCAAAAAACCGGACAGATTGTAATATCCTTCAGCATCGAGGGGAGGTTGGGAATTTGAATTCGAAGCTCTGTACCCTCGCTGCATTCTGTCAGCCAATGTGATTCTATTTTTGTGCATCGCATAATGACGAACAGTAAATCCAACAAGCGCGGTATAGGATGGTATTTCTAATCCCTTCGACCCTCGTTGATGCTAGAAAAATGTTGTGTAAGTACTCTTCTCAACCCTGCTTTTATTTGATGCCATATGCTAAAATAGTTGAATCCTATCTGAATTCCATTCGATTTCATTGAACCGAAATTTACCGATAGAGCTGAGATTTCGCAGCGGTTTGAGCCGTTTTTTCGCGGAAGACAATATTATTCGATATGCATCGGTTCGTAAGATGCTATTACTTTTTACGATTATTGCCGCTGTTGGCTCATTCACGCTGATGGTGGTATAGAGATGTCCTTATTCACCATCCGGTGCCTTGATCTCGACGGGCAGTTTTTATCCTCGCTGATGGGTATCGTCTTTGGAATGGAAGCAGTATCCAGAATGGCTGTCGTTTCGGAAGTAATTATCGTTAGTTACACTTTCTTTCTTATTGCAATTATTGTGTATCTCGCTGCTGAATTCCCCGCTAAGATGATGCTCAAAACATCGAAAAACTTTGCTGTGAAATCAATACCATGCTTGTGTAGGACAGAAATTTTTTCAGCTATTAAGCTATTGGCATAAGCGGTTTACTTATTAGCGAAGACTGTGGAAAATATTTCCTACAAGAAGAAGACAATCGACTCACAGCACAGTGAAGAAGGGTAGCTATCAGTCATAGCTATTATTCGATAATGAGAGCAATTATAATGAAAACTCACCACAGACTCTGAAAATTTATAAACCATCAGAACCATTTCAACCTCACCATTAGTTTTTAGACCTGGACTTCAGCTTACACGCCTTTGTCCGTTCAATGAATCATAAAGTTCAGAAAATAACTGATCCGGTAATATCGCAAACTTTGATTACACCGTATCTCTCTCTCTTTCTGTCTCAGACCAAGGGGCGGTGAAACGACATTCTGTAGATACCTAAAACAAGAAATGCCAATAATAAGCAAATTAAAAATTTCTCGATTGAATTTAAATGAGTTTGCATTTCTTCCTATCCGACGCTCGGTGCCGTCACAGAGCTCCCTTCTCCTGCAGTTTAGTACGGTTCAACATCCAGCAAAGCTATTCAACTAGCAGAGCGTAGAATGATCGTCTTTGCGTTTTGTAGCGTTTTTATTGATCTTTACTTATTTTTTTTTCGCTGATTAAACAGTTAGCGCCGATAATTGATAAGTCACTAACTGATAAAGTAGCGCCACTAGTTAATAAAAATAGATTAGAGGAATCTCCGCTAATCGCTAAGCTGCTTTTTTATAAATTGTTAGAAGCTTCAATTTATTATTCAAAACTCTGGCCGTTACTATGGCGGACGAAAACATGCATGAAAACATGTTTTTGAATTCTTTCATCATTTTATTTCTCAATTCCTCCTCAGTTTTCGCGACAAAATTGTTAGAGTAGATTTTGCGTTTCAGGTTTTTTTTTTCCGTGTTGGGTATTTTCGTCACTGCGACCAATTTTTTGATATTTTGTGACATATTCCCCCTTTTTAATTTTGCTTAGTCAGGATAACGTATCACTATTGGAAGTGGTCGTTATAGTCTGGCCTATAGCATTAGTCCAGTCCGGTATTATACTTCGTATGAATCGCACAACCGTACTGGGATTTGTTCTCCAGATTTCAGAGGGTTCCAGAAGACCTCTCTCGAAGAACTTATATCTTTTGATAAAAATTGCCGGACATCGGCATAACAGATGTTCCGAGTCTTCTTTTTCCATGCCACATACTCGACATGTATCATCTTGAAGTTTTTTCATAACCTTCAAATGATAACGGCTCGGACAATGCCCTGTTATTAAACCAGTATACGTGCTTAGATCTTTTTTTGAAAGATCCAGTATTTTACGAGTCATAGAAACGTTCGGAGTGATGAACCGTTTCGACTGCCTACCGATGAAGGTGTTTGTCCAGTTGGATTCCACTTTCAGAGTTTCCCATGCTTTTAGTTCCATTCTAAGGGAACAAGCGGATAGACCACAGAAGGGTTCTGGTCCTATGAACTGATGAGACGATCCAAGTCTTGCCAATTCATCGGCTCTTTCGTTCCCATCTATTCCACAGTGACCAGGAACCCAGTATAAGTCTACTTGATTATTACAACCCAGTGTCTGGAGTGATTGAACACACTCCCAAACTAGTTTTGATGTGCATGTCGCAGACTTCAAAGCCTTCAACGCTGCTTGACTGTCGGACATCATGCAAATGTTTGAGTGTCTGTATTTCCTGCGTAGGCATATTTCAGAACATTCTAGTATTGCTTGGACTACAGCTTGGAAGACAGTTGGCCATTGGCCCATTGGAACTGACAGGTCTATTCCTGGGCCAGTTACTCCTGCTCCCACTCGATTGTTCATTTTTGAACCATCTGTGTAGAAAATGATTGATCCTGGGCGGAGATCAGGACCACCGCGTTCCCAAACATCACGCTCAGGTTCAAACATTCGAAATCGTCTTTCAAAATTGTATCTTTTCTCCATCCGGTCTTCATTGTTTATCACTAGGGGATTGATACGAATAGTTTTTAGAATACCTAGATGACCCGTTAAATCACCCTCAAAGAGCCTTAATGATCTTTTGATCCGTAAGGCACTCTTTTCGGCTTCTAATTTTATGAATTGATGCAGTGGAAGCATAAACAGTAGAGCTTCCAATGCCTTGGTGGGTGTGCTTCTCATTGCACCCGTTATTGAGAGAGTGGCTAGCCGTTGAAGTTTTTCCAACTTATCTTGAGCACCTTTCTCCCTTGTTTTTGTCCACCAGACTAGTGAAGCATAGGAAATTCTGGGTCTCACTATAGCCGAATATATCCTATGGATCATTTTCGGTTTGAGTCCCCTTTGTTTACCAAAAGTTTTATTACATATCCATAGAGTATTTGTAGCTTTTTTTATTGCCTGCTCTAGATGTGTATTCCAGTTAAGTTTTTTGTCAAGAGTTACTCCAAGGTATTTGACGTTATCTGAGAGTTTAAGAAGCTCACCTTTTAGCATAATATCATTAAGCCTAGTCTTTTTTCTACGTGTAAATGGGACGATAGTGGTTTTTGAAGGATTTACATTTAAGCCTTCCCTATCGCACCACGAGGAAATAATGTTTAAGGCAGTTTGCATTCGGTCTGTGATGATATCATCATACTTGCCACGAACAATAATGACAATATCATCAGCAAATCCAACTACTTCAAAGCCTTCTTCCATCAATTTTTTTAGAAGATCATCAACTATTAATGACCACAGCAGAGGAGATATCACCCCTCCTTGTGGGCACCCTTTTATAGCTGTTACACTTATATTAGAGCTACCAAGGCTTGCTGCTATTTCTCTTTTTGATAACATCTCGCTTATCCAATGAATAATGCAATTGTGCAATTGTCTTTTCAGGTTTGCCCAGAAATTCTCCAGCTGAGGGACGTTGGCGGGTTCGCGGACTAGGGTACCACATCGATATTCAGCCGTTCCATCGTCTCCAATGATCGCTTCGTGCAGTCGGCTGACGCCAGATCCTGCCAGGACACCGCATCTACGCCCTTATGGTATTTCTTGATGAACGACGCAACTTCCGGCAGGCACTTCGTACTATAAATTCCCCCGTTCACGGCCAGTCCGTAGCAAAAAACGAGTGGTTTTGACATCACCTACTCGCTAATTGTCAGCCACAGCAGCACCTTCTTGGAAACACAGCCAATGCCGGCGTCACACTATTTTTCCGAGTGGGTAGTAAGAGATAGGGAAGGTTCATGGGTAACAAAGGCGATGCCAGGGGGGACCTACTGATACCGGGACAATTTGTTTTCGAAAAACTGACAGTGCATCAACAGTAGTGTGCCTATGGAATGTATAAGCAAAATTTGATTTTCGAATTTTGTTCAGTAGTTTGCATTAGAAAGATGGACTTTTTTCGGATGGTGATAGGAAAAAACTAAAAGAGATAATTGAGTTTGATGAATTTTCTATGCAAGGTATTAGCTGACACGCAAAAGAAATCTACGCTCTTGCGAGCAGCCTTTCGGCAGATAACCGCAACATTCAGTATGGCGGACTTAAACATGCGTGTACATGTTTCTATGTTCTTTCTTCGTTCTATTTATAAATTTCTCCTCAGTTTTTGGGACCAGTTATTGGAGTAGATCTTCCTCTTTATATTTACCCCGAAACTTTCAATGGGACGCACCTGAGGGATTCTGGGATAGTTCGCCGACTTGGGTGCCACATCGATATTCAGCCGCTTCAGCTCCTCCAGCGCCTCGAGTAGTAGACCGACGACAGATCCAGCTAGAACACCGCGTCGTCGCCCTTATGGTATTTTCTGATGAACGACGCAATTTCCGGCAGGAACTTCTTTGAAAACAATTAAATCCCAAGGAATATTGTTTTCCGTTACAAGTTTTCTCAGGAACATGGAAATTTGCGCTGGGGGACTCGAACATTGCTAAGTCGCAGAAAGTCTTTTTTTTTATAAAACAGATAGAGATTACCACACTCAAAATAATTTTCACGTTATAATAACCGGAAAAGTTATGTTAATATCTTCCATTGTCATTTTCACGTAGATTTTGCATGATTGTCATTTGAGTGCATCATGATCTGGTGAGATGATTTATCCTGTGAATATAATTTAGTAGGCATATGCGTTCCATGCGATTTTCACATAGAACCTAATTACCGGTAAAGTGGAAAACATTTGATTAACTGATAGTTACTACGTTTTATAAAACGTATAATTTTCGATTGTGGTTTCCCAAATTCTTAAGAGAGAGAAAATAGTTTGCAAAATTTATCGAAATAAAAACTGATAAATATTATGACATTCGCCGTTGATAATTACTGTAGCTGCAACTGTTTATGTTCAGGTAACTCCTGGATTTTTGAACTGAATCCGAGTAAAACCTGTAAGCTAAAGATTCGATGTCGAATTCTTATGTTTTAGTAAAGCGGGCAATGTATGCAGTTTGCGAGGATGCGAAAATGAACGGGAATAGAAGGTGTGACTTTTAGGCTTAGAAAAATTTTTTCCCTCGTCCAGACGGGAATTTTTTTTCTAAAATTTTTTCTAAGCCTCAAAGTCACACCTTCTATTCCCGTTCATTTTCGCATCCTCGCAAACTGCATACATTGCCCGCTTTACTAAAACTTAAAATGTAAGTCATATGACAAAAATAAAATTAGTTCGTAAAGGAATTCTTATGGTTTTTCTAAATCTCACTCAAGCCATCGAAAAATCCTTTCTATGTTCAGAGACTGAATTACACAAAAGCTTCGCCATTTTGATTTCTGTATATTTTCGCAGCGTGGGAGTCCCCGTGGTGTTGGTGCTGAGGTGGAGATAGATGGGGAACGATTTGAAGTGGTTGACGAATTCGTTTATCTTGCTACGCTCGTGACATGCGACAACGATATGAGCCGTGAAGTGAAACGACGAGTTGCAGCTGCGAACAGGGCTTTCTACGGACTGCGTAACCAGCTAAGGTCCCGTAGTTTGCAAACTCGCACAAAACTAGCGCTGTATAGGACGCTGATACTCCCGGTGGCCCCTTACTGACATGAAGCATGGACGCTGAAGGAAGCTGATCGACGAGTGCTCGGAGTTTTTGAGCGTAAAGTTCTGTGATCGATACTTGGCGGTGAAATTGAAAGGTGGAGTGTGGCGCAGGAGCATGAATCACGAGTTGTACCAGGTATACAAACATGCTGATAAAGTGAAGGTAATACAGCGGGGCAGGCTTCAGTGGGCTGGACACGTAGCCAGGATGCCTGACGAGAGAGCCGCCAAAACTATCTTCAGTAGAGAACCAGAAAGAAGCCGTCGGCTCCGTGGTAGGCCTCGCACGCGGTGGATGTGCGCGGTGGAAGAGGATGCACGATCTGCTAGTGTACAGGGAGACTGGAGAACGGCTGCCCAAGACAGAAGAAGCTGGACATCTCTGATTCGTTCGGCCCTAGACCGGTGAACGGTCCGTTGGCCAAAAAAGTAAAGTAAGTACCGTTTTGATTCAAACTTCGAACAGTTTCAAACTTCGAACACTTCACAATAAAAATCGAATTATTAGAGCTAGTTTAATAAAAAGCATGATTACTATACACCATTTTGTTCCTTGGAATGTCCTTCACCCAGTGATGTATGGTTCTTTACTGTAGGGCCACTTCCGGGGAATCAGCAGGCGTTGAAAAAAGTGACAGTCAGTATTCAGACGGTTTGCCTATCTATCTCTCAGCGATTACGTTGAAGTGTTCGAAGTTTGAGTCAAAGCCGATTTCTAAATTCTCGTTGTTTTCGTGAATAAAATGTGTTTAAATCTGTATAAATAGCACTTAATTGCAACAATAATAAAATAACCAACATGCTAAACCTTTAAGATCGATGAGAAAGTTCATTTTTTGTTGATTTTTTTGTGCAAGAAGTTACATCATAGCTTAAGTGTTTGAAATTTGATGCATTACGGTATATTTTCGCACGAGAGTTCACGCGATACTTCATTCTGTTTGACGTTTCCAAGTTCACGTAGATACTACGTGATAAAACATAGTATGCAAGTGATTTCACGTAGATGTTATGTTTGTCACATAAATCTTGCAAAATGTCAGAAAACGAATAAGTACAGGAAATTTCACGGAACAATAATATGAAAAATATTTCAAGTGCAGATCTCGTCTATTTCTAAGACATTTGGAGTGATGAGTGATGAGTGATGAGTTCACACAGAGAAAAAAAAGCATTTGGAATAAAAAAACTTTTACTTTGCTTGTTTTAAAAGTGACATTTTGTCCTCCTTGAGGCACAACTATCCGAAGACCGATTGAGCCAAAATTTTGCATAGAGATTTTTTTCCGAACTGTAACTTGTTGTGTAACGGTGAAATTGTGCAAATGTTACATCAAAGGTTCATTGCATTACCATTCTCTGCGTGAGAACGATTAAACTGACTGACATGAGTAGGGGGGCAGGCACCCTTCTTACTTCGCCTGACGAATAGGAGACCTTGTTTTATCTGTGTTGGCAAAATTATTTTACTTTACCCTCCTTCATGCTGAAACATCATCCCGGTTTCCGTATCACTGCCGCTCGAACTGGAACCGTTGTTTGTGTTAATGAGACAACAGTTTTAACTTGGTTTTGGAAAAGTTTACTTCTTTGTTTTTTTTTTTACAGATAATTCCCAATAAACCATGTGAGGCAAAACTTTTCAAACTGCTATGGGAATGCATCTTATCAAGTGATTTTCATTCTAAATTGAACTATTTGTTGTTTAGATAAAAACATGAATTGCGCTATAACAGTGAGGGACTTCGGCAGAAAGTTGTACTCGGGGAGACGCTATGGCAACACTGTAGCGATCTCAATCCATCTGTCAAAAGCGGTTTCAGTCAGTCGTATTAATATCTGATTTGATTTAAATCTCACTTAGTAGCCAGTGATGCTAAAATTACTTTGATGTTTATGCTGTTGCCCTATTGAGGGTTCTTTCCCCCGCTGATCTCTAGTTTCAGTATAACTTTAGTCATTGGCCGTATTTTATTTCACTACTTAGTGATGCTAATAAACAGCGTCGAAGTAGGCCCGTAGCTATGTAATGGACTAGAGGGACTTAGCCCTCCCACGCATTTGCATTACTCCTGACGTTATTTTCCTAAACTGTGTAAAAAAAGCGAATTCTTTAACTATTCACGCTTTTAGATTATTTTTTGTATATACGAGCTGAATGTATAACTGGATGATGCTTTATAACTCAATATCTGGGATTAAAAAAAAAACTCAAAAATATTGTATGTGGTGATCAGCATATAATTAGTTTTATATTGCGTGTAAAACACATATCAAAGATAATTACATTCACATTAGATTGACGAATGATTGGAACGGAGATGATTTATTTGGTTTCGGCCTCCAGTTTGTTAAAAACTGGGTGCAACATTTCAAACCCGTGCAGGTTTATTTTTCATCAAACTTTAATGTCATGATATTGCAGGCCACGCTTTCGGTCGGCTTCGTGTAGCATTTTTAGCTATTTGACACGACAATATATCGGTTTCTACTGGAGAGCGATGACTAGCAGCTAGTGCCACGGAGCAACGTTCACAGCTGGGAAAGTGGAAAACTAGCTTGTTCGAAATTAAGTTATTCCGAACATGAGAACAGCATTTTCATCTGAAGTCGTTTCGCCGCAAATGGGTTTTGAAAGCCCGCTCCAGTTTTGGCGTGCCAGTAGCTCCGAACAGAGGAAACCACATATGCTAATGCTGAATCTGGCACGGACCGAATGTGGTCTGAAAATAGTAGACTTTTCCAACTGAAAGCTGTAGCTGTGTGGGAACAAAAGCCTGACGCTGATGTCCTTCGTGAGTATAACCATTTCAAGTGAAATCCCGCAACAGCGTGGTTCACTTCCGTGCCCGCCGCATTGGTCGTTCATCCCAGGCCCAGGCAGTCACTTTTGATGAGGGAAATTTCTCGTTTTGCTTTAAATCAGTCACACATGAGCGACCCGACAAGCTCCAGTCACAAAGAAGAGCCCATTTCATCTGAACGACTTTTCCTCGGCCGCACACAAAATGGCGCTAAATGAAAACGGCCTGTGGCCTTCGCCTGTCGCTCGGGTCTCAGTAAATGCCACAACAACTGGAATACAGACGGGAGTGGAATTTTAATGTTTTATACTTAGAAGCACAGGCAGAATTGGTGTTGGGAAATGGATTTGACTTTCGGACGGACTCTTTGAGGCAACCATTAGTAGGAATAATTCCATTATCATACGGCGCTAGTTTTGAGCGAACGTTTCTCGAATGGTTAGCGAAGAAAAAGTCGAATAATTTTATTACACTACGTTACTGTACGATGTTTGAGTTCGTTTTTTTGTGTACTCCAACAAGGTCACAACAACTGAATTTAAAGTAACTTTGTTTCATGTTCCAAACGAGCTTGCACAGAGAGTAAATGTTAATTTGCATTACATTCACGATAATTTGAGGGTAGAATATTCTATGCAGGTAAAAGTTCAAAAACGATATGCAAAACATGCCAGAAATTGTCTTTGGAATTATCCTTTTCCTTTTCACAAAGGAAATAAAATCATACGATTATGATACCCTGTGGGAAAGTTATGGCAAACTATATGATTATTATGTCCTGTTTGAAAAGTAATACATTTTCTAATTTTGCTACATAATATCTATTGTATACCAAATCTTCCACTTTAAAATGTCTTAAAACCAGCCAGTTTTAAACTAATTTCGTTTATTTCTACAGCAAGCGATTGGAAAATTAACTATGCGCTCATCAAAATGCGAGAAATTATGAATTATGTGATGCTAACTATTGTACTGTTGAAAAATGTAAAGCCTTGTTGAACGCATGTTTCGACCAGTCAGAGTTCAAACAAGGCCCTATTACCCAGCTCTCGTTCTAGTCTACAAATACACGCCTATCGTAAATTTAACTATCAGTGGTTATGTATAAAAGCTGCAGAAATTTAGTCGTCATTGTAGAGTGATTGAACGTGGTTCATACTATACAAAAACTGATCCTGGTTCGTGCTATTAACTAAATTATCGATAAACTATTGAATAGTCAAAGATTTTAAATTAAATATTTTTTAAGCTGCTTCTCTTTGTTAACAATACATACCTTTGATTTTTTAATGAAACTACCTCAACTAGCCCTGATAGCTAAGCAAATGAAAGATGTAAATTCGGCTGCCAATGTCTTTTATTATAGAAAAGAGTCTCCGATTGTGATTTTTTTTAAATAATACAATATTAGTTTTTTGCTCCTGGTTCGCTCAGCAATTGTTCGTGGTTCGTGCCAACAGTTTGACCAAATCACCGCTAGAGGCAGTGCGCATTATATATTTTTAATCTAAGAGTTTCAGTTAACCGCTATGGAAAAACGTCGCGAAAAATCGAGACAAACAGTTGGACTTTTCTGTAAAACACAGGAATTGGATATAAAAACGATAATTTAACTAACAAACCAAGGTAATATTGATTTTCTGGCCATTAGAATAAATAAGTCGCTCTAATAATGAAACTGGCCAGAAAGACGCCCCACGAAGTTTCTCCAGGAAATCATAAGTCGCGATATTTGGCAAGAGAAACAAAACTATGTGTAGTAGAGCAGTAAGTGTGACAAAGTAAGAATAAAATCATATTACACACCAGCGGTATTACTAATAATAGAAGCGCGGGTAAAGCAGGCACCCGAGCATATCTCACGATAGATCAACGATTCTGGGCGCAGTGAAGAAGTCCATACAGAAAAAAGTGTGAAACCCTCAAAGTAAATTTCTGTTTGAAAAAATGTCTGCATTCATATTGTCGCCATATTGTATTGAAATATTATATTGAAATAGTCTGAATACTAATTATTTACAAGTTTCTTCCACATAGGGTTACCATTTCGTCGGAGTTAAAAATCAGGACAACTTTATTCCAGCAAAAATTTGATATAAGCTATTTTTATTTTTTGAGGTATCAATAAATGAAACACGTAATTTGAGATTTGGACTTCAAAATACGCTAAAAGACTCATATATGACACATTCTCTGCGAAGCTACACCAACAAACCAATTTTTGAAATGCATATTTCAGCAATGCGAATAATTTTCCTAGATTCTATAGTGTTTGAACCTTCCAAAAACGTAAATGTCAAATTTATAGTCTTTAAGAAACTGTAGAAAACTAATTGCAAAGTTCAAGTAAAATAAACAAAAAAACAAGCGTTTTTGGTTACATATTTTTGAAATGGTTACAAATGATCAGGAGTATGTATTTATAATACATTTTTTATGTTATATGACTGTGAAATAAGTGCTTTATTCGATGCTTAAAGGGTTTTGAAGTGAAATTTCAAATATGTTGATCTTAGGCCAATATGACAACAGGGGTAATTTAGTGTTGTAACGTCGCGAATAAAGTACAGTTTTTTACTTCATGGGAACTCTTTACATTTAATCAAAGTAATATTTTGTTTTTTTCTTTATATTCAAAAATACCATTAATTTGATACTAAAAGATCGCATCTAGGTTGAATACAACTTGAGTCACAACCGGGTTTAGTTTGCGTTGTAACGTCACGAAATTTTTTTCGCCCCTTATATAACATTCGTCTATGTTTAAAAACATACTTGATGCGTCTAAATTAGTTCACGTTACATCTGTCACATAACAGAGAATAAATTTTGTAAACTGGATTAATGTTTTTAATTATTAAACTGTGGGTCATCCATGAGTAACGTTACATTCTAAAAAATTCTAATATTATTCTATTATATTATATTACAATGCATTGCGTGAGGGAGAATTGAAAATTGTCTACTTCCGCGTTACGTAACATGCGAATATTCCCTAAAAGAAAAACTATTGACGCAAGGTAACCGTATTAATGAAATGAATTGGTACTTCGTCCGCATTGTCAAGTCAATCTTCCGAATGTGATGGTTATCGCAATTACGGGAAGTGACATCACCACATTTAACGATGAGAAGAACATTTTTGAACGACCAACACTACAATAAGCCAGCTATTTATTTTTGGGGCAAGTCTAGATGAAAAAATCTTCAGCGGCAAAAATGCACTCGAATTTTCTTGAATAAGTAGTGTGAGTTTTAAAAAATCAAGGAAATATTACGGGAGCGAAAAAAGCTAACTAGCGGCATTTTTGTGTTATTATTATTTTTTAAAGGTTTCTTGTATTTATTGGAACTAAGGACACATTTGTAAACTTAAGGACACATTTGTAAACTTTAATATAAATGCTGAATAAACTGCTAACGTACTCTAACATTGTGAAAAAACTACAATAAAAATAAATTTAATATGTTTTACACATAATGTCATATAAGACACTTTTGAGAGTATTTATGATGCATATGTCACTTATGAAAAGAATTGATTTGATCATAACTCACATTCCTTCACTGAAAATCTCCAAGTTTAAGTTTGGTTTTTTATACCAAACATTAAACGACAAAGTAAATTTGTTACGTAATTTATGAATAACCCCACAAACCAAGTGCATAAAAAAGAAGTAGAAATATATAAAATCAGATATTGAACTAATTCATACGAAAATGTCTAAGAAATATGTGATAAATAATGGATATCGACTGATTCATATTTTCGTGACGTTACAACGGAGTGAGAATACCCCTTGCTGAAAAATGAGCGTTGTAACGTCACGAAATATAAAAGCTTCTCAAATATAGATGTTACCAGTTATAGGCACTCTAAACATGGCAAAATGTTCGATTATTACTTGTTATCAAATCGTGGAAGAAGAAATTGTTATAAAATTCCAAACAGAGCAGAGTTTTTGACTTTTGTAAGAAAAGCCCCGACACCTCAATTTCTCGCGCGTTGTAACGTCACGCTACATTTTTACTTCCCAAGGTAATATAAACAAAGTAAACAAATATCTTATGCATCATTCTTATAGGAAATTTTGTCTAATTTTCGAATCTGTAATAATATCAAAGGGTTTCATGAAAACAATACAAGTTAGAATTAAAATGATGCCAACAGAATAGTCAAAACGTTGTAACGTCACGGTAGAATGTGTCATATAACGTATTTCCCGAACGATTCAATTTTGCAACTTTGATTTATTAGGCGTTAGTAGATACCTTAAAAAATGCAACACTAGTAAACTGTTCGAAATAAACTCAACAATTGTCAAAAAACGTTTAACGGTTTCAACGACTGGACAATTTCTCTCGTCGACATTCAACCAAAGAAAAAATTCGTTTCTTCCCGGAGTCAAGATGAAAGTACTGAACAGTTTGCTTCCTTTTTGAATATCCGGCATCATTCAGAAAAATCAGGACAAATGCTAAAATATGAAAAATAAATCATGACGCTCCAAATGGATCTCAAAATCAGGACATGTCCTGCTAAATCAGGACGGATGGTATCCCTACTTCCACACTGCTAAGTAGATATATGGAAAATATAACTGTATTTGACACAAAGATGCGTTTATGTTACGTGTAATCCTTCAATTTCCAATGCTGCACTTCTATTTTCATTAGGACGAACCAAGATCATAAATGACGCGAACCACGATTAATATGGCACGAACCAGAAACGAAATTTCGCTTGCATTAAAACTCATACCAATAATATTTTCTAGACATCAGGTGTTTCCAAAGTCAACACATTAAATCGTCTATAGTTGCTCTTTCTATTCAATTTAAATTTTAGTTCAAAAGTATTGCAATTTTAGAAAAATCTTGCATTCATTGCTAGGGTGCCATGAAAAACAATGAGACAGGTGCGAACCACAATCAATGACCCTATAACCGATTACTGCAGCAAGAAGATTGTTGGCTTTCATGAGAAACTGGTTCGACTCGCAGCCGGCAGAGGAGCAAAGTTAAGCAGGCGGACTGCAGTACTGCACAGCATTGCTGTACTGTACATGGGCTGTACATGTACGAACGTATCAGTAATTTGTCCGTATCTGTCGCGTAGCGTTTGCTTTCAGTCATTTGGCGTAACTGTAAGTGTACCGATAGCCAGGGCCGGATTTAGACGGTTGGGGGCCCGGGGCAAATTTGTTTGTGAGGCCCTCTTTTCTTGAAACATTTAGAGGTAACGTTTTGGAAGGTGACGAGCAAAAAAAAAAAAGGTCGCCCCAGGACTAGGGGGGGCCCTTGAATCGGGAGGCCCGAGGCATTTGCCCCCTTTGCTCCCCCTCAAATCCGGGCCTGCCGATAGCGTGTGTGTATGAGCGTTATTAACGAAAAAATCAATGTTTCTTCTCAAGGTTACCAATCAATTGATAAAAAAAGAAAAATGAAAGATAATTTTCACCGAGTTTTACTGCTGCACTCCATTAAATTGATTAGCCCATTTATTGATTAGTGTATTGTAAAAAATACATTGACATAAAACATTGACGTGGGCTTCAAATGGTGAGTTGAGAACCTGGAAGGAGCGACCGACTTAGCTCCGGTCCTCACAAGTTCCTATCTCACGCCTCCACGAGTCACATGATCACAATAGACTGCCAGCTGAAACATGGAAACGGCTGGTTGGCGTAGCCTTGGCAATGTTGTCAATCCGGTGAGCTAAGTGACGCGACCGTTGGCGCGCTATCCATATTCCGGCTGAACTTTGCGAAAACTTTGGTTGCAACGCGGGTAACTTTCGCAATCGAACGAATGAACAGCCAACGGTTTAAAAGGATTTCGGAAGATATAATAATCGCGTGTTATCTTTAACAATTTGACTTTGTCTATATTCTAATATTGGCGGGGATTGGGTTTTTATAGAAAATAATACAAAGCAATATAGCGCCATTTATGTAGCGATGCACCTTCGTCGCGCGGGGAACCAATTATACCAGTCTCGATCGAAGGTTGTAGGGTGGTTCGACGCTGCGGCGCCAACACCTGCGGTAGAGGAAATGCTTCGCCAACCTGAGCTTCTGTTCACCAAGATGGTGCGGCTCAAAACAGCGTCTGTTCTTCATGTTGTTCCATGTCGATGTATGTCCTGGAGTCAGTGTGGGACTCTCAACAGTGGTGATACGATGGTCCTCCGGCGAGACAGGGGGTTGGTGCAGGCCTTACAAGCCAGCCGTAAAAATCATCAGTACAGGAAGCAAACAATGTAAACTCGGACCGGAACAATCGGCATAGACCCAGAGAACGAAAACGGACTAACGATTGGAAACTCGGATCATGGAACTGCAAGTCTCTTAATTTTTCGTGAAGTACCTGCATTCTTTCCGACTTATTGAGGGTCCACAAGTTCGACATTGTTATGCTGGAAGGGAGTATCGGTACATACGTACAAAGATGGTTTTACCATCCAACAGCTTTTATTGTGATGGGTGAAATACAGTGCGCGGGATTGGGTGGTGTCTAATCGACAACAGAATGTGCAAGTTGAGGATTAGAGGCCGTTTCTCCAACGTGAGCAAAATTAACGTGCACAGTTCTCACTTAGGAAGTAACGACGACGATAAGGACGCCTTTCACGCGCAACTGGAGCGTGCATACGATAGCTGCCCAAATCATGATGTCAAAGCGGCTAACGAAAAAAAACAGCCTTCGACTAATTGACTCCGCCGCCTCCAAAAACAAGGCCATACGTAGTACCTACTTCCAGCATACCCTCCCATATCGGTACACCTGGAGATCACCACAACAGACCGAATCTCAAATCGATCACGTTTTGCTTGATGGAAGGCACTTCTCGGATATTATCGACGTTCGAACCTACCGTGGCGCAAACGTCGATTCTGACCATTATCTTATGATGGTCAAAATGAGTCAAAGACTTTCGATTGTAAACAACAACCTGGAACGACTCAAATTTCCCGAAGTCGTTACTGAATACGTGCAAAGCCTTGAGGCAGCACTGCCAAAAGAGGGTGAACTCATCGAAGCCCCTCTAGAGGACTGCCAAAGTAATGTAAAAGCAGCCATTAACAGCGCAGCGGAAGGTGCCATAGGATTCATTGAGAGGAATCGACGTAACGGCTGGTTCGACGAGGAGTGTCACACGATTCTCTTCTAGAATGCAGCGCTAGCATCGATGTAGCCACAAGGGACCCATCAAAACGTGATGCGATATAAACTGAAGCGAAGATAACAGACCCATCTGTTCCGGACAAAAAGTGCCGAGTGGAGTGTGAGGAAATGGAGCAACTGTATCGTTTTCAAAAAACACGTAAGTTCTACGGCTTTGTGCCGCGAGCTGAAATGTATCGGGATAAGGATGGAGGAATCTTGACGAATGAACGTGATGTGATCGACAGGTGGAAGCAGCACTACAATGAACACCTGAATGGCGCAGAGGCAGAGGGCCAAAACGACATGAGGAACCCGACCTCTACGATGGGTGAAGTTAAGGATGCCAACAATAAATCAGCTGGAAAAGATGGTTGGCAGCGGAGCTTATCAAACTGGGCTCGGATAGGTTGGCTTCCTGTCTGCACCAGCTGATAGTCAGGATCTGGGATACAGAACCGGAGGTGTGGAAGGAGAGAGTAATATGCCCAATTTACAAGTTAGAATGTGAGAACTATCGAGCGATCACGATTCTCAAAGCAGCCTACAATGTGCTCTCCCAGATCGTCTTTCGCCGTCTGTCGCCGGAGGTTTGTTGGAAGTTATCAAGCCGGTTTTATGGGGCGATCGACAACGGACCAAATCTACACGCTGCGGCAGATCCTCCAAAAGTGTCGCAAATACCAAGTTCCCACGCACCACCTAATCATCGATTTCAAGGCCGCCTACGATACTATCGACCGTGTAGAGCTATGGAAAATTATGGACGAAAATGGTTTCCTTGCGAAACTAACAAGACTGATCAAGGCCACGATGCATGGTGTTCAGTGCTGTGTGAAGATTTCGGATGCATCAAGCCCGTTTGAAACACGCAAGGGGCTTCGACAAGGCGACGGTCTTTCCTGCCTCCTGTTGCGCTTGAAGGTGTGATGAAACGTGCGGCCTTTAATATGCGGGGCACGATCTTTAAAAAATCCAGTCAGTTCATCTGCTTCGCTGACGACGTGGACCTTGTTGGAAGGACGTTCCAGGCGGTTGATGAACAGTACACCAAACTGAAACGTGAAGCAGAAAAGGTTGGATTGAAAGTGAATACGTCGGAAACCAAGTATCTGCTAGCAGGAGGAACCGACCGCGATAGGGCTCGCATAGGCAGTAGTGTAGTAATTGACGGAGACGAGTTCGAGGTGGTTGACGAATTTGTAAACCTCGCAACTTCGGTAACGTCAGACAACAACTGCAGCAGAAAAATCCGCAGACGTATTTTTCTGGAAGTTGTACCCATTACGGACTCCACAAGACTTTGAGATCTGGTAAACTTCGCCCCAGTACCAAGTGCACCTGTAGACACTTGTAAGACCAGTAGTCCTCTACGAGCACGAGACATGGACGACGTGTGCTTAGGACTATCTTCGGCGGAGTATGTGAGAATGGCGTATGGAGGCGAAGGATGAACCACGAGCTGGCGTAACTCTCCGGCGAACTTAGTATCCAGAAAATCGCGAAAGCTGGAAGGGTACAATGGGCGGAACATGTTGTAAGAATGCCGGACAACAATCCCGCACAAATGGTGTTCGTCTTGAATCCGGTTGGTACAAGACGCGGAGGTGCACAGCGAGCTAGGTGGTTAGACCAAGTGGAGCAAGATCTTAGAAGTTTGGGACTCTCAAGAAACTGAAAACAAGGTGCTATGGACCGAGGACGTTGGCGTAACATTGTGACGCAGGTGAAATCCTGAGGGATCTTTAACAAGGAAATTGAATTGAAGACATTGACGTAATTTTACGTTAAATTTTTTTTGCGACATGCCCAGTAGACACAGTTGTATGGGAAAAAAGCGTTGGTGTAATTTTTTCGCTCCCATGCACTTTTCGTGTTCCTTATGGGTCCTGTAACAACTGTGTAACTTTTCAGATCGATCGGTGGAACCCCTGATTTGCGCCCGATTTTCAAAGTTTCCATACGATTTTATATGGGAAAATCCACTTTTTCAAAACTTATCCTCTATTAATTTCCAGTTGGCTCCTAAAAATATACCAATACATGATATTTGTAGGAAATTTTCCTGGAAATAATTCTTCTGAAGACTGTAAGGCGCTACAGAATTTGTAGAAAAAGTTATTCAGCTTAAACTGATCGAATGTCTGACGAACGGCTCAACATTGAATTTTTCCAGCAACACTGCTGCAGCATGCTGCTGTTGCAAACTCTGATTATTCTACTGGATTATTTTCCTAGAAATTAATTTGTCTTTGGCGCTATTTCACTCAGATTAGTAGTTTTAAAATTTCTTTTGTTGTACAATAAATTATTCTATTTTTTGTTCGAGTCAGTGAAATTTTTCAATAATCATTGTAACTGAAGTAAGCTGGTTAATAATTCTAACAAGCTTTTTCTGCGTTATTCCTTAGAAAAAAAATTGAAAGACGGTTTTTATTACTTGTTGTTTTTATATTCAATTAGCTGGATTAACCAGCTAATTACGCACCATAATGACGGGTGCTATAATGCGTGTTCGTAATCTGCGAACCTGTCTGCTTACGTCGGTTTCGTGATTTCTGATGTTTTGACGTAGAATACGTCTTACGGCAACAATTACAGGGACCCAATTTCAATACAGGGATCCAATTTCAAAACCGAAAACATTGAGAGCGTCACAAAAATTGTCCAATTTCAAAAGCTTTGAACCCAGTAAGTTTCCAACCGATTTCTGTCATTTTGGCAGCAATCGATTGGAAAATCATTTAAGCACCCGTCCAAATGCAGAAATTGTAATCTGATGTTCAAACTATTGTTATATTGAAAATTTTTGAGCATTGTCGAAACGCAAATGTCGACTTTTGATTGGTCGCTTGCTGCATTTCCCTAGACAGGACGACAAAATGGAGTACCTAGTTAGCCGGTAATGCACTCTTTGGGCTATATAAGAGACTGTTTCTTCTCAAGCGAAACAGTTTACTAGCAGCAGGCAACAGCAGCGAACATCAACACCGATGGCAGTAGGCGAAGTGGATCAGCAGCGGGCAACAACGGCGGTAATCCGATTCAGATATCGTTGGGTGAATACAACACGAAAGTGAAAGAGACTCGCACCGCCAGGTGGTTTGAGATGCCTCCATCATCCAGCGTATGCATATATAGGGTGTGTGCACATAACGTGTGTGAATATCTGTAGCGTGTGTCCCTAATATATAAGGTGTGTGGCTTGCTATATAGCGTGTGTGTATGTTTATGGCGTGTAAACATGTCTGTAGCGCGTGTGTGCATGTTTATAGCGCGTGTGGCACCACCACCGCCACCGCCTATATAGTTTATAGCATGTGTGGCTTGCTATATAGCTTGTATGGCTAGCAGTATAGCGATTGAAATTTTCATATATATACATAATTACTAATAAATCACCTCCGGTAGAATTTAATTATCACTGTAAATCATCAATTAAAAAATTTGCAATGTTGAAAAAATATTCACTTGTCAATAAATGGCATTGCCAAACACAATTAACCTCGAAGTTTATCTGAAGAATTTCTGAGCTAGTGAGCCTGAATCACATAATTTTTCGCGCAAGTCATACTAATTGCAGCAATCAGTTGTAAAATTATCTACGCTATCGTAAAATGCAGAAAATTGTTATTTGAACTGTTATATCATAGATGGAGAATGCACTATTTGCCCTTGTCTAAAGCCTCTTCGTAGCCACTGCCTAAATTAAGATATCTTAGTGCAACTTGATACAAAAGACAGCCACAAAACAATTCAATTTCATTTTTGTTTTGGATACGGCAGCAAGTGAAACCGCGGCGCCGGCTACAGAGGTAAACGTCATCTGGAGCAAAGAGACTATTAAATTTTTTAACCCCAATTGAGTGTATTCCCAAACCTATGCCAAGAAAGACATTGATACAAGACAGGCTGTCGTATTCTACGTTACCTCTGCGGTCGTGTCTTATAAAAAACCCCTTCCACTTTTTCTATTTGCAACAATAATGTTGCCAGATTTATTGTTTTTTTTTGCGAAATACATAAAGAGTTTAACTGACGTAAGCAGAGTTGTCAAAGAGGTAGGTAACATATTACGAATTTTCCATTATATCGTCCATCATTCTGGCGCGTAAAAAGCTGGATACATTGACATTCTTATTGTTTTTGCAGTTTTCCTAATTTTTGTTTGATGTAGAAGGTCATGAGGCATCCCAAGCAACAATTGAAACATAATAAAAAAATAAATTGTGATCATTTGTAGCACTAATGAAATTCTGAGGTTTTAGGAAACCTTTTTTGTTACTACGATGAAATTGTAAAGAAACAAGCAACAACTAAAGTTGCATCGCAGCTTCAAAAATCTTCACACCAACAACGTAATTCGCGAGGTTAGATTTGTTGTTGAAACGTATAAACGGCATTTGAAAACCTAACCTTCACTGAATAGATCTAGTGGGTGGAGCATATAGGTTGCCAACGCGATGCTTGCGAGATACAAAAAATAAACATACAAAAATACTTCTAAAAGTTGCTGTCATGTTTTGAAGCCATGTAACAGCAACTTTTGCTCGATCGTTCGCCTTATATTTGTTTTTGAGATGAGGTTATTTACTACGTTGTAACTTTTGGGTGCTTGGACTAGAAGTCGTCCAAAAAGTGTGGGTCTCTAAACGAAATATGATAAATTGCTTTGAATTTCATTATCACGCTAAGGTACTGATAAATTGAAGAAGCAAAATTAAAAACTGGTAATGACCATTGCATTGGCATGATAAGGGAAGCAATATTTAAAACTGAGCCATGAACTTGCAATGCAGCATTTGCCATGTTGTTATCAAATTCCATGCATAAGTTCATACACATTGCGGTTTCATTCTTGAAACTTGTGTTGAAACAACGAAAATGTTGCAATTGGCTCCACCTCCTGCGCTTTTTTTGTCATTGTATATGAAACTGAGATGTAACTGCAACTTAATTTCGCATAAGAATTTGTTGCTGTGATGCACAAAGTTCATTATCGAAACAAATTTTGCTGCTCGGGATGTTCAGTATTATTTCGCTTACATCTAATACCCAACACAGAAATGAGCAAAGGAACTAATAATTTTAATTTTTTCTTTTAAGAAACTGCATACATCCAACGTTACTACAGAATGATACAAATTTCCTTGAAATCGTTCAGCTGCTGCAAGCGGCATGCGAAACCCACATCAAACCAACTCGACTCGTATTTTTCCTCCAGCTAGTCTTTTATTAAATAGTGTTTCAATTTACCGAAGTGAAAATTGCCACATAGAACATCCAGAGAGCTTGCAGCGAAAGCGTGGCAAATGGCAAGGCTGTAGTCCCATATAGTAAGCTCCCTGCCTAGTGACGACGGTCTTTTCTCGCTTTCGCACGATTTCATACAAACACACATCGCCGCCGCACGGATCCACAAATTCTGCAGCAGCAGGTTTTGCGCTCAGCTGCTGTTGACGTCACGTGCTAGGTTCTGGCAAAATCCCAGAGCGTTGCCATGGCAATGGCCAGGGAGCTTATTTCCGAAGCGAAGGGTGCGCTCCGTTGCTGATGCAATTTCATAATGCGCGTGTACTTGTACCGCCTGGCGGTGATGGCGTGGCAGCTGGTAGAACGAGGACCAGCATCAGAATCCATCAGCTATCCCGAGAATCGCGAGTATTGGTATTGGTGGGTGGTGAAAGGCTTTTTCCAATGGTTGCACTTGTTGGCTTGAACAGATGAACGCAGGAAAATAAAAGTTAAACCAAAATGTTTGATTGCTTTTGTCGGCTTGGTAGGTACTTTTGATGACAAATTTGATTGGATTGGCATTCAGGTTCACGGTTTGTTAACTGCGCCAATTGATTCCGCCGAGTTTATTCCATTACGTTGCTGTACAGTTTGTGGTTTGCGATAAAAATTTACATAAGCATTGATTCGAGGTTTATTTCCTGTGTGGCTCTTGCAGCCCGGGTTGATTCATAAATCGGAGCTCAACGTGTTGCACTGGACTTGGTTCATTTAATTTTCCTTATCATTTCATAAAAGATATGACAAAGCGACGATGTAGGCCCTGCAGACACATTTAAACACAGTTCACCGCACCGGTTCATGACTACTTCGGGCCATTAGTATGTGCAGGCAGAGACGATCAAATATTCCTGATTTAATTAGAAGTTGGAGCATCAAATACACAGTAAAAAAAATTTACATATCTTTAAATGCACATAAATGGAGCATTAGAAACCAGGTAATATTCCGTGTGGCATTATATTCACATGCAATGTAAATGAATATATTGTTAATTTGCATGCATATTTATATTCAAAGCTTTAAGTTTACATCACTTAACGTACAAATTTACATGGTTTGAAACGGTTATGTACTGTGCATTATTAACGGTGTGAAATTGTATATGTTTTTCACTTTATGTGCTAGAAACTGATATGTGCATTCATTTGTATTAGCTGTAAATTTCATTTTTTAAGTACTGTGTAGAAGTAAAACAGAGAAACGCACGATGCTGATGTAATATAATGATGGACAGCAATACCACCTGTAATCCTTGAGGCGGCCCTGCGGGGCCTTAGTTCTCCGTTCGCCTTCGGTGATTTTTATTGGATTTTACGATCAAACGAGAGAGAGTGAGACCTGTTAGAGATATTACATCCACCACATCAGTGAAGACCACAGGAACAAACGCTTGTGGGAGAATACAGTCGACAAAAAAACTGAGGTAACATAAACAGCACGAACTGCTGCTCTAGTCTGTTGATTTGGCCCAGACAACAGACAACTACGGGTAACGAAACAAAGGAAATTTGTTCCTAATCTTATAATCAATCATGTTTGCATTGTCAGGCCGTGAGCACTAAACAGCATCCCCCGGCAAGTAAGGGAATAAATGTTAAAGGGGCACCCGCCACGCCACTACTGGCAGGCGAATTGGCCCACAGCGGATTACCGCGGTATGTGTGCGTGTTCGAGCGTTGAAAAGAACTTGATTGTACTTCTACCGGGGGCTTTTTTAGGCGAATGGGTTTTCCGTGAATTGTGTCAGATTTGTACCTTTCTTGTTTTCTGATTGCCTTGTAGTGAAAATGTTTCTGCCGAAACCCGCCTTGGGTTCACTCTAATTGGATTATTTTACTTCAAACAGACATTTCGGGTGAAGCTGGGTTGTGTTTTAAGCTGTAGTGGATTCATTTTGTCGCTTTTCTAGTTTCAACATACTCAAGCTTTGTTTACATCAAGTTTATCAGTAGAAGTACCCACTTGTGTGATGGAACGAAACAAAATGGAAAATAGGATGCTTGTATGTTTTCGTGAGTGCAGCATAATGCTGGCGATATGTGTAGGGCACTTAGTACAAGTTTTAGTACCGTGTAGCGTTTGATAAACTTACTCTTGTGTGCTTGGAATAAAAGGGCGTTCTCGTAATGTGGAAAACTCTGATCAAGTTTAGAGAGTAGAAATATTGAGAATAACCGTAGAGGAAGTGTGGCAGTCTTGGTTTCGATTATACTACTTCTACAATGTATTCCGTTTGTACAACCCATTGATGATCGAATCTTGTAACCATATTTACTTAAATTCAAGATTTACTTCCCAATCGATTGATGCAATGATAAAGTACAAATTGCATTTATTTTACACCCCTATGACCTTCGTCAAAGACGTAGTTCTACGTCGAAAAGTGGAGTTCTGTTGCCAAAATTCATTAAGGGATTAAAAATGTCGCTGTTGAATGTCTAGGCTTTTGCTATAAAATCGAGGAGAATACTCCGAATTTCATATGTGTTATTAGTTTAAAACTTAATTCTTAGCAAACGCTCGAACGTACAATCCAGTTGAAATAAAAAGCAAGTTTTGACGTAGAACTACGTCTATAAGAAAGGTCTATAGGTATGTAAAATGAAAATCTAAAAAGTGTCTAGTGTCTTGGGCAAAGTTGTAGATAATAACTTTGGCATTCAAAAAAAAAAATTGAAAAAAGTGTTGTTTCCATTTTGACATATTTTTTTTATTTTTTATTTTTCCAAGTGCGACAAACTATTTCTGGTTAGCTTATAATGTGTAGCTTTTGCAGAAAGATGACAGAAGATGAAAATTGGAACTTTTTGTCAATTGTTAGCCAACCTTTTTTACTATATTAATTTTCTTGTGCCAACGTAAGAACAATCACATACCGCGACGCGAGACAGAACATAACACTTATTATTCTCTCAAAACATAAAAAGGAGTAAATTTACCTTTTTCGTCGACCAGTTTCGGGCTACGATCTTGCTCATCAGCTGGACGATATCCGACCTTTTCTCAGTTTTCATAAAAAAATATATTAAAAAAAATGAGCTATTTTAGATAAATAATTCTTATTTTTTTCTTCTCTTCTCGAAAAATATTTTTTCCGGATATATGATATTTTTTTAGAAAACAAAATTATTATTTGCAACTTTGCTGGAGACGTGGCCAATTAAACAAACCGTTTAGGTTTTAAAAATATTAGTAGTCATCAATACCTTTTTAGATAGCATTTTTACGTATCTTTTTAAACACGTGTCGTTATTTGAAAACAATAAACAAAAACACAAAATGACATTTTTTGGTCCATATAACCATCAAAGAATAGCATCAACAAAATCAAAAATGATGGATTGAAAAGGTTGCCCGTATTTTTGTGGACTTACTCTCATGTCACCGTTGTTGCTATCACGCTAGAAAAATTTAGATTTTGCCAAATTTTTGATTGCGTGATATTTGATATTTGATTGCGTGAAAGCCAGAAAATATTGCAGATGTGCAGGCTCATTGTCAAGAGTCTGATTTTTTTCAGATTTCGGTCGAGTTTTTCAAGTCATCACTTCAAACTTTGCACCGAATTTCGTAATTTTGTCTAATGCATACCTCACGAATTGTATCTGGAAAAATGACTTTTTTAGACACGAAATGACTGCCAGACTTTTTATTTGCATTTTCCAAAATTTTATTTGAAGCCGAATGACAACTATTGCTGTATATTATTGACATAAACATATTGATACAAGATAATGTATTATAATCATAGCGTCTACTATTCAAACAATTATTGAAAAAAGAGAAGTTTGCTTCGAATTCTAGCGATCATTCTCTCATTGTTTTGGTCGAAAACTTTATACGTTATTCCGCTTCACCTCCCCTCTGCCTTGTGTCAATTCGGCGTTGTGTCTATTCGGCCTTGCGTCCATTCAGCCGTGCGTCCATTCGGCCTCGCGTCCATTCGGCCTCGCGTCCCTTCGGCCTCGTGTCCCTTCGGCCTCGTGTCCATTCGTTCTCGCGTCCGTATGCCTCGTGTCCGTATGCATGCCATTCATTATGCCTAGTGTACTATGCCTTGCGTCCGTATGCCTCGCGTCTGTATGCTTAACGGGGTGTCATCGGTTTTCATATATTTAAAATACTAACTTTTTTGTGTTTAGAGATAAAGGAATGGTTTGTTTGGCAAAATTTCAGAACTTACAAAACTATGAAACTTTGCTGAACAAACAAAATTCCTATCTTCATTGGGTACAAAGTTACAGAGTATTTTAGGTAAAAGTTACTTAAAAGTTAGTTTTTTGTACTTAACTTTTGTTACTTACATTTTACAAGAAAACGTTGTTCTAAAGAAGAATTTGATCATATAAAACACACGTTTTTGTTGAAGACCACACATCGCTAGGACTTTTCCTTATGAAGTTATAACATATTTTAGCTGATTTTTTCAAGAACTTTGACATCGTGTAAAATAAAGAGTGGGTGGATTGGACTTATGGAACTTACAACAATTTTGAGTACTCGAGCTAAACTTTGAGAAAAAGTATTCCAGCTGCCTCTCTTTACCTTATACGGTTTTGAAATAATCAAAAAAATAAGCTAAAATGTGCTATAACATTGTAAGGCAGAGTCCTAGCGATGTGTGGTCTTTAACAAAAACGTGTGTTTCATATGTTCAAATGATTCTTTTTAACAACATTTTCTTGTAAAATATAACTAACAAAACTTAAGTACAAAAAACTAACTTTTAAGTAACTTTTACATTAAATACTCTGTATTTCTGTACCCAATGAAGATATGAATTTTGTTTGTTCAGCAAAGTTTCATATTATTGAAGTTCTAAAACCTTGCAGAACAAACCATTCCTCTATCCCTAAACACAAAAAAGTTAGTATTTTTATTATATGAAACCTACTGTAACATATGCTCGCCGTACTATAATATGGGTGGATTGGGACAAACGTAACCTACCAGAGTTTATAGTACTTGAGCTTAACTTCAAGAAATGGTCGAATATCGACCATTTTTGATTTGAATGAAACTTTGCACACGTATTTGGCTTAGCAAACTGAGCATTTTTCACAGATGGAGAGATTTTTTACACCCATGAGTTACATTCTAAAAGGGCGTATGCCTTTTGGCATAGGTTTTATTCGAAGCATTGTAGCCCAGAAACCGTTGGTTGTATAGAAAAACTGTCTGAGAATGAGTTGTAGGGAATTAAAAATGCACCATAAAAAAAATATACACTGTACAAAAAAAATTTTTTTGACCAAAATAAATAAAAATAAACATTAAATTTCAATTAAAAAAAAAGAGTTTTTTTTTAAAGATATTTGACTTTAATACGCAACTTTAAAAAAAAATTCCGGGATGGAGAAATGAAAAATAATTTTTTTATCGTAGCTTAATTTTTTTTATAAAAATTCTAATTTAAACATTTTTCAAAATATTTGTATTCTGATGATTTTAAAAGATGCAGAGAGTCATTTTGAATCAAAAAGCTCTTGGTAGTAAACATTCTAAAGGCATCGGGTTTCGAGTTGTTTTAAATTTAAGCTCGAAAAATTATACATACACACGTACACGTTTACACATACACGTACAACACGTTTTTCTTAATTTGTCCATGGTTCTCCAGCAAAAACCATATGTTTCAATAACTCAACCCTACCTACACGTTCCCTCTTGCCGAATGTTTCATAAAAAATATGTTTGTCGTGCAACGCTACCTACTTGTTTACTGCCGTGAGATGACATTGTGACGTAGATCCAAGTGATCAGTTTTTCAGTACGGCCCAAAAACGATTGCATTTCTTTGCACTTTTGTATTGAAATGGTGCTTACGTCACTTTGTTTTTTTTTTGAGCTTACGAATAAATAAAAACGAAAAGGAAGATATCAAAAGAAAGGTCTTTGAAAAATGCACAAATTGGCATGAAAAACTCATTTTCGAAAAAATGGCACTTACGTCACTTTGTCATATCACGGCAGTAAAGTACGCAACCAATAACTACTGGGTTACCTATAATATCTGTTTTCGTATATAAATGCGAGTGCACTACTCCAGATGTGTTAGTAACAGTTTGCATTTTGTGAAGATGAATAAAGTGAAGATGGAATACACCAAGCCCAAATGCTGTAAACCCTTTCCTGATCATCGGTGCTCATCAAGCTTACGCAAATTAAACGAAAATGTTATTGCAAAATTAAAATATTGAACAGTCAAGCTCATTCTAATACGTCTTTATCAATTTGTGATTCGTGTAGTTATTGGAATGATAGTCAAGCCACCATTCATCCCTTCGTTGTTTACTATTCAGAATCTGGAACACTTAAGAATATCAGTTTCATCATAATATCAGAAGTACTCCATCATGATACTGTTGCGGTTCAGGTGTTCATTGCCAAATTATTGAGTTTTTTGAAAACAACAATAGAGTTGAAAAAAGCGATATTAATGTCTGATGGAGCTGCCTCACAATATAAAAATAGAAAAAACTTTGCAAGTCTTTGCAAGTTCGAAACAAAATATAACGTCGATGCAGAGTGGCATTTTTTTGCGACTTCTCATGGTAAAGGCCCATGCAATGCAATTGGTGGCATAATAAAACGAATGGCAGGAAATGCAAGTTTAGCTAAAGAACATGAACATCCTATTACAAGCGCAACAGAATTGTATGATTGGTCTAATCAGAAAAGTAAAAAAAAATTATCAAAAATGTCATTCAGTTGGGTATCATATGAAGAATATGAAAAAGGAGTAACAGAATGGAGCAATATTTTCAAAAAATCTACAATAATAGCTGCCACACAAAAGTATTACTCTTTTGTTCCGATTTCAGAAAATAAGATACAAACGAAGCTGTTTTCAAAAGATGACGAATCATTTACTTATGATGTATATAAAATATAAGGTGGAACTAGGTCTGTAAAGTATCTATGTCATAAAAAATATATTTCTAAGATAATAAAACTCGAAAATAAATATTTGATTCTTATATATATTTATATCACTTAGAACATTCAACTCTTTTCTTGAGAACCGTTCGCCCAATCGTTTTGTTGTCAAAGAATGAATTGTATATTTTTGATCAAGCATTCCAATGAACGTATGGTTTTTGCTGGAGAACCATGGACAAATTAAGAAAAACGTGTATTTTTGACTTTCTGCATCTTTTAAAATCATCAGAATACAAATACAGTCATACCTCGATATAAGGCAACTTTATTTTCATTTCCGTTACGTTATATCGAGTTACGTTATATCGAAGCACGAAAAAAAAATATTTTTTTATTGATGCAAAATTCTTTATGGTTACTCAAAAATGCACAAAAACGTATTTCCCTTCACTTAAAAGTATATATAAACCTGTCTCATGTCCTTTTAAGACAATTTTCGTAGACCAACATAACCAGTCACGAAGAATAATTGTTGTATTTTAATTTTGGGAAATTGAAAAAAGTTACGTTATATCGAGGTAAAAGTTACGTTATATCGAGGTCGCCTTATATCGAGATATGACTGTATTTTGAAAAATGTTTGAATTAGAATTTTCATAAAAAAATTATTCTACCATAAGAAAAATATTTTTCATTTCTCCATCCTTGACTTTTTTTTAAAAGTTGCGTATTAACGTCAAGTTTCTTTAAAAAAACAAAAAAATCAAAAAAAAATTATTTTTGTACGTTGGATATTTTTTTTATGATGCATTTTCGATTCGCTACAACTCATTCTTAAACAGTTTTTCTATACAACCAACGGTTTCTGGGCTTCAATGCTTCGAATAAAACCTATGCCAAAAGGCATACGCCCTTCTAGAATGTAACTCATGGGTGTAAAAAATCTCTCCACCTGTGCAAAATTCTCAGTTTGCTAAGCCAAATACGTGTGCAAAGTTTCATTCAAATCAAAAATGGTCCATTAAATTTTCGCGTATTTCCAGGCGATTTGAAATGATTTTGCTTTTATACGTTCTTGAAATAATCGAAAAAGTAAGCTAAAATGTGATATAGCTTTGTAAGGAAAAGTTCTGGGGATGTATGATATTTGGCAAAACTGTGTGTTTTATGTGCCCTAACAATTCACGCGAACAACACCTTCGTGTAAAAAGCAACTAACAAAAGTTAAGTACAAAAAACTAAATTTTAGGTGAGTTCCATACAATAAACTTTATAACTTTGTACCCAATGAAGATAGGATTTGCAATTGCTTAGCAAAGTTTCATATTTTTAAATCTTCTATAACTTTTCTGAATAAACCATTCCTCTATCTCCTAAAACAAAAAAGTTAGCTTTCTTTTATTTTTAGTATAGTAAACTTTTCTTAACTTTTGACAATTTCATACAAACAATTGTTTCGAAGACACTATTAATCTAGGATGAAGGTGAAAGGCGCTATGGAATTAAGTTCCACTCTTTGCCTTATTGGACCACTGTGCATTGCACAATGGACCGAAAACCGAACGTAGAGGCGAACAGTTTGGGATTGTTTGGGAAGGTATCTGGCACTTTGGACCACCCGCACTGGATTTCAGACGAAACAACGCTGGCAAAAGTTTCCGCTTGCAGCTTTACAACGCCGAGCTATTCGAATTCAGACCCTGACGTGAGCTTCAAAGATTGCTTTGAGGTGATGTTGCTCTCGCAAAGCCGGCGATCACAACCCCTACAAGGAACTTTAACTTCAATATCCCGTCATACATACATGACATTCCAGAGCACGGGGCCCAGGATGGAGCCTGGCGGTACTTCTGCGGTGATTGACTTACCAGCCTGTTTATTTATCGAGATGAACATTTAATCCACAGTAGAGCATCCCACTTGAAAACCACATTGGTATTCATCAGCAAAGCTTCATAGCAACGACCTCAGTTTGTAGTACAGGGTGCGATAGGAAAATAGGTATACAGTATTGAGTAGAGTTATACCTCGATAATTGCTACAGTCGAGGCGGTGGTCTTTCTTGTAGATTGGGCATTAGGGTGGGACAAAAAATAAATGTTACCTCCCATGCACTTTTCGTGTTCCTTATAGGTCCCATAACAACTGTGTAACTTTTCAGATCGATCGGTGAAACGCCCGATTTGCGCCCGATTTTTAAAGTTTCCGTACGACTTTATATAGGAAAATCAACTTTTTTAAAACTTATTCTCTATAGCTGTCCAGTTGCCTCCTAAAATATGTGGATACATGATATTTGTAGGAAATTTTCTTGGGAAAAACTCTTTTGAAGACCGTAAGGCGCTACGATGCTTGTAGTAACAGCTATTCACCCCAAACTAATTGAATGTCTGGTGAACGGCTCACCATTGAAAATTTCCAGCAACACTGCTGCTATTGCAAACTTGCTTAAGTATGAGAAATAGTTTCGCGTGGAATTAATTTTCAAAGTGTGATTTTTGCTCAAAGTATCTTCGGGGAAGCCTCCAAGATAAATTTAAGCGATATCATTTCTCATCACATGGTTGAATTTGCAACAGCAGCATGCTGCAGCAGTATTGCTAGTAAAATTCAATGGTGAGCCGTTCGTCAGATATTCAATCAGTCTGGGGTGAATATCTCTTTTCACAAACATGGTAGCGTCTTGCGGTCTTCAGAAGAGTTTTTCCCAGATGAATTTCCTATAAATATCATGTATTGATATATTTTTAGGAGCCAACTGGACATCTCTATAGAAAAAGTTTTGGAAAAGTGGTTTTTCCCATATAAAATCGTATGGAAGCTTTAAAAATCGGGCGCAAATCGGGCGTTTCATCGATCGATCTGAAAAGTTACACAGTTGTTTTAGGACCCATAAGGAACACGAAAAGTGCATGGGAGCCCAGTCTATTGGGCATATGATATCTTCTAACCAACCCGAGGGCAATTCTTCATGATGGCAAGATACAGCTGTTGGCTCTCAACTCTGAAGCGTTGGGCGGGAATGCCGTCCTTCCCAGCTGCTTTGCAGTTTCTCAGTTCTTTCCCTGCTTTCTCATCACATCCATGGATGGTGGGTCCACAGCTCACCATTCTCAATGTTGTTCCTGATCCTTCCGCGCTAGTGCTCTCCCCACAATTCAATGGCACACTGAATTTTTGTTTCCAACGCCTGGCCATCTCCGGATTATTGATAATTGTAACGTGTTAACTTGAGTAGTTTCACCGTAGCGTGCCTTTGAGTTTAGTGCCACACCTTGATATATACTCTTACCTTGGTAATCGACCACTCTTGAATAAAGTCAGTTCTAACACAGCTTACATGGTATCAGAAGTGAACTAGTAAAGTTTTGGCTACATTAGACCTTGAAAAATGTTGAGAAATGACAAAAACAGGTGCTAAACAATGAATTTCCCCTAGCGAATGCGTAAATCGTCGACGGTGGTTGGAAAAGTTTTGTTTTACCTAGCTGGGGCTCAGGCTGCTGTTTCAACAGCAGGTCTGAAGCCACCGAAAGTGTTAGTGTTGAGTGATAACATGGCGGATCAGTTACGGAGTTAGTACCGTCAGTTCGAGTTGTTTTCGATCGCGACGCAGCTAGACGCAAATCTATGTGCAGTGCAAGCAGCAACACTTCTAAGTGCAATTGGAGTCGACTGCATACGTATTTTTGATTTTTTCGGAATGCGTCCAGAGCAAGATAAAAATATTAATAAAATAGTGCAGAAGATTAATGACTATTTCACTGTCAAGTCTTGTATCACATACGAGCGATACCATTTCAACAGAATCGTGCAAAAAGAAGAATAACCTTTCGATGTGTTTGTAACTCGCTACCGTATCTTCCTTCGTTTGTAGTATAGTGGAGACTTTCTCTACAAATTACGCTGCGGAAGAACTCTTTATGCTCCACCAGCGCACAACTCTTTCGGATCGGTCTCCATGTACTGCGACGCTCTATCTGTTTTCCCATTAGCACGAAACCGACTCCTCTTTCTACCTTCACACCGCCAATGTAGTAGATATGGTGTTCGTAACAGGATCTACTGCCCAAAATTCACGTTCTCCCGTTTTTAGTCACTGCACCTTCTGGATCGCTGCGACCTCCAGATTCTCCTTACGCATCAACATACCTGAGTGTGCCGGTTCAAGTAGAGTTCTTACATTTCAAGCACCGAGTTATATGCCGAATATTCCATTTTATATTATTCTTGAGGCTAGTCTCGAGGTATCATGGTGGCATAACAAGCCAGTCATTGTATGTCAGGATCATAGCACTAGCCCCCCCCCCCAATCGTCTTATATACTAATAGCTGGCTGCAAGGTCTGTGTCCAATAAATAGATTGATCATGTTGCTATTAGTATCTAAATTGCATGCTTACTTACTGAGGCTGCGATATCTAGTCTCTGGACGAGGCAGCCGTCTTAGATGCAGCCGACGAGGCACCGCATTTCATGATTCAGTCACTCGCTCTGGATCAGACGCTGTTGTATGCCGTTCGGCACCTCGTGGGCCATCAATACAATTGCCAAATTGGAATGTTTGAAGAATTACTAATGGCAGTGAACAAGTTCACGTTAAACAAATTTCACCAACTAAGTCGAGTCGATCTCACATCACTGGCCTGAGGCACACAAAGTTTGTTTAGATTCAGTTGACCCTGAAAAAAAAACGAACAAACGTTTTAAATAATATCGATCCATTCACGTCAAAAAGTGTTCCCCAAATGATTAAATGTACCAGAAAGAGAACTTTTCTATAGCTTCAGAAGCTAACCCACTTCAAGACCAGTTGAGCCAAATAACAACTTCCGCTGGCAGCACCAGGCAAAAGGGGATGCGAAAAAGTGAATTCCAACAGTGAAAACTGACACCCGACACGACACGTTTGCGACCGGCGCTCCTTAGATTCCGGCTGGTATCTCACAGTTTCAACCCGTTGAAGCATTAAAATGCCTCCCGGCAGCAGCAGCAGCAGGATTCGCTTTCGCTACACGGCATCCGACCGAATCGAGGCGAGCTTTTGTACGCCCAACCCAGCACCAAGCTCCGGTAAGGCGTAATTAATCCGGGAAAGTGACATTCTGGTGTGATTTTCAGATTCACTGCAGAGTTGGGCGGGGATTTGACAGCGGCGATGGGTAAGTAGAAAACAGTGTAGTGGCGTTGTTTTTCTCGGTATCTTGGCTAGCTAATCTTGCTTTACGTTTATTATGTTTGCTTATCGAGGGTAAACTTTCGGATGCTGGTGGCTGGATATCTGAAGTATGAAGCGAAATAAAACACAATGCTATTTATTTCCTAAATGTCAGATTTTAGTATTCAAACAGGCTAAGCCTGTTCTTTTTATTTTTACTTTCATGGAGAAATTTGTAATTGCTGCTTCCACCACACCTTCAGAAAGATTTATTATTTTGCTCTGCATGCGTTCATTCGATGTAGAATTTGGGGCCAAGGTTGACGTTATAAAAACGACTAGGGAATGTCCACATTTGCTAGACAGGTCCCATATTGCAATTTTCTCGGTATGACGTATATACGTAAGGGTATGCATATCTGGGCTGCCAAATCGCTCACGTGGAATTACGTAGCATGAATGCTGCTGCGCTGGGTCCAATATCGAGTTGCCAATGCCGCTGGCAATGGAGCTATAAAGAGGATCAAAATAAGTAAAATGGCTACCAATGATTCCGACTGTCCTCCAGCTCTTCTGCTCTTTGAAACCGTATGTTACGCTCCGTTAGTGCTGCAGCTTAATTTAGACAGGGGACAGTTGGCACCCCATCCGATATATTATATCATTTGGAATGATTAATGGTACGTGGCCGTTCCGCGTGTGGTGATACTTTTTGTTCCGACATGAATTATCGCGCGATCGTGATAATATTGGCTCGAATCGTACTGTTTCCTCTCGAAGCTGTGCAGATGATGAGTAGAGAAAAAAAAAACAGACACACTCGCATACAACAATATAATTGGTAACTTTCGTTCCGGTACAATAATTGCTTTTTGTTTTTCCTTGTACAGAATGACTACGTAATAGTATGGAAAGTTCGGGGCCTCTTGGGGCCAACAGTAATAAATCATTGCGTTCATTAGGATAAAAGTATGTTGGAGATGATGTAGCTGGCTTGCCATTTTGTTTAGGTACTGTTATGTTTCTGTTCATATTTTCATGATTATATGCAAGTGCTTAAATTATGCAATGATTCCTTTTGATGGGATTGAGGTCTAACATTTGATTTTTAAGCAAAAAATCTGTTGAGTCTATCCAGTGAAAAATTGTCAGATGGACAACAGCTCACATATTATGAAGAAAAAAAAACACATAGGTATTAATCTATATGACCAGGCTAACTTCGTCCCTCCCATTTTATTCTCCTTATTTTAATGTTGCACATTGAAGACATAGGAATTCTAAGTAGGTTACACATACTTTTAAAGATTCATCTTGCGGATATTAGGTACGTTTATTCTCAAAGAGCAAATCATTTGAAATGATTGATTTTATCGGAATGAGAATATTAACACCAAATTACCTTAAAGTATCGTTGCTTGTAATACGTTGGTCTTTGAAAGCAGTACATAATTTTCTGTTGATCTATTAGACAGTTGGCTACTTCTTTGGGATTATTCATATAATTTAGTAATTAATTTAAAGACAGACAGACAGACAGACAGACAGACAGACAGACAGACAGACAGACAGACAGACAGACAGACAGACAGACAGACAGACAGACAGACAGACAGACAGACAGACAGACAGACAGACAGACAGACAGACAGACAGACAGACAGACAGACAGACAGACAGACAGACAGACAGACAGACAGACAGACAGACAGACAGACAGACAGACAGACAGACAGACAGACAGACAGACAGACAGACAGACAGACAGACAGACAGACAGACAGACAGACAGACAGACAGACAGACAGACAGACAGACAGACAGACAGACAGACAGACAGACAGACAGACAGACAGACAGACAGACAGACAGACAGACAGACAGACAGACAGACAGACAGACAGACAGACAGACAGACAGACAGACAGACAGACAGACAGACAGACAGACAGACAGACAGACAGACAGACAGACAGACAGACAGACAGACAGACAGACAGACAGACAGACAGACAGACAGACAGACAGACAGACAGACAGACAGACAGACAGACAGACAGACAGACAGACAGACAGACAGACAGACAGACAGACAGACAGACAGACAGACAGACAGACAGACAGACAGACAGACAGACAGACAGACAGACAGACAGACAGACAGACAGACAGACAGACAGACAGACAGACAGACAGACAGACAGACAGACAGACAGACAGACAGACAGACAGACAGACAGACAGACAGACAGACAGACAGACAGACAGACAGACAGACAGACAGACAGACAGACAGACAGACAGACAGACAGACAGACAGACAGACAGACAGACAGACAGACAGACAGACAGACAGACAGACAGACAGACAGACAGACAGACAGACAGACAGACAGACAGACAGACAGACAGACAGACAGACAGACAGACAGACAGACAGACAGACAGACAGACAGACAGACAGACAGACAGACAGACAGACAGACAGACAGACAGACAGACAGACAGACAGACAGACTTTTACAGACAGGCTTTTACAGACAGGCTTTTACAGACAGGCTTTTACAGACAGGCTTTTACAGACAGGCTTTTACAGACAGGCTTTTACAGACAGGCTTTTACAGACAGGCTTTTACAGACAGGCTTTTACAGACAGGCTTTTACAGACAGGCTTTTACAGACAGGCTTTTACAGACAGGCTTTTACAGACAGGCTTTTACAGACAGGCTTTTACAGACAGGCTTTTACAGACAGGCTTTTACAGACAGGCTTTTACAGACAGGCTTTTACAGACAGGCTTTTACAGACAGGCTTTTACAGACAGGCTTTTACAGACAGGCTTTTAAAGACAGGCTTTTACAGACAGGCTTTTACAGACAGGTTTTTACAGACAGGCTTTTACAGACAGACTTTTACAGATAGACTTTTACAGACAGACTTTTACAGACAGACTTTTACAGACAGACTTTTACAGACAGACTTTTACAGACACAGTTTTACAGACAGACTTTTACAGACAAACTTTTACAGACAGACTTTTACAGACAGACTTTTACAGACAGACTTTCAAAGACAGACTTTTACAGACAGACTTTAGATTTGACTGTGAAAAATTGATTTTATGTACTCAATGTCTTCAGCAAAACTGTTTCATGGAAAAAGGCCTTACTTTTGGCGTTTTTTGGTTTTTAGATCAATCCACCTAACAGATAAATAAAAAATATATTTTTTCTAATTTTCAATATACCAGATTGCTTCCTTCAGCAAAGTTGTGAAAATGTTTAAAAAAAAAAACAATTGCTGAATACTACGATTTCCTATTTATACGATGAACACGACAAAATAGAGTTTTTTGTGGAAAACCCCTTCTTAAAATCAGTTTTTCGTCTATAATTTTATCTATGAGGATCGTTTTAGTACTTTACGACTTTCAAAAGGGCATTACTCAAAATTGTACCGTACGATGATTTTGAAATTTTGACCAGAGATTCCGGACGTCAAAACGAATCGAATGGTATACTCAGATTCTTTGACGCATTTTTTTTTCATAATAACGGTCTGTGGGAGCACCGTGCATTAAACCGTCGATAAAAGCCATTTTCTGCCTAATGCCAAGGAATCTTGCAGAGAAGAGCGGGGGTCTAGTGTTCGGTAACGTCTCCGCCAACCACGCTCGACGCCTGGGTTCGAATCCCACCGCCGACATAAGTGTCGATGGTTGTGAGGTGGCGTGATCCACTCACAACCAACCCAATTGGTCTAGATTCAATCCTAGCCGACACCGGGAGATTTTCTGAGGCGAAAAATCTCTGGGATCACGCCTTCCATCGCATGAGGAAGTAAAGCCGTTGGCGCCGGTCCGTTAATAAACGGGTCGTGAGTTAGGGTCCTGGGTGTGGAGTCGTCTTCCTGGGCGTCGGTGATTGGCCACAACAGTGGCGGAACTAGACCGACGGAAAATAAGCGAGAATAAAAAAAAAGAAGAAATTTCTGCTTTCAACAGGATTCATTGTCAGCGCATGAAACATTGGTTGTTCAGAAGTGGTGCAGCGAAATTTACTGTGTTTTATCAGCACCTCTGAAAGGCTTGCATTCTCTCCCGATTTGAATCCATTGGACTTCAGCTTTTGGGGTTTATGAAGTAAAACACATGACTTGCACATTTTTATGATCCGTTCGGAAAAAATCTGGGATGAAGCGCAGATCGAAGCCGAGTGTGCGGGTTGTGATTATTTTGAGAATCAAATGCAAAGGCAAAAAATCTAAATTGAACTAATTCAACTGTAGCTTTACTTCTCTACCAGGATAATAAAAAATAACCACAGAAGAAGTATTCATCTGTTTTAATTTTATAAAAAGTGTATCACTTTCACGGTGACACCCTGTATATAGTGTTTTTGTTTCTAAAACCGAAGTTTATTCAAAAAACAAATCGTTTTTTGTTAAAATTTATAAAAGCAATGACAAATTTGCATATCAAGCCATGTTGAGGTGGCACGAAACCAACTGTATAAAAAGGGACAATTCTTACAGCCACTTAAAGTTGTTTAAAAATTTTCAAATAAATTTTAAAATTCTTATTCAATACTAATTACCTGTTCGCCGGTATATATCATTTCAACTATGGCTCTATGTTAGAAGTCAGCTTCAATACTACAATGTCACATTCTCACCGGCACCGCTTCCATTAATGGTTGTTCCTTTCAACATGAGATACGCAGGCCCCCATAATAAATACGACACAGTAAAGTTTTCTTTTCAATAGCACCGTCATTATCTGCTTCCACTCCCTGGCGCAGAAACCAAATGCAGCTCCTCTCGGTGACCTTTGCGAAACCGACCACCCAAGAAAGTAATGCTTAGTACAAATGTTGCCTGGCCTGGTAGCACTTGAAACACATTGTACAACGCTGAAGTACCAGTAGAGAGCCGAGAAAACATTTTTGTTTTCGAAGGTAGAATAATTACCGAAGTTTCCTAATGACAGTCATTTCAGCCCAGTAGGTACAGGTACAGTACGGTATTAAATCGGGGAAATACGCACCGGAAATAGGGACTTTTAGCATGAGTTAAAAAGTTGCAAAAGAAAAAGTGATCGTTTTTTTTCGTAAAATCAAACCTCTACCTTCCCCGAAAATTAAATGAAAAAATTAAACATCGGTTTGAAACCTTTTAACTGTTATTCCCTTCGAAACGGCCGGAACTTCCGCTATAATGAAAATCATCAACCTTATCAAATATTCACATTCGGTTGCGGAAAACATTGCCCGAAAAAGGGAGAATCCATCCTACTGAACAGTGCTAGTGGGAACAAAACTTCCCCAAAAGTACAAACAAAGCGGAAAGGTAAGAACAGGGATTACATTGCCAGCTGGAACAACGATTAAAACCACACAAAAGACTCGTCCCAACGCCCCCATAGAAACTTATCTGCCGGTTCCGGGAAGTGTTCGCTTCCTTACCGTACGGGAGTTGCCACCACAACGCAAAGTGCGGGCATTTTCTTGAGAAGAGTTCTATCAAAACTACACGCATACCATTGTGCCTCCTTCCACCGCCAATACCGAAACTTCGACCGCGTCGAATGCCTCTGAGATGCTGATGCTATTCGCACTGTAAGAAAATCGCAGTCGGTTTATGTTTGCGGGTTGTAGTCCTCACCCGACACAGCAGCAGCAGCAGCAGCCTTCGTGAAGTACTAGAAGAAGGTGCGGTTTATTTCCACCTACTTCCGATGATGGACCACAGAGCCGGGAACAACGCCCGGGACACGCAGGTGGAGCAATTACATTGCCTCGCTTCTGACAGTGAAATTTAGCATACGACGTTCGGTTATAACTCAAATGTTCAAACTAGCAGTTCCGGTTTGCTGACTTCCATGAACCCGTCGGTTGGGCGGGTGGGGGGCTTCCTTTGTGTCGCCGCCCGGGCACGAGGGGTAAATGAGTTATTGCTCTTTTACGCAAGACGTTCTTTTGTGATGAACTGCACACATACACAATACGGAAGACAAATGGGAATGCTCATAGCTGGGCCTGTTTTTGCAGCATGCGAACAATTATGCCATTATTTGGGAATGGTGGTAAGTTTGAGAATGGACCGTTTGAAATGCTTGAGAGTCCGCCAAATGGTTTGAGGATGTTTTTCATGTTTTAATAGCTGCAAAGATACGTTAATGCTACGTCGTAACCTTGTTCTTACAACAGAATTAAGGGGTTATATACCTTTTTGGTCGAGAAAAATGAGAGAAGTTTGAATTTATTTTTAAGTGCATAGCACTATTTTTATGTATCATAGTGGCAGTTTTCTGAAAAAAACAGTTTATTAACAACAAAAATATACGTTTGATTTTGAAATATACCAATTATTACTGGAGTAGTGGCCGTTTCCCCGAAACGCTTTTTTTCGCAGAGGCTTGCGGTGATCCTGATAGAGACTCAGTGGGTCAACTGAAATCAAAAATTTTATATTATTTCATTAGTTTAAAAGTGTGCCGTGTCCTTGAACGAACGCTTTTATGAGTATTCTGTTTTCAGTGCAAACGGGAACGTTTTCCCAAAAAATGCACGTTTTGAGCGCTAAAAATTGCATTAAAATTTTTTTTGCGCGAAAAGGTAACTGTATGTTTCAAAAATCGATCGTTCAAGGACCGGCGAATTCAATAACGAAAATTAAAAAAAAAAGATGAAGGAGCTCGGTACAGTAGTTTTCCCGCAATCAGGATCACAACAAAGTCGTTTTTCGAAAAACACTATTCCGAGATAATCGCGTGTAAAGTTTCAAGTTTAGCTTATGCGGCCGTGGCGGGGCGCGCTGCAAATCGCTCTAACTTTCTTCCTATTGCTCAGATCTTTATGAAAATTTGTGAAAATGTTCTCAAGATGTTGTATTTAAAGATAATGCAATAATTTTTTTTTCGGTTTTTTGAAAACTTAAAAGGTATATAACCCCTTAATCATTTTGCAATATATTTTCGTTAATCAACAAGCATCAAAAAACTTCAAGATAGTTAGACAATTCCTGTAGGTAAAATTTCTTCTCTTAAGATCTACAACTAGGTAGAATTACTTGATTGAATCGAATATAACAGTTTTTTAGACGGTTCTGTTCAGTCATCTAATTATGTATTATGGCATCTATAAACGCTCGGAGTGCGACGAAAGCGTTCTCCAATTAAAACCTGCGATAGTTTTTCTAGGAGATGCAACAAATGTTTTCGGAATGCAGCTTAAATCGACGTACGAAGGAGAATGAACTAAGAGTTGTTGAGGGACTGCTGATGGTGTTCTATTCCAAAAGACGTGGACAGATTTTTAACGATTTTGACCTCCCTTACCCCCCCTCCATCCCCCCGTGGACAACTTCCCATATGAATTCTAAACGAAATTATATGGACTGTGGACATTGCACAGACCAGCACAGACAGAAGCTGCCCTCGTGGAACATATTTATATGATTACTGGCTGACCCGGCAAACTTCGTCCCGCCTATTTTAGTGTATAATTCAATAATTTTATACATTTCAAATTCATTTATTCTTTGCTTATATCGTTTGAAATGATTGGTTTTATCGGAATGACAACATCCTCGACTTTTGGCTTTTGTACATCACCTCTATTCCGGAAATATATTGAATGCATTTCAGTTATTTTCGTTGTTTTCCAGAAACTGAAAGTGGCCATCTTCGAATTCAAAATGGTGTCCAGGGTCAGTGCTTGACTTCTATACATCATTTCGATTACGGAAATATCCATATGTAGTATTATTCGGTTATTTTCGGCTGTTCCCCAGAAGTTGCCATTTTACAATTCAAACTGGTGTCTGAGCATTTGGAGACAATTTCTGACCCCTGAGCGTCATTCTGGTCAAAGAAACACTCATATTGGGTGGTATTTTGTCATTTTTGGCTGTTTCCTGACACCGAAAGTCGCCATCGTACAATTCAAAATGTTGTCTGAGGTCGATTTGTAGCTTCAGTGAATCATAACAAATCCGGAAATACCCATATTAGGTGGTATTTGGTCATTTGCCGCTGTTTTTCAGAAACCAGAAGTCGCCATCTTGGATTTCAAAATAGCATTTGGAAACAATTTCTGGCCGCTGAGCGTCAATCTGGTTAAAAAAACACTCAAATTGGGTGGTATTTGGTCATTTTCGGCTGTTTTCCCAAAACCGGAAGTCGCCATCTTACAATTCAAAATGTTGTCTGAGGTTGATAGGTCGATTTGTGGCTTCAGTGCATCATAACAATTCCGGAAATACGCATATTGGGTGGTATTTGGTCATTTGTCGCTGTTTTTCGGAAACCGGAAGTCATTATCTTGGATTTTGAAATGGCATTTGGGAACAATTTCTGGCCTCCGTGCGTCAATCTGGTTGAAGAAACGCTCATATTGGGTGGTATTTGGTCATTTTCGGCTGTTTCTTAGACACCGGAAGTCGCCATCTTACAGTTCAAAATGTTGTCTGAGGTCGATTTGTGGCTTCAGTGCATCATAACAATTCCGGAAATACCCGTATTGGGTGGTATTTCGTCATTTGCCGCTGTTTTCCAGTAACCGGAAGTCGCCATCTTAGATTTCGAAATGGTGTTTGGAGACATGCCAGGAGAAGGAAGGGTGTCGAAATATTATGGACATGTTTGTATCACCTAAAAACATTCACTTGCCAAATTTGGTTATATTTGCTTGATTGGTTCTCGAGCTGTGCGAAATTTGAGTTTCATTTGTATGGGACCCCTCCCTTATAGAAGAGGGAGGGGTGTCAAACCATTATGGATATATTTGTTACCCCTAAAAACATTCACCTGCCAAATTTGGTTCCTTTCAGTTGGTTAGTTCTTGAGATAAGCAGAAATTTGTGTTTCATTTGTATGGAACCCCTCCCTCACAGAAAAGGGAGGGCAGTCGAACCATTATGGACATATTTGTTACCTCTAAAAACATTCACATACCAAAATTGGTTGTATTAGGTTGATTGGTTCTCGAGTTGTGCGAAATTCGTTTTGCATTTGTATGGGACCCCTCCCTTGTAGAAGAGGGAGGGGTGTCAAACCATTATGGATATATTTGTAACCCCAAAAAACATCCACCTACCAAATTTGGTTCTATTTACTTGGTTAGTTCTCAAGGGCAGAAATTTGTGTTTCATTTGTATGGAACCCCTCCCTTCCAGAAGAGGGAGGGGTGTCGAACCAATATGAACATATTTGTTACTCCTAAAAACATCTACATGCCAAATTTGGTTCCATTTGCTTGGTTAGTTTTTGAGATGTGCAGAAATTTGTGTTTCGTTTGTATGGGACCCCTCCCTTCCAGAAGAGGGAGGGGTCTCAAACCATCATAGGAACCTTTCCCGGCCCTTAAAATACAAAATTTCACGTCGATTGGTTCGGTAGTTTCCGAGCCTATATGAATCAGACAGACAGACAAACAGACAGACAGACCGGACTGCATTTTTATAGGTATAGACTAGCTGAAACCCGGGCCGCGTTGCAGCGCCATTTAGTTTTTTTTTTTTTTTTTTTTTTTTTTTTTTTTGTAAATATTTGGTTTTATTTGTCAATAGCGTATAACAATTTTCATTATTTATAACTTAAGATGGAACTCTAAACCTTGTAAATTTATTATTCTATCGTTACTATGAGCGTTAATATAATATAAATAATTTACAAACATTTTCATAATTTTTACTCTTTTTCTTTGATAAATCCTTTCCAAGGTCGGTACGATTAAGTCGTCGAAAGAGAGTCGTCTCCATCCTCTCAAAATGTTGGTGATTTCTCGCTGCAATAATTCCCAGGCAGGACCAACTCGATCACAGGAACAGAATTTATGGTTTATCGATTCCTCCGCATGATCCTCACAATGTACGCATTCGGCAGTCTCAGCTCTCTGCATCACGAAGAGCAGTTTGTTGTGCGGTATTTTGCCATTTACCGCCAGGTACAGATAGCTTTTGTCTACCGATGTGAGCTGTTTGCATGCAATATTTCGCCATGTCCGTGGCCAGTCGGTAGTCGGATTGTTCTGTTCCACCTTTGGCAGTTCGGTTTGCCGGATGAAGTACTGGTGGATTAGATCGACGGAGGGGTTTTGTTGGATTTGGAGGGGAATTTGGGATATAGTGGTGAGGATGGTTTTGATGTCAGGATTATCTATCGAAATTGTTGGGCGGGGATTGTCTTGGAGAAGCAAGGATCTATAATAAGGAATGGAATCGATTTCTCGTAAATGCCGATTAACGGCTAGTGATTTGCATTTAAGTGCCGGCAATTGAAGTTTTAAGCCGCCATGCTCGCGGTTGCGCGCCAACTGCATTATTGGAACTCTGGCTACAAGACCGCTCCACAGAAAGGCGCCCATCCTCGATGTAATCTTGGCTGTGTGTACGGCAAATGGTGGCAGGATAGAAGATAGATACCAGATTCTGGAAGTACCGAAAGTGTTAAGCACAGTTACCTTTTGATGCAAAGATAGGCAGCGCGACGACTGCAACCATAACAATTGTGAAAATTTTCCAACCACAGCGTTCCAATTCAATGATGTCATCAGCCGGATCGAGTTGGCGAAAATAACACCCAATATTTTAACCGTGCTAGATGTTTGCAGCCACTGAACATTTATTTGGTTTTCTTCATAGTAACCCACGTCGATTGCAACAGTTTTGCGGACGTTTAATTTGGCGCCAGCAACTAGCTCAAACCGAACAAACAGCTCATTCATTGCTTCGATTTGTTCAGGCGAGGTAACGATCACGCTGATATCGTCTGCATAAGCTACCAGTAGATCATTCCCGCATGCTTGTTCGAGTCGGCACACCAGTGGATGGAGATATAGCACGAAGAGGTGCATAGACAACGGGTCCCCTTGCCGAACCGAACGTTGAATGTCAATCGACCGTGAGAGATGTCCGTTAACAAGCAGTCGAGAGCTGGAGCGTTGAGCGATCTGGGAGAGCAGTGTGACGAGGCGTTCGTTGACGCCGAGTGATCGCATGGTTTTAAAGAGAAAGGAGTGCCGGACTCGATCAAAAGCATGGTCCAAGTCGAAGCTTACAAGTTTCCCGGCGCGACGATGATGCCGGAGACTGGCTATCCTATCTTTCAAAGCGAGAGTTGCCTGGAAGATATTCCGCTCTGAGTTTGAACATTTCTGTCCGTCGCTCAGTATATGGTGGTAACGCATCACATCCTCCAGTCGGGTTTTGAGGATGCGAGAAAACAGCTTGTAGTCCGTGTTCAAAAGTGAGATGGGGCGATACGAGCGGGCTGTGCCATCGCCACCCTTCTTCTTTACTAGGACGATGATGCCGTCTACGAAAGTTGTGGGGAAATTGCCGGAAAGAGCGTCATTCATCACAAGATTGAGTTCCCGGTGGATAACGTCGAACATGCGGTGGTAGAACTCTTTTGGGAGACCGTCGGAACCGGGCGATTTCCGTGACGCGCTCGCTCGTATTGCGGCGAGAATCTCTAGCGTAGTTATCTCACTCGTACAGGCTTCGTTGATCACGTCGTTGGGTGGTATTACGTTTTCGCAGACGAACGTGTCGTCGTCAGCTTCTTCTGCTCTTTCTTCCTCGGAGTATAAATGGGAGAAATAGTCGACCATATGCGCCTCGATGGCCTGGGGCTGGTCGATGGATTCGTTCTGTTCGGTTTGCAGAGAGGATATGATGGTTCGTTTCCTGCTCCGTTCTCCCAGTTGATAAACAGAGATAGGTTCTCCAGCCAGGTACGTTTCGTTGATGCGCATAAACATATGCGAGAAGTTACGCTGCAGCGCCAGCATCTCACCTTTAAGCTGATTTATAGTTTGTAGCATCGCTGGATTCTGGTAGTAGCCATCGTATGCTAGCCGTAATTCGAAGTAGAGCCGCTGGTGTTCGTTATGGAAATCATCAAAAACTGCTCGCGACTTCCATTTGAAGAAAGATTTGGTTTTGGGCTTAGCATACGACAGCCACCATTCCATCCAAGATGCGTAGTTTCGGCGCTGGCGGGTCCAATATTGCCACCGATATTGGAAGTCCGCCACATTTTCATCGGTCAGCAAATGAGGGCGAAGGGACCAGAAACCACGGCCGTGTTCTCGGCCGAGGTGGGGAAGACATAGTCGGAGTGTGAGTGCTTTGTGGTCGGAGAAAGAGCAGACGTGAGCATGTGCTGTTCGGAGATGATCGCGCAGCCCAGTACTTACGTAAATACGATCGAGGCGGGATCGTGCATTTCTGTTTATAAACGTGAAGCCGGTATCTCTTGGGCAGAGTATTTCCCACACGTCGTGGAGCTGTAGTTGTTGTATGGCTGTCCTGAGCGACGGACTTGTGTTTTGACTGGATGAGTCGCAGGGGCGAAGTACGCAGTTAAAATCGCCCATCAAAATTACGTGCTCAGTGCGATTTCGAAGGTAGTAGGCCAGTCTGCTGTTGAAAAACTCCTCCCGAGCTGCTCGCAACGCAGTTCCAGAAGGGGCATATACGTTGACGATAGTGACATCTTGCACTCGTAAGGCAATCAGTCTACCGTCTAAACTTTTTTCGACGTGTGAGTGCGTAATGTGTGGTTTAAGCGCGATTGCCGTACCTCTTCTTGCGTGATCTACATTTGCGACAACTACAAACCCCGGCAATGATAGCTGCTCATTTTCCACTTCTTGCAGACATACAATGTCCAGGTCTTGGCTATTTACGAAAGTTCGCAGAGCGTTTATCTTCGTTGGACTCGTAATGGTGTTAATGTTGATGGAAGCGACGTTGTAGGATGTAAAAGCCATAGAGAAATTAACACTCCTCCATTCCATCGTCTTCGTCATCGTGGCGGGCCTTTTTTGTAATTACTTGTCTCCCACGGCTTTTCTTGCTGCTCGTGGACGTGGAAGATTCATCTGTCTCATTGCCATTTGTCGATTTGCTGGTGCTACGCGTATATGGTTTTTTGAACAGGTCCAGAGAGTTGAGAACGATATTCTGCATTGGAGTGGTGAGCAGTCTGGTCGATGTTGATGGTTTTACCGTGGGTTGTATCTGTTGAGAGGATGGTACTACCGTAGCCGGCTGGCTGGTGGTATGCGTTCCGGATCCTGACGGCACAGTTTGGCTCGAGGGTTGTGTCAGTTCAGGATAGTTTCCTGAGGTTACTGGTGGTGGGAGTTGTTGTAGTAGTTGTGCTGACTTCTGAGTAACTGGTTTTGTTTTGAACGGTTTCATCGCTACTGGCTTCATCGTGGTAGGTTTTCTCATATTCTGCTGTTGTTGTGGACCCATTTCTCTAGCGACGTTAGCGTAGCTCTTCTGGACCAATAGCTTTTTGTTTTGGACACACGAGATGCCCGTGTGTGTCTGCTCGTGACAGTGACGACACGATTGCAGTTGCCCTTTGTAGGTAAAGTAAGCCTGCGCTCCGTCGATGGTAGCCCACGATTCTATATTCCGCGATACCACCATACGGACAGACCAGATACCGAGCGGGATGCCTACATACTCATGCCCTTCTCCAAAAGTCAGCTCACGGATCGAGATCACTTCGCCATATCGCTTCAGAAAATCTACGATTTTTTCTTCGGTCACATTTTCGGGAAGATCCCACACCCGCACTTCTACACTTCCATCTTCCATAGTTATGCGGAGTTTGTATTTTTTACCACTACACTCCACTTCATGTTTATCGTCGTGCTCTTCGACCACTTTTTGGGCCAGGGCCAGGTCAGCGACCTTCACAAAAGCGCATGACTCACCTCTGTGGCACTGTAGTCTAAGCACATCTTCTCTCTTCAGACCAAGTACTGTACGACAAAATTCGTATATCTTTTCAAACGACGGCTTCAGCGGTAGATTTGAATAGTCTATTCTGAATGTATTTTCGCGCCTCATCGCGGACAAAATCGTGCGCGACGCGGCCGGGTGACGCTCGGTCAATAGCAAAAACTAAAAACGCCTTGCTCTCTGATAGGGCACTCGATAAAACACGTCTACACGTCTCAGAGGTTGAGCGAATTCTGTGCTTTAGTTCACAACAATACCTCTTATTTTAAACAAATATTATAATTATCATATAATATTTATTAGGCTGTATGTATTCTGCATAAAATTCATGCACTTATCTAGGAAGTTGCGATTTCTGGCAAAACAAACTCGAACAAATACATTTGGGAAAATAGCAATAGCCAAAAATCGACGCAAACGTTAACGTGAACAAAGTGAAGAGTTGTTCATCGGATACATCAATTCACAATAATTTGAAAAGTGTTGTAGTTTCACAACAAAAAACCGTTGAAATTAAATTTTCGCAGCAGTGTTTTGGTGCACAGCTCATACTAGAATAACAACTCTTTTGAATTAGTTCAAACAAAAGTTTAGTTTAAATAAATTATTTGCATCATTTCTGTTTCCAATATATATTTTTCCACTCATAATAGTTTCGCCTTACCTTTTACCCTTCTTGCACCCACGATTGAAGTCTTTTGATTCGAAATCTGCTTTTCTTCGCTCACTCGTTGTTCCCCGTTACTCCGTTGGATCACCGGAAGGATCAGCGTCCTATAGAGCGCTAGTTTTGTGCGAGTCCGTTAAAAGCCCTGTTCGTAGCTGCAAGTCGTCATTTCAATTCACGGTTCATATCGTTGTCACATGTCACAAGCGTTAGTTTCGTCGGGAAATCGTGTTCCAGCATTATCTGCCACATCTCGTTTCCTTTCACAGAATCGTATTCCGCTTTAAAATCCACGAACAGATGATGAGTCTGCAAGTTATACTTCCGGAACTTATCGAGGGTTTGTCGTAGGGTGAAAATTTGATGCGTCGTGAAACGCCCTTATCGAAAACAGCCTGGTATACGCCAACATAGTATTCCGTCAACGCTCTCAATCTAATGAACAGGATACGGGAGAGCACTTTTGACGTAGAATACGTTTTACAGCAACATATACAGGGGCCCAACTTCAGAGAATTGTAATCTGATTGTTCGAACTACTGTACTATTGAAAATTGTTGAATGATTTGATTGGTCGCATTCTGCCTTTCCCTAAAAAGGACGACAGAATGGAGTACCTAGTTAGCCGGGATTGCACTCGTTGGGCAATATAAGAGACTGCTTCTCCTCAAGCAAGCTCAGTTTACTAGCAGCGGCGGACAGTAGCAGCGATGGCAGTGGGCAAAGGCGGTGTGGAGCAGCAGCGGGCAACTGCGGTGGCGGTAGCGGTTAGCTGCAGTTTTTACCTTTTTCAGTGCGGCTCCCCTTCGATCTGAGTTGGACCCCACCAGTGGTAATCTCATTCAGATATCGTTGGGTGAAAGACCAGAAACTGAATGAGACTCGCACCGCAAAGTGGTTTGAGAAGCCACCATCATCCAGCGTGTATGTATATATAGGGTGTGTGAATATCTATAGCGTTTGTCGCTAGCGTGCGTGGCTAGCTATATAGCGCGTGCATATCTATAGCGTGTCTGTGCATGTTTATAGCGTGTGTGGCTTGCTATATAGCGTGCGTGGCATGTTATGTAGGGTGCGTGGCTATCTATATAGCGTGTGCATGTCTATAGCATGTCTGTAATATTCTAGATATGCCAGAATGATAAAAAGTGCAGAATTATATCAAATTCTGTATTCATACACTTGAATATTCAAAGGTACATATTTATAACAAAATTTGTTATTCAATTGACAAAATATTGGACATTCTAACTAATTCTAATCTTTTTCTTTCAAAAAAACATTACAAAACTTGCTATAATTTGTGATAATCAGTAAGTAATTTTGATAGAAATTTTGATATTTTAACTAATAACGAGACCAAGTATAGAACACAAGTTGATACAAAAAGTTCATAACAAAATATCAAGATTTGTTATAATCCTGATATTTTTGGACTGATCGGGGTCTGTGCATATCTATAGCGCGCGTGGCTAGCCATATAGCGTGCATGCTACAGCGTGTGTGCATGTCTATAGCGTGTGTGGCTAGCTATAGTATGTTTACAGCGTGTTTGGCTAGCTATATAGCGTGTGTGTGCATAACTATAGCGTGTGTGGCTAGCAGTATAGTGATTAAAAGGGTACCATTTTAAATTGCAAGATGGTAACTTCTGGGAAACAGCCGAAAATGACTGAATAATACTCAATATGGATATTTCCGTAATCGAGATGATGCATAAAAACCAAACGTTCACCTTAGACACCATATTGAATTTGAAGATGGCCACTGTCAGTTTCTGAAAAAACTATCTGAATACCAAACTGAATACCACACAATATGGGTATTTCCGGTGTCAGATTGATGCCAGAAAACAGCTGAAAATGACCGAATACCACCCAACATGAATACATTCAGAATAAAGGTGATGTACAGAAGCCAAAAGTCGAGGATTTTGTTACTCCGATAGAACCAACCATTTCAAACGATTTGTCTTTTGACTCTGTCCATATCTTATGGCTGATTCGTCGTGCATTTGCACTATAAACACATCGCAAGGAATCAATGGATTTGAAATGTTTAAAAATACGCAGATCAAGGGTTTCTGCCTGAGGCTCTTTACAGCCCAAAGAGATTTGGTCTTTGGTGTCCTGGGAAGGTGATTGGCTTCATAAACCATATTTTACTGATCACTCACAACAATAGAGGTCATTGTATTTTGCAAGGGGACAAGTATAGCAATTGACTGGGAAATAACGTATAGAATAAAGACTAGGTGGATTGGAACGGATGAGGCTTATAACAGTTTTGAGCACTCGAGCTTAACTTCGAGAAAAAGTATTCACATCATTCTACTTGCCCCTTTTCACTTTATACGTTCCTAAAGTTATCGATAAGATAAGCTAAAACATGCTATAACTTTGTAAAGAAAAGCCTTGAAGATGTGTGGCCTTCAACAAAAACATGTGTTTTGTAAGTCCAAATTCTTCTTTAGAACAACGTTTTGTTGTAAAATGTAACTAACAAAAGTTAAGTACAAAAAATTACCTTTTAAGTAACTTTTACAGCAAATACTCTGTAACTCTGTACCCTATGAAGATAGGAATTTTGTTTGTTCAGCAAAGATTCATATTTTTGCACGTTCTAAAACGTTGCCGAATTAATCATTCCTCTATCTCTTAACACAAAAAAGTTAAATTGCTGATATATGAAAACATACTGTAACATATGCTCACCATACTCTAATATGGGTGGATTGGGACAAATGGAACCTAAAGAAATTTATAGTACTTCAGCTTAAATTCAAAGAAAAGTATTGACTTCACGACTTCACTTGCCCCTCCTTAACCTGTACGTTTTTGAGATTATCGAAAAAATAAGCTAAAATATGATATAACTTTGTAGGGAAAAGTTCTGGAGATATATGGTCTTTGGCAAAAATGTGTGTTTTGTGTGTCCTAACAGTTTATTTGAACAACACTTTCGTGTAAAATGCAACTAACAAAAGTTAAGTACAATGAACTAACTTTTAAGTTAGTTCCTTGTAATATACTTTATAACTATGTGCCGAAAAAAGATAGGATTTTCATCTATTCAACAAAGTTTCATATTTTTTAATCTTCTACAACTTTGCTGAATAAACTATTCTTCTATTTCTTAACAAAAAAAGTTAATATTTTTATTTTAAGTATAATAAACTTTTCATATTTTTTGACAATTTGCGATTATGCGGGTCATTCATACAAACAATTGTTCCGAAGACACTATTAAGCTAGGATGAAGGTGAAACTATTGGCCCTATTGGACCTTTGTGTGATGCTGCGGCAAAGGACCCATCAAAACGTGATGCGATATAGATAGAAACGGAGACAGCAAATCCATCTTTTCCGGGACAAAAAGCGCCGCCTGGAAGAGCTGGAGTGTGAGATGTACAAGACACTGAACGTTAGAATGTGAAAACTGCCGAGTGATCACGATTCTCAACGCAACCTACAAAGTGTTCTCCTAGATCATCTTCCGCCGTCTCTCGCCACGAGCAAGAAGGTTTGTGCGAAGTTATCAAGCAGGTTTTGTGGATGGGCGATCGACAACGGACCAAATCTTCACGCTGTGGCAGATCCCCCAAAGTGTCACGAATATAAGTCCTAAGCTATGGAAAATTATGGACGAAATTGATTGCCTGCGAAACTAACAAGACTAATTAAGGCCACGATGGGTGATGTAGAGTGTTGTGCGCAGATTTCGTGTGCGTTATCAAGCCCGTTTAAGGCACGCTAGGGATTTCAACAAGGCGATGGTCTTTCCTGCCTTCTGTTCAACATTGCGCTTGCAGGTGTTATGAAACGTGCGGTCTTTAACGTGTAGAACACGATCTTTAATAAATCTAGTAGTCTAGAAGTACGTTCCGAGTGTTTGCTGAACAGTATACGAAGCTGAAACGTGTAGGAGCAAGAAAGATTGAATTGAAGGTGAATATGTCGAAGACTAAGTACCTGCTAGCAGGGGGAACCGAGTAGCGTAGTGGTTGACGGAGATGAGTTTGAGCTGGTTGACGAATTTGTGTACCTCGGATCATCGGTAACGTACAACAAGAACTGCAGCAGAGAAATCCGCAGACGTATTGTAGCTGGAAGTCGTGCCTATCACGGACTCCACAAGACGTTGAGGTCTGGCTAACTTCGCCCCCGTACCAAGTGCACCATGTATAAGATGCTCCTAAATGTTCGAGGTGGACTTGCAAGCACTGGCCGTTTTCGAACGACGTATGCTTAAGACTATCTTTGGCAGAGTATGTGAGGATGACGTATGGAAGCGAAGAATGAACTATGAGCTGACTCAACTCTATGGCGAGCCCATTAGCCATAGAGTCGCAAAAGCTGGTGCTAAAGGGTACGCCACAAGACGTAGAGGCGCGCAACGAGCTAGATGGTTGGACCAGTGGAGCAAGATTTCGGAAATGTGGGATGCTCAGGAAGCTGGAGACAAGCTGCCATGGACCGAGCGCGTTTGCGTAACACTGTGATGCAGGTGAAATCCCGAGAGATGTTTCACCAGGAAAATACTAAAAGAAATGAAAATAGCTCTCAAATAATTGCTTTAATGTCTCTGTTTTTTCGAACTAAATTTCTATTTTTAACAACGGCTTTTACTAGTAAACACACAAGTTCATTAATTAACCTGTCTCTAGTTCCCTACAAAACCAATGCGCTCCAAGTTTTGCAACAATAAGAACCTAGAAATTGTTTCGAAGGCACGTTTCAGATTCGAAAATACCGCGAAAATAATTTTTTGCCTCCATTTTTCTCAAATGTTGCTAACTCGCAGAATCACGTGACTGGCTGTCTCTATAATCTGATAAAGTAGTTTGATATGGAAAGTTTTTGAAAGACCTAATTTCAAAACACTTCCAAGACTTTCAACGATTCGTAAAGAGCAAATCCATGTCAAATGATTTGAAAATACATAAAATTTCATCCACTTCTTTTGATTTGAACGAAACTTCGCCCATGTATTTGGTTTAAACAGATTCCTGAAGAAACTAGTTTCGTGAGAATCTTTTTAAGATTATTGAACCGTATGAAATAAATTTATTGTATAAAAAAACTCATCACTATATGTTTATATCTTTCTGGTTTGAACATTTATAAATTAAAACGTATTGTCAGCTTCTATGTAAAGCAAACCTCATTATACATTCTTTATTTTTTTTTAAGCTATATGGCTGTGCTGCCTATAATATGACCGAATTTCGTGCGGGGAATAAGAAGGAAGAATAAATGGATTAATTCTCTATTCAACCAAATATCTCAAATAGTATTATAAGAAAGATTAGTCCACAAAATTACGTTCTAAGAATGGTGATAAAAAAGACAAAAGTTGTTCACAAAAAATTTGATAGTAAAAAGTTGGATATAAATACAAAATACCGTAAGTCGGAGAGAGATTGTGCCATCCAACCTGTGACTTGTCAGTCATTGCTTCCAGGTCAGCAGGCTATTGATCGCCAGATGGCGATCACTAGTAATGGGTTTGTGTGGCACAATCTCATCCCAGCGGTACTAAAAAAATAACAAGCCTCGCTTCGTCTATCTTTTTGATGGCTTTGTTATGGGAATTATTTATTTGCTTTTCAATCCAAATTTAAATTAGTTCACTATTGTAAAAGGGTACTATCGAAAAAGTTTACTACTAAAAAATCATCATGTTACTAGCTTACAAAACATTTTAACTTTTGATCGAAAAGTTAGTGTTCAAAACCCATTTACGGGAAAGGAGTTTAAATGCATTTCAAAATTGCACGTTTCCGTTACACTTCTCACACAAACTCTTTGTAATATTTTGTTAACTTTGTAAAAGGAATAGTAAAGAAAACAAGCAATTAACGGAGCTGCGTAGCCGCAGGGTTACAGAGTCCTCTTTTTCAAGCGGATGGTCGTGGGTTCAAACCTCAGTAGAATCAAGCCATTCGATGTCAAAAAAGACTTAAGCATGAGTTTATTGTCAGGCTCCCCCACCACTTACCCTTCCTTTACGTTGAAATCTAAATACCTTTGCGTGACTTCCTAGCAAAAAATAAATCCCTCTTATTAATTAAAACTGGCCAGAAGGACGCAGGACGAAACTTTTCTAAGGAATTATAATTGGTGATACTTGGCAGGAGAAAAGGGGCTAGGTATAGTAGTGTAGAAGGAAGGGTAAAGTCACATTACACTCATACACTGATAAAATAATAAAAAGTATGCCTCTCCTCAATAGCGATAATGCTAATGATAGAAGTGGCCGCAGTGGGGAAGTCCATACAGGTAAATAAAGGGAACAATTTTAACCCTGGAAAAATAGTCTGCGTCAATTTGACTCCTCACTTTCAGCAGTATTGCCCATTTTTTCTAATAGTGCGTCGTGTTTTTCTCGTTTTTTTCTTTTTTATTGAAGAAATATTTAAACCTTAACTCTGATATTTGTTATTTATTGATTTGTTAACAGCGTAATGATAATTATTTTTGATTTATAGAAAAAAATGTGCAATAACAATTATTCAAGATTCGGGAGTCAATTTGACGCATGATTATGCTATTACATACATTAAAATATGACTATTTTTTCAGAGGTAACTTTTTACCTGGTATAACTGAGAAAGAAATATTTTTATTTTATTTTGATTTATTTTATTTTATTTTATTTTATTTTATTTTATTTTATTTTATTTTATTTTGTTTAATTAATTCCATCTGATCAACAACGATCTACATGAAATGTAATGTGGATGGGGAAAAGCTCATTGGAGATGGTCACAAGTTAACCTTCCTCAAATGTGCGTAAAAACCCCATCATCTTTTGGCAAGTAAAATAATAACAATCAGTATCATTTTATAATTGTTTGACAATCACATATCACTTTCTAAGATTCTACGGCGAAACACAGAGGAAGGTACATTAAAATCAAATAGATCACTGTATTGATTAAACTGGCGTGCCATAGTTGAAACTGGAGCATGAGCAGCATATTGCGTCGACTGATGTTCAATTTGCAGCATAGTTCTCGATCGTAGGACTCTTGAAGGTGCATAGAATTGAATTTGTGATAATAATTCGGGCGCATCAGCTTCAGCAGTAATCAACTTCGCAATAAATACAGCTTGTGTTGCGCGTCTACGTTGGGCTAGCGTTTTAATTCCTAGTAGGCGACAGCGATCTTCATAAGGCGGCAGGTTTTGCGGATCGTTCCATGGGAGATGTCGTAGCGCATAGCGGACGAACTTTCGCTTAATGCTTTCCAGTCTATCAATCCAACTAGTCTGATAAGGATTCCAGATAACACTGGCAAATTCCAACTTCGACCGGACTAGCGAACAATATAATACTTTAAAGCATAACGGATCATCGAAGTCACGAGCAATTTTAAATATGAATCCCAGCTGTCGGCTTGTATTATCAATTGTCGAAGATAGATGAGCTTAAACGATAGCTTCTCATCCAGTATCACTCCCAAATCCTTAACTTGATTGACTCTGGTTAACTTAGTTCCAGCTATATCATAGTCATATAGGACTACGTTCTAAGTGCGGTGGTAACTAATAACGAGGCATATATCAATACTTAGCATCAATCGATTTTCCATACACCAATCGTAAAACATATTCAATAGGTTCTGCAATTCTCTGCAGTCCTCGAGTCGACGGATATCCAGAAATATTTTGAAATCATCGGCAAAAAACAATTTGCCGCCGCGGTTGAGAACAATTGCCGCATCGTTGAAAAATATTGAGAACAATAATGGGCCTAGGTTACTATCCTGTGGTACGCCAGATGAATTAGTAAATTCGGCGGAGTTACAATTTCCAATCTTTACACAGAGTTGTCTGCATACTAAGTAGGATTCCAACCATTTGCAAAACCTTTGAGTACATCCAAGCTTTTCTAACTTGTTTATTAGAATAGTATGGTTAACGGTGTCGAAGGCGGCTTACAGATCAGTGTATATCGTATCTACTTGGGCTTTGGCACTCATATTTTTAGTACAGAAGGACACGAAGTTCACAAGATTCGTTTCAACGGATCGACCACGAAAAAATCCGTGTTGTGTAGTACTTATATAATTCAGCTGGCAGTAAACAAGGTCTCATTGATAACACTTTCAAAAACTTTCGACACCACACAAAGCGAAGTTACTCCTCTAAAGTTTGCTACATTGCATTTATCTCCCTTCTTAAAAACTGGGAATACATATGATTTTTTCCAGGCAATAGGAAAATACTGTTGATCCAAAGAGCGATCAATAAGCCAGGTTAACGGTGCTGCTAGAATATCTGAGCACTGTCTCATAATAGGAGTAGGTATAATAGTACTTTGCGAGCAAAATTTGCTAACGCTGCATGAAGAGAAATATATTTTCACAAAACAACGCCAATTTTTTGGAAATTGACAAAAAAAAAAATATTCCAAACTCAATCCAAAAATCCAAGATATAGGTAAATGACAAAACATGAGGATTTTTGATTGGAATGAAATTTTATGTTTGTCTCTGACGGGTATTTGGACCATTTTGACTCAAGCGTTATATATTGAAATGGCTGTCAGTTTAGTAGGTGTATATCTAAAAAACTTTAAACTGTAGGTGCTTGAAAGTTGTCTTTGGCGAGTTGTGGAAAATTGATTTCTAGACATGGAAAAAGTATACTCAAAACAGGTTGGTTTAGTTCTCCGCATCGAGGTCCAACAATTAAAACTATTTGGACCTCTCGTCACCGAATTCGGTAGTCTAGTAATCCTTTTTGCATGTCTATGGAGGGTTGAGTGTGCTATAATTTGAAGGTGAAGAAGTTACGTACTATATCGAAACCGTAACTTAATATAAACCTTGCTTGGGAAGAAACACCCAATAAAAATAAAATAAATAAAATAAGCATTAGACAGTCTCGTTTCCACCTCCAGCCACCGGCTAGCGATTATTCTTCTAATTCCCGGTAATAATCGACACGTGTGTCAGCTTGGGCTACATCTGAGCTATTATTTTCTCATTTCTGCAGAAACAAAAAAAATCCCTAATGGAGATCTACAAGATAATCCTACCTCCCGCTTCCCAAGGGTGCTTTCCCCCGAGGAGCCGATTAGACGAAGTCGTCATGGCGAAAATTCGCCGGGGAAGAAAACGAAGCCGATTATCCCTTCAGCTATGCTGTTAGCTAAGATGAAGATGAAAAAGGAGAAGTAATCGAAAAAATAGCACATTCTGATGAGAGGAAAATACGACCATGAAAAGCGTACCTAAACCTTCTCCATCCGAAACAACAGCCGGATACAGTTTCAACCTCACTGGATGTAAGCCGGGTGTAGATGTACCCATTTAGCCTGTGAGCAAAGCATAACTTAGTCGGTTCGAGCGTACAACGTGGCTCTGCCAAGATAAGAAAACTCCCTATTCTTAAAAAAATGCTGAAAACGGTATGCTCAACAGCACTGATTGAGTTGGGTGGGAGACGATGAAAAGAGGTAAAAGGTAGATTAAAAGCATGGTGGAAAATACTCGTACTCATAAAGCAAGAGGAATCGTTCTGAAAACGTACAAAAGAAACCTGAATAAAGATTTATTTCATGAAGATGAACGAGCTACGAGAAGCACATATTTCTTTTTCTGGCATGTATAGTTTGTTTCGTTTGCTTCAAAGACTTATGCGGAGGATTTAAACGGTAAATGGAGCAGCATTAGAAAAATGGGCTTTAGCGCTTTGGCTTGCCGTTCCATTTCCATTTCATTTGAAACCATTTCCCGAAACTTTCGACGCAATTGTCAAAATTCGTAGGTAGGGCGTTGCCTATTTCTGCATTATAAAAACCGAAATTTTCATCTTCTGCTTTAAACATTGCGAATGAGTTGAGTGCTGGCAGCTGTTGCCAACATTTCATATTTTTCGCGCCCTATTTCGCAAAAGCAGGTCTCCGGTTAAATGCGGGAAACAATGTCCCACCAATAATGGTAGAAGCTGCCTCATTCATGCACAGCCGGCGCACATAGAAGGCCCGAAAGCACCAACTAATGGTTAGTGGAGAAAATTTCACATCCCGAAACTTGTACGGCTCATTTCCTCGGGGAGACGGAAACCGGGTTGAACACGTTGCGCTCTGAATCTCACCACAGCGTGAATGCTTCCGGATAGCGTTGATTAACAAAGGGCAAGAAGTTAGAAAATCAAATGTTCTACACTGGTAAAATGATAACTCAAATATGTCTTTCATAAGATTTCACCAAAACCATGTTAGTATAATTTGACGACAAAGTAAGTTGAACAAGTTAAACAAAATGTTTGCATCGACCGTGCAGCCTACAGTGTATGTTTGCACATTTTCTACCTCGGTGTATACACAGTGCAGCTTGGCACCAGTTTCACGCTTGGTCCACTCGTGTTTTCGTGTATTCCGGTTGACTGACTGGGAAACAACCACTATTCAGAGTTGAAGTCACGCCCTACCACACCATCTAGTTTGGACTAGCTTTTAGGACGATCCCCAAGGAGAATTCCAAACGCCTGACCAAAACTGCTTCCTCGTTCATGGGGTCCTCGGAAGGACACCAGGAGGAGATATCGAGCGAGGTTTCTACGTAGCGCACAAGCTAAAATGGAAATACTTTTTCACACATTACCCCTCAAGCCAATGTGCAGTCTGCGGAAAAGCGATGCGATGGCGAGTCTCAATGGGAAAAAAGGCACGCCAAACTTATCGGTACAGTTGAATGGAAAAAATGGGACAGGTTCGTGGCTGCATTCGGTGGATGCAGCACGGACAAAGCTAAAGTTTGCAGTGATTCATGAGCGAACTTTTTTTTCACAGGCCATGAATGTGGGAAGCGCAAACGTTGAACTCATTTAATGGCTTTAGTGGGGAATCGAGTGATTAAAATATACCTGGTACACAGCAAAATAGCGAACTACGTACGATGTAAATATTCATTTAGGTAAATACCGAACCAAAAACCATTTAACATTCAATCTAAAATGTTGATTCTTCAAACCCCAATGTTGAACTTCCTATCTTTAACTTTAAAAAACTTTTACGATTTCTTTCAAACTGGTTTATTTTTTTTTTTTCAACAGAACCTGCTTCCCACGAAACTAGTCCGACTCTTAAAGAAAGTATATTCGTTATGAAAAACTTTCCTTGTCAGCCCACCTACATATCATCATAACATATTACATCATCTTTTGAAAAGATGGAGTGAATTTGCATCTTTGTTTTGCACAGCAGTATCTAATCTGCTATGGATAAAAAAACAGGTCATAAAGAAAAACAATTTTGGTTTTCTTTATCCGTTTTTAAGCATTTCAAGTTGACTGGAGTTCATTGTTACATTCTCATTCCTTATTTGCATGCTCTATCAAAAAATAGAATATTGAATAAATCGAGTAAATAACTGATCTATTACTAAAATTTATTCCGGAGTAAAATAAATAAACCGAATAAAAGCGGATTGTTGCATGAGTAATAATTAATAAAATTTTGAGTAAAACCAGCTTAAAGTGTAATGTTTATATGTGTAAAATTTCGTCACAATTTGTGAGGTGGTTATTGAAATGGCGGTCAAATAAGAAAAGACTTCGACAACAAATTATGGGCACGTTCGAGGAAAATCTAGGTCAGTCCACATGTGGATCGTGAAACAGTGAGGAATCGACCATTCAACCGTATTCTGTGTAGTAAAATCGTTCTAGGAAAGCCAGACGACCCAGCGGCGGAAGAAAAGCGAAGACAATCGATCTAGTGATGACAAGGAAGGTGACGAATTACTTCAAGCGCAATTTGAACCTTTCAATCCAGGGCAGTGCCAAGAAGGTTATTTTTTCTTGTAGTTTATGCAGCAAACAGCGAAGCGGGTTGGAATGCATGTGTTCAAGATACGAAAGGCGTCCAACCGAACAGATAAACAGAATACGGTGGCCAAATCACTCGTTATAAAGCTATACCGCAAGTGCACTGTGGTCCAAATGGACAACTTATTCCTTAATGCGTTTGTCTTCATTCCAGCTTGATGGTGTCTTTGGAAAAATTGGTCCCATAAGCGACGTTAAGCGACGAAAGAAAACTTTATTCAGCAAAGTCTTAGAAATATAAAAATATGAAACTTTGTTAAATAAACAAAATTTCCATCCTCATTGAATACAAAGTAATAGAGTGTATTGTTAGGAAGTTTAATTAAGGGTTATTTTATACTTAACATTTGCTAGTTGAGTTTTTCAACAAAATGTTGTTAAAAAAACCGATGGGGCACTCAAAACACACGCTTTCGCCGAAGAAACTTTAGCTGTTTTTGATAGTTTTCAAATCGTATACGGTAAAAAGTGCAAGTGCAGGCACATACCAATATTTTTTCCATTCCATTACCATTACCATTCCTCTATCTCTTAACGCAGCGACGTTAGTTTCATCAATATACAGAGTCTTCAATAAGTTCGAATACAACTTTTCAGTTTTGTGTAGTGGGATGGTATTGCTGTCAACTTTAGCCTCATATATAGGCTAACCGATGCGCACAGTGTCGACTTGCTGTCATATGCAGTTTGTTTACCCCACACGATTAAGTAGTAACGTTTGAAATTGAAAAAATGAACTTTTTCGGGTTTCGGCAAAGAAACTTAAGACAGATAATTGAGTTGATAAATTTCCCATGAAAGATATATTAGCTTACTCGAAAAAAAAATCTACGCCCTTGCGAGCAGCTTTTCGGTAGCTAACCGGAACATTCGCCATGGCGGACGAAAATATGCGTGTAGGCATGTTTTTGAGTCCAATCTGCGCTTTATTTATCAATTCCTCCTCAGTTTTCATGACAAAATTGTTGGAGTAGATCTTACGCTTCAGGTTTGCCTAGAAATTCTCGATGGGATGCAGCTGGGGAACGTTGAGCAGGTTCGCCGACTTGGATATCACATCGATATTCGGCCGTTCATCTCCATCAACGATCGCTTCGAGGAGATGGCCGACGCCAAATCCGACCAGAACACTGCATAGTCTTCCTATTGAAATTTCTTGATGAACGACGCAATTTCCGGCAGCCACTTCATGCTATAAACTTCCCCGTTCATGGCCAGTCCGGGGCGAAAGAAGAGCGGCTTTGGCATCCCCTTCTCGTTCGTGGAACCTGGTGTGTGAAATGAACTTCACCTCGGGGCTCACTTCCTTCATTGGCAAAATAAAATACGCATAAGTCGTTGCCTTCCAGAGTGTGATAGGTCTCGCCATCCATCACCACCGCCACGTCGCGATTCGCTGGGAGTCTTGACTCGACCATCTTGTTCATCCGCTGCCGCTGCGTCATTGCCAGCAGCTCCGAGAGCAGTGGACGGAACTGCCGCTTCTAGATATGTATGTCTAGATATGTATGTAAGCTCCGCTGCGACACCATTATTGCCAACCGTTTTTTTCATCACTCGCTTGATGGCATCCTTAACTTCGCCTATCGCTGGGATTAACACGACCCCGTCCCGCATCAATGATGTCATTCCCATCGCCGTCTTGGTCCTCTTGCTGTGCGCCTTTCAAGTGTTCTTCAAAGTGCTGCTTCGACGGTCACCTCAAGATCGTTCACTAGAATACTCCCTTCTTTATTTCAGCACGTTATGGCTCGCGGCACAAAGGCTGTGCGGGGTACATTGATTTTCTGGTAAATTTTCGTGTCTCAAGAGAGTGATTCAGATGTTCTAGTTCCTTGAACTCCTCTTCTTCCTGGTGACGCTTTTTCTCCAGGAATACTTGGTTTTGCTGTCTGCTTTTCTGTCTTTTTCGCTCCACGTTCTGACGGCTCGACACAACATTAGTACGCGCGCAGTGATCTTTAAGCGTTACAACCCCGGATGATGATTTGATATCATGTGTTGGGCAGCCATTACGATAAAAGTTGTATTCAGCTCATGTGTATCCGCAGCTCTGGTAGATGACATGACCATCGCGGAACGTACGTACCAAAGAATCTTTCCAACACACCTCCTGCAACACTATGATGTCGAACTTGTGTCTCTTTAATTCATCAGCAAGTACTCGAGTGTTTCCAATGAAATTGAGAAATCGGCAGTTGCGTGTTCCGATTTTCAACCGTTAGACCGTTTCGTTTGCTTGGTCTCATACCGAATATTTCGGTTCAAAATATGTAGTTCTTCGTTCGTTGCTAGGTTATTCTTCCTGGTGTCAGCTCGCAAGTCCCACAACCAACTCCACTGTCTCACAAGAGAACCGAAGTGGTACCGCTATTTTGAGTACCGAATACCACTAGAACTTTTGGCATTGGTGTTGAGAGTCCTGGGTGCACTAAAAAGACGATAGTTCAGCCGCTCCTAACATGAAGAACAAACGCTATTCCGGGCCGCTCCTAACAGGTCAGACGCTCGAATTAGTTCCCGAAAGTAGCCCTTCTTCTCTGTCATCATATGACGAGTGGTCCCACCGGCATTGGTCACCCGATCTTCCCTAAGATTACTTGTGCACCAGTCGGTACCACCATATATTTTATATTTTCATGTACGAATTGTCCAGCTATTTACCAACCGAATTTTTGGAGATCGTTTTTTTTCTATTGCATTTTTTTCGAGTATGGTCAAAAAATTGAAAATTCCTAACCAAAATATTAAACATGAACAACAAAATATACGAAAATTGACAATCAAACATATAAAAAATACTTAAATATATAAAAAAAATTAAGCACTTCAATTTTTGTCATCTATGTGTAAAATTTCAAATTATTCCAAAAACTTAGATATGTTGATAATGTCAACAGTGTCAGGAAAAAAATTGTCGAAAATTTAAGGCAATGAAGATATTTTTTTCTAAGTTTAAGTCACGCCTTCAGTTTTCGTTAATTTTTTACAATTTCGTAAAACCACACACATTTCTTGCCTCACTATAGTGGAAGTTGCCATCTTAGAATGTGTGTTGGCGTCAAACACTAATTCCCGGGTCTGGAACAAGGCACATTGGAGAGCATATGAACATTTTCTTCTGCGTTTCACAGGTTTTCTGGGACTGGAAGTCGCCATAATAAATATCAAAATAGCATTGAAGAGCGATTTTCAGTTTCCGAGGATTTTTTTTTAGATCTATTGTGAGATATGGCCGGGTGTCTGCTGTAACACGCACTTCTGTTAATAGCAATATTGAGAAGTGGCATGCTTATTATTATTGTTCATCAGTGCTTGTGTGTAATGTGATACTCTTCCTTACACGCTTACTGTTCTACTATACCGATACTCGTTCCTCTTGCCAAATATCACCAATTATAATTCCCTGGAGAAGTTTCGTCGTCCGTTCTTCTGGGCAGTTTTATTGATAAGAGGGACTTATTTTTTTTAAGAGGAAGTCACGCAAAGGTATTGTAGATTTCAGCATAAAGGAAGGGTAACTGGTGGGGAGCCTGAGAATAAACCCATGCTTAAGTCCTTTTTGACATCGGATGGCCTGGTTCTACTAAGATTCGAACCCACGACCATCCGCTTGACAAAGCGGACTCTGTAACCTTGCGGCTACGCAGCTCCCTGGATCCGTGGATAGTCCAATATCTGGAAAAAGTAGTAAGCATTTTCCGCAATTTTATCCTGCTTTTCAGAAATCGGAAATCGCCATCGTGAATTTGGAAATGGCGTTGGACATCGAAATTTGGTCTCGGACTCCGAAAATATGCAGATTGGGGAATAAATGATCGATTTTCCTAATGCCCAAAGTCGCCGATTTGAGTTTAAAATAGTCTTCAGACACCGATTTTCTGATTTCTAAAAATCATGTACATGAAAATGTACATATTGCAGGTTATATTAACGATTTTCGCAGATTTAAACCAAAAGACGCGATCTAGAATTGAAAAATGACATAGATTTCCGGTTATAAAGCGTCATCCTGGTTTCAGAAATATCAGTTTTTTTAGCTTTTTTGACAGTCTTTTCTTCATTTTATTCACACTTTCATACAGCTTCATAAAAACCAGAAGTTGCCATTTTGGATTTAAGAGTGGCATTGAAAAATCCGGTCAACTTTGGGCCTCCAGAGATGACTGGTGGTCTGGAAATAATCATGATATAGACGATATTTCCCGGACGAACGCGAAGTTTCGCATAGATTTCCTAGGATTCCTCACATTGGAATCTTAAGCGTCCTGAAAAAGGAATCTTAAAAACTGCATAGTCTTTGGGACTAGGATTCTTTAATGGTATCGTTTGATGAGAATCCTTCGGATTCGAAAGCTTTCACTTTAAAGGGTTGAAACGGTTGATAATAAATTATTTTATTCAGTCTTGATGAATTATCATACAAAAGTAATAAAATTAGCCTAAACATGACTGACCCACAATTGTGCACCACAAAATGTAACAATATTACAATTTTGGATCACTTCGTTTAATTCACCGGGTAGAATTAATATTTTTTTGTGTCATTTGCAAATTTAAATCGTTTCAGTCGAATAAATAAGGTTGCAACTGAGTTAAAAAAATACCATGACTAAAGAAAATTGCTCAGTTTTGTGAGTAAATACAAAGGGCAACAGGTGAGCCGGATGAACTTTTGAAAAGTAGGTTTTAAAATCATTGCATACTTCGTTAGCATTAATCAGTCTTCTACCTTTCTCACGTTTCACTGATACCGAAAAGAAATCTCCCTATCCCACAGACGATAGACGAAATCCGTCTGCTGCTAATAAATTTGAGCGACTGTGATCAGCACTATAAATGGTGGGGGCGCATCATCTATAGTGTATTTGAAATAGCTAGGAGCTCACATCCACAGAGTACATTTACAAATCAAAACCAATATAGGTGTGCTCCGTGTTGGAAAAAGCTTCTTCTAAGCTGGCATGACCAAGCAACGATCTCATAATTTATTGGCAAACTAGTAGTAGGTAAGCCTTAGATCTCCAGTAAATATGCTAGCATTCAGTCTATAAACATTCAATTTCACTTAAGTTGGAAGCGATTGCCACTTTAACTTTTTCCGTCGAGGGTGATTCCACCGAGAAGGGCCGTCTGGCTGATTGTAAACGCCAGAGAAATAGGATTATTTGGCATTTTCCAGCCTCCTGTAACAGCCGTGGTGCCAAAAGCAGCACTCCAGTGTTTTCTCCAAACAAGCAAAAACTCTAACGAGTTTCACTCTGTCACTCGTTAACTGATGCAAACCTCCTACATCGACGCCAGCTCTGAATATAGACACACACACATACCAGAAGGGATTGTAATGCTGCACCCCAGAGTAGAAGAAAAAGTTCTTTTTGGCCTTTCATTGCACGTTGGCATCTTCAGCCTGGTCGCTCGTTTTTGCCGGGCCGGCGACCTAAAAGACGCAAGGCAAAACTTTCCTCGCTTTTCCTGTCTCTCATCGGCTCTCTAGTGGAAATTGTTTTTCCAACTTTAAACATAAATTGATTATCCTGATGTGGCCAGGCCGGAACTGACGGCCGACAGGGTCCGGGTGTTTTTTCCCGATATTTTCCAGCTTCGAAACTGGCCCGACTGAAGGGTAACCGCACCAACGGGCTCGGCCAGTCAAGTCGAAGTATAAGTCTCAGCTGGGTCTCTACGGTTGCTATAAACAACCGTCCGACCGACCGACCGACCGACCGGCCAATCGACCCGGCCAATTCTGATGGGAAAGTTGCCTCCCGGGGCGAATCTCATCATTTTGCAACACTCAACTTTTACCACAACCGGTGCTAGCTGGGGGTGGTGATGGCGGCAACGGTGGTGGAAGACTTTGCTGTGTATAATTTTAATTAAATTTCGATGCCTAGCAGTGGATCGCCGGTTTTGAGATGTCAATAAAAAATAAAGTTATCACCGTAGTAAATATGTGGGTTGCGGTTTTCTTTGCCAAGTTTCAACTGGAAATATGTTGTTTTTTAACCGAAAAAAATACACGGTCGGGAGGTTACGAATAAACACTCGTAAGATATAGTGAAATATGTGCCTCTCTGTGCTGCTCCGAACAGTTATGTGCTTAGTAAAACATTTTATGATGGCTTTATTTTTGAAACTGGTAAAAATAATAGCTAAACAATTTATAGTGCATTTGTTACGATCAAGAAACAGTTGATTTATTATTCAAACTTTATGTTTCGTTGGAAAAATAATATTCTTTCTGCTCGCCGAGTAATATTTTCGTCTTGACAAGATTTACACAGTTCTTTCAGCTGGGTGAATGAATTTGATATCAGTTCAACTTAAGCTTGACAAATGAAAAGTTTTCTGCCTGCGACAGAATTGTCGAATTGCTGACTTGGTATGGCTGGTACTTATGTGAAAAAAATAGGGTGACACTTTAAAAAAGGTTGACAAACTTAGAATAGACCCAATTTTTAATGGTACTTTTGTTTCTTTTATACGTTCGCATCTATATTCAGTAAAGTTTTCATTAAAAGTTGTTCCAGCTTAGCCGTATGCAATCTCTCGTTCATAAAAAAAACCACACATTGTTTTAAAGATCGGCAAGCATTACTTCTTCTAGACTAATGCATAAAGTTTTGTTTATATTATTTATATAAATATAAATATATATTTATATAAATATAAATATATATTTATATTTTTTATAATATACACTATTGGTTTCTGAATTTTAGATAAAATTATCTCAAGTGTTAATTACCAAATTTTCATCTTTGGATATGAGTTCTCCATCAACTTTTTCTTCAATAATTTTGCAATGTTACTTTCTGTTATTCATTCTTTTATATCAATAATTTATTTGACTGGGTTCCTAATGAATGTAATATTGGCCACCAAGGTTTCTTACATGATCCAATCTGCCGAAGATAACAGGTTTTAAAATACGGTTTAGGGTAATAAATTCGTAGTAACCATTGACGTTGATAGTCGCCATATTGAGTTTTACCGCCATGTTGTTTTTTTTCGGAAAAATCAATTTTTGAACAAATTTCCACCGGCTTACCTATAAAATTCTTGCATCATTCGAAAGCTTATGCTATTGTATATCACATATGTTAACACCAGATGTATATCATCTGAAACAATAGTTGTATTTAAATTATCAAAACCTATTCGACTTGACCGTTTGTTTTGAGTCTACTGGCATCATATGATAATAACTTAAACAGTTAAAAAAAATGATGGGGAATGTGCTGTTTTTTTAACTAATGCCCTTTTTGAAGGTATTTTCGGGAGACCCCCTTTCCTTAGAACATTTATAGGTAATAAAATTGCAAGTGATTATTTTTTGTTGCTTCTATGACAACATGCATTTTGCTTCGGAGAAATTCTTAATCAAGTTTTCAAAAGGTGCGCTCGAACAGACTGCTTGTGCGAAATAACAAGTAATGAAGCAAACAGTGACTCGACGTTTAGAATTATTATTGGCGGAATAAAATTAATTGTATGCAGATAGTTATACCTGAAAAAATCATGATACTTTGGCTTCGAGTTGTTGAATATCTGGCCTCCATAACAAGTACCTAAGGGGCCCCTCCGATCCCATCCCCCTTAAAATCGGGGCCTCAATGTGTATGGAAAATCTCAGTGAAGCGCAAAATATTATACTTCACGACGTGGATCTAGTTTAAACCAACATATCATAAGAAGGCTGTTGGGGCCATGCACAAATTTGTGTTGTTCACTTGAAAGAAATACAAAAAGGAATAAAAAAAAAATGATTACAAAATTGTAGTCTTCAATATTAGGTCGCACAAAAATTTACTTGTCTATCCGCAGCTAGATAGTGTTTTGTCAATTTTTTTGTGTAATGTTTTTAGTTACCGTTTAGAGTTTTTTTAACGAATTTTAAAGATCATTTTTTGATGCGCAAAGTAAAAATCGCTGCATATCTTTTGAAAAATTCAAACTTTTTCCATTTCCAGAACAAAATATATAGAATAAGGAACCAATTTTGATGAGCATGTCATTTTTTTCAATAGCGATATGGCCAATAATATAAAGTGCGGCGTAGAGAAAACACCTGGTCAATATCAGAATAAATCAAATGACTCTGGTCACAGTAATGAGTTCACACAGAGATCGGGTAACCAACCCCCGGTGGGAACCATGGTCGTGCTGACTTGGAAGAGGGTCGTACGCGGCTGTGTTTCAATATTAGGGGCGGCGTACAACAGCGTCTGACCCGGCTTAATTATGGAATGCTGTATCCCGCCAGCTACACCTAAGAAGGCAGCCCCATCAGCAGGATGTAGGTATCACGGCTTTGGTAAAGTAGCATACCGAAACCTTTCTTACAACCACGAAATTAGAAATAGGGAACGGATCACGGAAAAATACTTAGGGTAACAATTGGAAATTTAATACTTGGAACGTCCGATCTCTCAATAACCGGCGTGGGCTGGCTTGCTTGCTTGAGAACTACAGCGGCAGGGAGTCAAAATCGCTGCGATTCAGGAGGTTCGGTGGTCAGATTCCGGAGAAAGAGAATTCCGTGCAGTAGACCCTATCGCACGCACTTCTTTCAAGTACCACATCTATTACAATGGCGGCAAAGCATCGGTTTCGTAGTGCTGGAAAATCAAAAAACAAGAGGCATCCGGTGGATGCCTATAGATGACCGTATATGCGTGTTGAGGATTAAGGACAAATTTTTCAACTACAGTTCAATCAACACCTACGCACCGACAAACGACAAATCCGATGAAGTCAAAGATAAGTTGAAAATGAAAAGCTTGAGCAAATCTATGACGAGTGCTCAGAACACGACGTAAAAGTCGTCAACGGAGACACAAACGCACAGGTTGGGAGGGAGAATTTCTCCCGTCCGGTCATTGGAAGCCGCAGGCTCCACTCGTCAACCAATGAAAACAGCCTGAGGCTGATAAACTTTGCCGCGGCCAGAGTAATGGACATATGTAGCTCCTGTTTGCCACGTTTGAATATTCGGAAAAACATCTGGAGGCCTACAAATTAAGAAGCCTGCTCCCAGATCGATCACGTACTGATTGACGGTCGTCACTTTTCGAATGGTACTGATGTTAGGTCTTTTCAGGGACAAAACATTACCTTTGACCATTATCTCGTCGTTTGTAAGATCCGCGTACGGTTACCGAACGGTTCAGCGGTTGAGAGCTGATGGCGTAGCAGAAGAATACGCCAGAGAGCTGGATCAACGGATCGCAGAACAGCAGGAGGAGCGAGAGAAAGACATAAATGGGCTATGAGTAGTATTCAAGGTGCCGTTGTAACGACTGCGAGAGAGGTGGTAGGTACGACGCGTGGGAGACAGCCTAACGGCTGGTTTGATGCCAAGTGCCAGAGCGACGTACGAGAAGAACCTTGCCAGGAGCTGCATGCTTTCCCTGCCATGTGTAATGACAAGGACGGAAATCTGCTTACGGATAAGCCGGCGGTTGCAGCCAGGTAGAAGGAGCACTTTCAGGCGCTATTGAACGGTGAGGGGCAGAAGGAGCGAGGGATGAACAGGATGAGGATCATGAGTGACGAACAAGCTGTGGAGCCACCAACACAGAAGGAGGTCGAAAAGGCGATTAGGGGGCTTTCTACGGACTAAGGAATTAGCTAATGTCCCGTAGTTTGCAAACAAGTGCTGTATAGGACGCTGATACTCCCGGTGGCCCTTTACGACGATGAAGCTTGGACGCTGAAGGAAGCTGATCGACGAGTGTACTCGGTTGATGTGCGCGGTGGAAGAAGATGCACGATCTGCTGTTGTACGAGGTAACTGGAAAATGGCTGCCCAAGATAGGAGAAGCAGGACATCTTTAATTCGTTCGGCCCTAGACCGGTAATGGTCCGCGGCCAATAAAGTAAAGTAAGTAATCGTAATTTGCGGAACTTGTATTTTCTTCTTGTATCAAAAAAAAAAAAAAAAAAAAGGACGGCCACGTTGAAGAAGGCCAAAACATTCGCAGGAACAACTTTCTTCGGTCTTAAGTGATACCCGCCAAGCTATTCTCACGGGATTACATTCTACCTAAATAAAGTTGCAATTTCGTAGAAAAAAGCAGCGAGAACATAGTTACGCGCCTAGTATATCGAACGTCTTCGTCAGTGGTTTCCTTCGGCCCCCTTTTGCATAAGATCGCTGCAGAAAAACTGCCGAAGAAAACCACTGACGAAGACGTTCGATACCCTATTACAATACAATACAATATTACAATATTAATACAAATAAATTCAACTTCTATTTTATAAGCCTTATAGAAAAAACTAATTCGCTTACGCTGATAGTTCACTTGATAAACGGTACGATAGATAAGCTTTTTTCTATCCATCAGTTCGACGACATCGTCCTTAATCTTTCTGCCGGTCCGTTTAATTTTAGAAGCTTGGCTATCAAAATCCAAGTACCTTGTGGCCTGCGTTGAGACTGCTTCATTCGATAAATTGAATAAAAACCAGAGCGTTCAACTGATATCGAAAGATAATCACATCTATTTTCTGTGTGCCCATCATTATTTTGAAAGCACCCATCATCTGAAAAAAAAACGACAACATTTAGTATGGATAAAACACACATCCCCTAGAATAGCGATGTTATTTTTGCTTAGTTTGTATTCCCATTCACATGAAAGGGGAAATACCGAAATAACTATGGAAATCTTCATGTACCGCGAAAAAAACCTTCAAACCGTCAAATAATACTGAGCAGAATTTAAATTAAAACTCAACCCCTGCTGCTGGTGGTGGGTGGATGCGTGCGTGCGAGCTTACGGAACGAAGTGCGTATGGGTAGCATACAGCTCCCGGCAACTCTGGTTTCCCCCGGAAACAGTGCCGCAAAGGGGAAACGCGTACGCGTGTATTCAGGCTTTGATCAAAAACATTTCATCTAAATCTAATCGCGACAGAATTGACGAAAATTGATTGAAATATTCGCGTCGGGGTGGGATTTGTCAGAGGGGCGAAACGGTGTAACCTAATTGTACAGAAAGTATCGTTTCAGCCGACAGTGCAAGATGTATTTGAACACCGGGTCGCGCAACGATGATGATGGTGAAGATGATATGGTAGCTATAGTGTTTCATCCTGTCGCGTTAAACAAGGTACAGTACCGTAACGAGATGTTCTGATGTGACATATATGAGGTGGGTATAACTTTTATGATATTTTGCATTCGGTTGCTAAGAGCGATTTACACCTACGTAACTTTGAAATTCGAATAAGTGTTGAATTGAATGATCAATTATAATAAATTATAAGTGGAACTCGAAAACAACTCCATCCGAACTTATAATTGTTGTACCCGTTTTCTCTAGAGCACGTGTCATTCATTATAACAGCTTTAGAATGATGGCGTAGCGCTAGTGATGACGGTAGATACTAACAATCGATCGTATGGAGCACATCAAAGTGAACTCGTTTTTGCACCGCGCTCGTACAGGTGGGGGAGGAGGGCGTTGTCGCCTATTTTACCTCTTGATAGGAAATCGAAAAACAAAAACGAGCGAATTTCCAGCTCCGACAGCGACTGCCGGAGCACGCGGTGCGGTAGATTGAATTTTTCACTCATGAGTGTTGCGGTGGAAAATTACCTTTTAATGAAATTTGCTTCGATAGGAAGGCATGTTGTTTTGGTTTTTGCCATACAGAAGCAAGATGAAAAGAGTGGAAATTTGCCCGCCTTCGGCTTTGTTTGGCGTAAATTTAATTATTTTATGAAACACTTTCCACGAATCTTATCGAGAATTATTCTATGTATTGTTTTAGCAGACGATTACTGATATTCGACAGGCTGAAGTATCATTTGCGAAATTATATTACTGAAAAATATTGCATGCTTTGGATTAAGAAGGAAAGTAATCGAAACAAATTAGTTTTCTGCGAAACAAAAAAAAAACATAAGATCCAGCTTTGTGAATGTCTTGTTCTGCAACTGAGCACGTACTAGAAAAACAGCCTCGACTAACGTAAGCGAAGAAGAGATACAAAACTTTATCTCTTATTTACTCAAGTGGCTTATTGCTTCGCAACATTTGCTGGTAGTTAAGATTTCCTACTACAAGTTATGCTCATCCGAGAAAAAGGAAAACCCAGCTGTGGAAGAAAATGCTCGTGTGGCTTCACCGGTTGTGCGGTGGTAGTGCACAAGCCGCAAGCCGGCAGGTTAGAAATCGCGTCTTGCCAGAGGATGAAATTTAATTAAAATGAAATATGAATTATTGCTGGAGAAGCACCACCACCGGGAGATGAAATGGGCAAGGTGTTCGGGGAGAGATGGTCTACAGGTTTCTTTTGATTAAAATAGTTTGTGTTCAGCTAATTACTTGGTGCTGGAGTATGCGAAGGAAACCTGCGAAATAAAACCTTGGTGGAAGTATATCAGTTTAATTTGAATCTGATTACATCTGGTTCGGTCGGGAATTTGCACTTCAAGTTGATTACAAAATGAAAATACTTCTAAATTTAAATGCTTAATACAACCTTATATTTATTATTAAAATGCAAAAATATAACTACGGAGTCACTCCATGCTACTTCGCACATCGATCATTTCCAATCTCGGTGAAACTTTTCACAGTTCAAAGAAATAGTTATCGGTTTCCGTTATACTCTACCAATTTTTTTTGGAAATAAATATTGAAATTCAGTCCGCAAATATATATTTAGACTGTGACGTACAGTCTTCCTCAGTGCTTACGTGGACTGGTAAAGAGCAAAGCGTAAATCCTGTTTTTTATTTGTAGTAGGTAAAATGAAAATTTAGCACTCTTAATTGGAGTTAGGTAGGGAATCATGCGGTCGATTGTTTACCGTACCATGTCTGGGGTCCCAGACTGTACGTCACAGTCGAAATATATATTTGCGGACTGAATTTCAATATTTATTTCCAAAAAAAAAAATTAGTAGAGTATAACGGATACCGATAACTATTTTTTTGATTTCTCAATCACTCTGCTAAGACGCTCGTTATAGATTTTCTAAATTTTCACAGTTGTTCCTTTTTGATAAAAAGGTCATTTTATGATATCCGCTGTTCATGTTGATTCGCGACTGCTGCTACAGAAGGGCCTATTCAGAATGGTGACTGGTATATAAAAATTTCTACATCCAAAAATCAACTTTTCTGACTGAAATGGTGTCTTCATCAAAGTTGTAGATAGTAAAATTGCGGTTCTAGAAAAAATATATACACTGTAGAATTTTTTTTCTGTGGCTATTTTCCAAAATGTCACAAAATATTAAATATCTCAAAAAGTCCTTTAAAAAAAAATATTTTTTTAAACATTTTTTGAATCGAAGATGACTACTATTTGTCGAAATTTGAATGGTAAAATGAAAAGCAAAAAAGTTATGAACGTTTCAGTATTTTGTCAAATTCACTCTGAACGTTTTTTGAGTGTTTATTTTTTTAGCTACACATAACAATGTTGATAACACAGTGCAACAATTTTTTTGCTTTGGTTTCTATGTATGATTTTTTAAGGGACAACAATGGCGCCATATCAAATTTTTGAGAAACAGAATTTTTTTAATGTTTTTTCGACGCCATTTTGTTTTAAGACCAAATATCAAAATTCTAAGAGTTTGTCCACATACTAGCATCTTTTCACCCATCTTTTGAAAAAAAAAAACCTGAATTAATCCACCTAGTGGTGCAGAAACCTTTGTTATACTAACTATTACTTTATACATATTAGGCCAGTCAATTACAAATCGTATACCAACGTAAGTCCAATTTCAATAATGAATGAAATGATTTTAAAAGATAGTTTTCAGAGAGTTAACCAAAGACGATCATTGAATTGAAGCTTGACGTGGTTTTTGCAAATAATATGAATGTTACAACTGTAGTACATGAGTCTTATTTTTTCGATCACAAACCAATTTTCAAATGCTGGCTAGAAGAAATTAATTTTTTTTTTAAATAATCGAACGTAATAATAACACTGTGCCACAAATGAAAAAAAAAATTGCAAGAACTTTTGAAGTGACCTAGTGTAGGTTGTAGGTCTTGTTGAGTGCAACATTCGCTCATACTAGAAATTTTCCAAACACCCCCAAAATCTGAAGTTATGGTCAAAGTACGGTTTTTTGGACCTCAGCGCATATGATATTTTTTAACTCTGTCATTTATCAACCGATTTTCAATACTCAAGCAGTTTTAGAAAGGAGATAAATAGAGCTTTCAAAATATACACATGTTTTTACTAATATTAATAAAATACGTTGAGTTATTTGAGTTTAAATCTAACTTTTTAGATATTTTCAAGCAAATTTTCAATTTAATTTTAAATTTGTCGTCTATTTTTGTAAGAAACATACCACAAATATACTATAATTTTGAAAGTATATTCAATTCCGAATCAAGCGAAAGTAGTTTTGTGGAAATCGGTTGATATTTGGTTAAGTTATAAATTTTTTAAGAAAACCAGAATTTTTGGCTTCTATCGCACAATTATTTCACGGTGCTACAAATGATGCAAAAATGCAAGAACTTTTGATATGACTTAGTGTGAGTTGTAGTTTTAGTCAAGTGTTACTTGTGCGTTAACTTGAAGTTTTTCAAATACCCCGAAAATTATAAGTTATGGTCAAAACCCTGTTTTTACCTTAGCTCACATTGTTATGTTTAATTCGGTTATTTTCCAACCAATTTTTTATATTTTGGCTGTTTCGGAAAGACGAAAAATAGAGCTTTTGAAACATATAAATATGTCTAAAAAGTTTACCTATATGTGATGAAAAGTTTTAAAATAAATAAGATGGTTTATGTTATTTTCAATTTTTTCCAAATTCATTCGCAATTTTTCACACATTTTTATAATGAATGAGCTTCAATTGCTGTAAAGTTTGGAAAGTTCTTTTTAGTACCAAACGAAAAAAATAGGTGTTGTTAATGAAGATCTGTTATAATTTGGCTGAGAAATGATTTGACGAAATATTAGTATATGGTGGAAAACATCAAGTCATATCTCAGCGAAATTATAACAGATTTTGATAAACAACACTTACTATTTTCGTTTGGCACTAAATATACTTTTCAAATTCTACAAAAATGTGTGAAAAATTGCGAATAAATTTTGAAAAATTTTAAAATAACATAAACTATTCAATTTATTTTAAAATTATTCATCACATATGTGTAAAATTTGAAAATAACATAAACCATCTTATTTATTTTAAAACTATTCATCACATATAGGTAAACTTTTTAGACATATTTATATGTTTCAAAAGCTCTATTTTTCGTCTTTCCAAAACAGCCAAAATATAAAAAATTGGTTGAAAAATAACCGTATTAAACATAACAATGTGAGCTAAGGTAAAAACAGGGTTTTGACCATAACTTATAATTTTCGGGGTATTTGAAAAACTTCAAGTTAACGCGCAAGTAACACTTGACTAAAGCTACAACCCACACTAAGTCACATCAAAAGTTCTCGCATTTTTGCATCATTTGTAGCACCGTGAAATAATTGTGCGATAGAAGCCAAAACCTCTGGTTTTCTTAAAAAATATATAACTAAGCCAAATATCAACCGATTTCCGCAAAACTACTTTCGTTTGATTCTGAATTGAATATACTTTCAAAATTATAGTATATTTGTGGTATGTTTTTTGCAAAAATAGACGACAAATTTCAAATTAAATTGAAAAATTTCGTAAAAATATCTAAAAAATTAGATTTAAACTCAAATAACTCAACGTATTTTATTGATATTAGTAAAAACCTGTTAATATTTTGAAAGCTCTATTTGTCTCCTTTCTAAAACTGCTTAAATATTGAAAATCGGTTGATAAATGACAGAGTTAAAAAATATCATATGCGTCCAAAAAACTGTATTTTGACCATATCTTCAGATTTTGGGGGTGTTTGGAAAATTTCTAGTAGTTTTAAATCGCTGTAGCACAGTGTAATCGAAACAGTAATAGATAACATCTGATTTCACACTAGAACAGCAAATATGTATGTTAGTTTAATGCGGTTCTACTTATTCGCTTTATTTTCAGTAATCACAGGACCTAGATTTATGAACCAGCATCAAGTTTTTTTTACGAATTGAAGCAAACTTCTACAAACTTGTTCTCGAAACATAGTTGAGAATTATACAGGAAAAAATTTAGCTATTAATGAAAGTTGTCAATTCAATTCTCTCTCAAATGCATTATCTGAAAATGAAGGTTCTCCACGATCTTTGAGAATTTTGGATTTTCAGAGTGTAGGCGTGAACATTATTCTTTTCGAAGGCCTAGGCTGTATCAAAACATCCGAAATAAAGACTTTTTAAATCTTGCTGCGATAACGAGAAGTGGAATAACATGGATACTCTGTTTGCACTTAGTCTTAAATTAGAAAGCAATATTTATATTTTACATGAGCATATTGTATCATTCATAGAGATAAGTGACCTTTCACCTGCGCACACTAGTAAACGTGTATAGCCATGTAGAGTTGCTCCAACACTTTTTTCTTATTTTGCCAATTACGTTCACCAGCTACTTTAGATTCCGGTCACAAATTTAAAACATAAAATAAGTGTTCAATTGAAAAATTTCCAGCTGTTAAAAACGTAGCATTGCAAACAAAACAGCGATTTATTTGTGTTTTTCTCAACGGGTGGCACTAACACATACGTACGTAAATAGGTCTATACATCTTTGGTAAAGCTTTTCAAAATATCTGCATCGTTAATTGATCTACATTTGCACACTGTGGTAACAGATTTTACTACAATGCTTGGCTCCCGAAAGCTGTAAATGTTTCTTACTCTTCGCAAATCTAGATTCAACGTATAATTTAGTATATATTTTATAAGAAGTGAGGACGGAAGCTTCGGAAGCGAGAAAGGGGAGCTAAGTAAGCATTGCAGTTGCTTCTAAAATCTGGTTCAATTTTTTAAGAAAAAGCTAAAGGGTAATTTATTTACACAAGTTAAAACGCACTACGAAGAGTGTAAAGATTATGAAAAGTTGTCGATGATTGTTGATTTCCTTTGAGAAATAAATACAATACGAAAAAAAGAGGGATAGAGAAGAAAAAAGAGCAGTGAGAAAGAAAAATTATCCAGGAAGTAAAATATCGCAAACAAAGGTAAAACAGATCTTAAATCGGACAAAAACTGATCTCAAAATGGTGATTCTTCGAAACCGGTTTTGGCATAGTTTTAGTATATTTCACAAAGCAAAATAATATCGATTATTTCTGAGCATTAATGGTAATTCGCTAATATCTTAAAGTGGTAGTCAAATTATATCTTATTTTGAGTGAAAAAGTCTCAGAAATCGAATGGTAGGTGTCTGATCTACGTAAAATGTCAGCAAAATGTCGATTTTGCCCCAATTCCCCTACAATACAAAAATAAGTTTATCTGCTGACATTTTACGACATACTCAGAAATTATTTTACTTTGTGAAATATACTAAAACTATGCCAAAACCGGTTTCATAGAATCACCGTTTTGGGCTCAGTTTTTGTCCGATTTAAGATCTGTTTGTTTTTAAAGATGGCTAGAAAGATTCTAACATGTGGACAAACTCTTAGAATTTTGATATTTGGTCTTAAAACAAAATGGCAAGGAGAAACAAAAATGTCAAGGAAAAACACCGTCGCATATGTTGTACATGCGCTGCGAGGGCGACTTCCCCTGCCGCAGGTTAATGTACAGCACTACTTAGATCTGTACATTAGCTCACGGCAAGACAAACCATCGTTGCAACGCAAGCCGTTCCTTCTATCTCCAATTCATCCGGTGTACGTGTATTGGTTTGTTGTACGCATACGGAATAAAGAATTAATATGATAAGAGTTGCCAAGCAGCATTTTTTCCCGTCATGCAGTATGCAAACGTTGATGGTTTCAAAGACTTAAAATGCGTCTTGGAATCACATCACGATTTGTAAACTGCGTCAGAGAAAGACACAAACATTTGCCTTTATGCAAGCTATTTAAAACACGCAATTAATGTGCTTCATAGAAACTCATTTGGACCTGTTTGAAGGTAAAAAACTCGTGCCCATCCCGAACAACATTCGCAACTCTGGGCTCACGGTATTGCATATTTTCATTTCAAGTGAACACTGGGGAACGAAAAAGTGGTGTTTCTAATTAGACATTAGAGGTTGACGGGTGAGATTCTTATTATGTGTGAATGAGGGGACAGAAATGAACCTGATCGTTGTATCAATACAAATGCAACGAGTGAAGTTTTGCTAACACATGCATTGCGGTTCTTGGCTGTATGTTTTCTTGCAGAAACACATACAAGCGTGTGGCCGTCATAATTTTTGTCACTTTTTGGTTATTACTCTTTGTGTATAATGCGCGGTCTAATACACAATAAGTAATAAAAAGTTGCACCAAAGTAACAAAATGTTCCCCGTTTGTGTTGGGTGTACCAACAAAACAGGATTGAGGGGGAGTATATCTACCTAACGCGTGAGAAAAAAAATCCGAACAACTTTTAAATTGGCCTACGATTTCGAAGTGGTGCTGCACAAATCGGAAAATCCTTTTCCTCAAAATTAGGATCCACTTTTATATAACTGGCAGAACGATCAGTCGATTCTGTAAAAGTGACGCTTAGTTGAGAAAATGGCGTAATCGGAAGAAGACCGTCGTAAATAGATTTGCAATTTTTGTGAGCAAAACAAAGAAAATTATAAAAGGTAAGAGCTCCACTATTTTAAAGATCTTAGATATAAAAAAACATGCATATATATTGGTGAATGACTGGACCCAAGGCGCAATATAGTTCCCACATGCGAACCATTAGCCTTCCAGCTACCGAACCCCTACCTCCTCGTTGGTGCCAACCGGGATACGAGTAACTAGTAAGAAGATCGGGTAACCAACCCCGGTGGGACTACCGGTCGTATGTTGACGGTCGTATGTTGTGGAAAGCGGGCTTCTTTCCTTGGAAGGAAGTTTCTGGGACAGGCAACGCCACCACAAGCGCCCTAAGTGACGCACCCACAAGCGTTATGTCTGAGTCCTGGTTGTGTTCGGGACTCAAAACAGCAGCACTACGTCGGTCCTCCTGCGAGAAAGTGGGGTTGGTCGTGGGCTTTGCAAGCCCGCACCGCGAAAAACAAAAGCAACGAACGCTACAACAGAAAATTCGAACCAGAGTAATCGGCAAAGACTCAGGCGACGGAAACGGACTAACTAACGGATACTCGGAACATGGAACTGCCGTTCTCTTAGTTTCCTAGGAAGTACCCGTATACTTTCCGAAGAATTGAAAAACCGCAAGTTCAACATCGTAGCGCTGCAGGAGGTATGCTGGAAAGGGAAGACGGTGCGTACGTATAGAGATGAACACACCATCTACCAGAGTTGTGGTGACACACATAAGCTGGACACAGCTTTTATAGTGATGGGTGAGATGCAAAAGCTGTTAACTGGGTGGTGGCCGGTTAACCCCAGAATGTGCAGGTTAAGAATCAAGGGCCGATTTTTTAACATTAGCATTATAAACGTGCACAGCCCTCATGTCGGAAGTACTGATGACGACAAAAACGAATTCTACGCGCAGTTGAATCGTGAATACGGTCGCTGCCCAAAACATTGTCATCGGGGATAACAACGCTCAGGTCGGTCAGGACAGGAATTTAGACCGGTAATTGGACGATTCAGCGCATACCGGCTGACAAATGAAAATGGCCTAAGACTAATTGACTTCGCCGCCTCCAAGAACATGGCCATACGTAGCGCCTTTTTCCAGCTGAGCCTCCAACATCGGTACACCTGGAGATCACCTAACAAAACCACGTTTTGATAGATGGTCGGCACATCGACTCGGACCACTACCTAGTGTTGGTGAAGATACGCCAAAAGCTATCCGTTGTGAACAACATACGGTACCATTGTCCGTCAAGGTATGATCTCGCGCGGCTGGAGCAACCCGAAGTCGCCGAAAACAACGCGCTTTCTTTCGAAGCTGCATTGCCAGGACAGGAGGCCTGCTGGAATACCGTCAAGTTTGCCATCAGCCGTGTAGCGAAGAACGTCCTAGGTCGCGAAGTACCGAGTCGACGTAACGAATGGTTTGACGAGAAATGTCGCCAGATATTGGATGAAAAGAACGCAGCGCGGGCAGTAATGCTGCGGAGAGCCACCCGTCAGAACGTGGAGCGATACAAACAGAAACGGAAACAGCAAACCCAACTCTTCCAGGAAAAAAAAAAAAACGCCGCCAGGAGGAGGAGGAATGCAAGAAACTACAACAGCTGTACCGCTTTCATGAAACACGAAAGTTCTATCAGAGATTCAACGCATCCCGCAAAGGCTTTGTTCCGCGAGCCGAAATGTGCAGGAATAAGGAGGAGAATATCTTGACGGATGATCGTGAGGTGATCGGAAGGTGGATACAGCACTTCGATGAACATCTGAATGGCGTACAGGCATGTTCTCCTGCCAGCGACGCAGGAGACTCTGTTGGTGCAGCAAGCAACGGAGATGTGCCATCCGCATCGATGAGCGAAGTTAATGATGCTATGCAAAGGCTTAAGAACAACAAGGCAGCTGGAAAGGACGGTTTCGGAGCGGAGCTTCTCAAGATGGACTCGGGCAAGTTGGCCAGTTGTCTGCATCGGCTGATTGCTAAGATTTGGGAAACGGAATGCCTACCGGAGGAGTGGAAGGATGGGGTTGTTTGCCTCATCTACAAGAAAGGCGACAAGTTAGATTGTGAAAACTACTGAGCGATCACTATCCTGATTCAGAATGCCGCCTACAAAGTGATATCCCAAAGAATTTTCCAGTGGCTGCACCACTAACCAATAGATTCGTGGAAAATTACCTGGCAGGCTTCATGGAGGGTCGGTCCACAACGGACCAGATCTTTACTCTGCGGCAGATCTTCCAAAAATGCTGCGAATACAGAGTCTCTACGCATCATCTCTTCATCGACTTCAAAGCCGCTTATGACACGATTAATCGTGAAGAACTATGGAGAATTCTCGACGAAAACGGCTTCCCCGGGAAGCTTACCAGACTGATAAAGGCTACGATGAAGAATGTGCAGTGTTGTGTAAGCATTTCAGGTGGTCTATCCGACCCATTCGGATCCCGATGGTAGGACAGGCAGGAAGCTGCCTGCTTTTCAATATTGCGCTAGAAGGCGTTGTGAGACGAGCGAGAATAGACACGCGGGGCACGATTTTCGTTGAATCCGGTCAATTTATCTGCTTTGTGGATGACGTGGACACTGTCGGCAGAACATTTGAGGCGGTGGCGGATCAGTACACCAGACTAAAATGTGAAGCAGAGAAGATTGGACTGAAGATAAATTCATCTAAAACGAAGTACATGCTAGCGGGTGGTGCTGGGCGCGACAGGGCACGCCTAGGTAGTGTTGTAATAATCGACGGTGATAAGTTTGAGGTAGTTGACGAGTTCGTGTACCTTGGCTCAATAGTAGCTGAGAACAACGATACCAGCCGTGAGATTAGGAGGCGAATCATCAGCGGGAGTCGTGCCTACTATGGACTCCACAAACAATTACGGTCGAAACGTCTAAGTTCCCGCGCAAAGTGCACCTTGTACAAAACGCTTATTAGACCGCTTGTTCTCTACGGGCATGAGACGTGGAAAATGCTTGAAGAGGACCTGCGAGCGCTCGGAGTTTTCGAACGACGGGTGCTAAGAACCATTTTTGGCGGTGTACATGAGAACGGAATGTGGAGACGGAGAATGAACCGTGAGCTCGCGCAACTCTACGGTGAATCCAGCATCCAGAAAGTGACCAAATCTGGACGGATACGTTGGGCAGGGCACGTGGCGAGAACAACGGACAATTACCCTGCAAAATTGGCTCTCATTTCGAATCCGGTTGTTACGAGACGAAGAGAAGCACAATGAGCAAGAACGTTTGACCAGGTGGAGCATGATCTGGTAAGTACGGAGTGCCCGCGGGATTGGAGGCGGACAGCCATGAACCGATCAAGTTGGCGGAATTATGTTGTGCAGGCCATGTCTTAGGACGTACGGCCATTCAAGTGAGTAAGTAAGCATATACATTACTGTCAAACTCTTCGAGAATGGAAATACATTCAAAAGAAAATCTGGTTCCGGACGAGAATGCACTTTGCAAGAGAGCAAAGTTTGAGCGAATTTGAGGGCGGAAACGGCTGGTCGGTTGGCGAAATCATATCGTGAGCTGGGCACTTAGAATATAAGTAAATAAAAATGATAAAGTAGTGTTTTGGCCAGAGCTTGCAGTGTCAAACTATGCTAATCTGCCCATAATTCAAAAATTGGCTAATGTGCCATAGGCATCAAATCGAGTAAAACGCATTTGAAAGTTTTTGTCGGTACAACATATTTTGACTGTTCATGACAACTTTTTTATTGAGTATATCACGCTTCATATATGCTGGAACCTTGCCGTTGAGTTGAAACAGAGAAATCTGTAGAAAAATTCCATCCGCCACGTATTTTTAACACAGTTGCCGTTTTTTCAATTATAAACCAAAGGTCAGTTGACAAAACGGTGTGCAATTTGGCTAATATCCATACGATGTGAATTATTTCGTACTCGTTGGTGATGGAAATGGTTTTAATTTAATAAAACAACACGGAAGCACAAGTGAGGATGAAAAGGACGACGAGACAATTGTTACGTGCAGCAATATAATAATATAACGAAAATATTTTTATTCATGGTAATCTCACAATCCACTTTCCTATTTTTTCTCATCAAATCCAAAATGAAATTTGAATCTTCACTTTATTAATAGTACTCCTAATCAAAGAGCTAAATATCATTTTTTCAAATGTAAAGATTTATGACAGAAGGAAACAGTCACACGTTTTGATCATTGGGTTTCGCAGTACAACAAATAAATTCTTGTAGCATCAAATATTCTTCGTGAAAAAGTCAAATTTGATGTAAGGTCCTAACGATCGCTCACCTGCCGCCAGTAACCACAAGCTTCAACACACTTTCGAAAGTTAGAAGAAACACAGTTCAGTAATAAACACTGGTTCGTGAACAGGTTCATAATGGATATTGGATATCAGCCAAATTCTCAATTATTTTGGATATTAGCCAAAATTGTTTTACGTTTGCTGCCTTCCCAAATGCATTTTTTGACAATCGGCTTCCGTAGGGACCTTATTTAGGGTGTGTACCATCACGAGAAACTGTTTTCTTGATTTTGGTGAAAATGGCATATTAGCCAATTTTTGAATTATGGGCAGTAACGCAACTTTAGCGGATTTGCGGCAAGGCAATATCGAATTTATTCCGAAAGAATGCATTTCTCAAAATGTGACATATCTGCAGTCTATTGAAACTTTCTGGGCAAATTAAAAGCGAATGGTCTACCATAAAGGTTACAGAGCAAAAAACGTCGATTGTTTGATCGAAAAACCAAAAAGGAGCTCAAAACTATTGAAACATCCGGAATTCAGGAAGCTATGAGGCAAGTACCCCAGAGGATCAGGGAATCAACGCGATGTGGAGCTAAGTTTTTCCTATGAGGTTTGTTAATGAGTTACACTACTTAAATAAACAAACAAGTTTAGAAAAATAAGTTGCGCAAGATTTTTTTTTGGAATTGGAAGTTTGTTCGGATTTTTTTTCATACGTTAGACGCGTATTCTCAAGCACATTCACATTATATGCCACACGATCAAAAGAGCAAGTTTTCTCTAAAAATGATTTTTGGTGGCAAAATGCGATATGATATTTCACTGTTCTTTTTACCACGTATCAATTTTATCTCGAAACCAAAAAACCAGACTCAAAATTTTATATATGTGATGCAAAAATTGTTAGTTTTCAAGAAAAAATAAAAAATAGGGTTTTTTGTCACTCACACCATCAAAAATGATTTCAAACATCTTTTTTTTTTTGCAAAATGGTATGGCGGTGTCTATAAATTTTTGTTATGATACGTCAAAATTCTCAGCTTTCCAAAAAATATGAAACGTTGAGGTCTTCCTTTACCTCTCACAATAAAAACATAAAGAAAAACAATAGTTTTAATAAATTTGCAACTGTGCACTGATTTTACTAAGCAATACAACAATAACTCTATTACAAAGAAAAATACTAACTATAAAGAGAAATCTATGGAAGCTTAATGGTTGATAGTTGACTCTGATGAATGGAATGCATAATTTCACATCAGAGTTACTGGAAGCTATATTGAGGCCGTTAAGTATTGATGGAAGTTGCATGCCCAAATTTAACTTTTTTGTTTCAGGCGGATTTAGTTACATTTATTCCCTTGCTTTTGGTATTCTTTGAAACTATATGTAGTTTTTTTCTTTCTCAAAGTCCAATTTTTCTGTCATACAAATGAAGTTGTAAAAAATGAGCTTAGCCAAACTAACGTTTTAATCAGATCAGTATCAGAAAAACGGCCCGGTTCGTCTTCTGCTACAGCCCCGTCGAATAAGATTCAAACGACGGTACTTCGAAGCGACCAGTAATCGAAAATGATACTCGGTACCAGAGCATCCGAAAGTATTTCGAAAGCAATAGAAACTGTCCCCAAGCCGGTGGATAAATTTTGGCTTTACCTTTCGCGTGTTGCTCCACATGTTACTGAAGATGATGTTTTTGCTCTAGTAACTGAGTGTACAACTGTATATTAGGGTGGGACAAAAAATAAGTACTAGCTCCAATGCACTTTTCGTGTTGCTTATTGGACCTGTAACAACTGTGTAACTTTTCAGATCGATCGGTGGAACCCCTGATTTGCGCCCGATTTTTAAAGTTTCCATACGATTTTATATGGGAAAATCCACTTTTTCAAAACTTATCCTCTAGAAATTTCCAGTTGGCTCCTAAAAATATACCAATACATGATATTTGTAGGAAATTTTCCTGGGAATAATTCTTCTGAAGACTATAAGGCGCTACAAAATTTGTAGAAAAAGTTATTCACCTTAAACTGATCGAATGTCTGACGAACGGCTCAACATTGAATTTTTCCAGCAACACTGCTGCAGCATGCTGCTGTTGCAAACTCAACAACGTGATGAGAAACAGTTTCGCGTAGAATTAAGCTTGAAAGCGTGATTTTTTGCTCATAGTATCTTCGGAGAAAATGCTTAGAATATCAATCCCTATATTTTGATAGTATTCGTTGTGTGATTCATACCCCTAAAAGTGAGAAATCAGCTTTCTAAACACCCCTACGTAGTGAAAAACATTTTCGTGTGGGATTAAGCTTGAAGGTATGATATTTTGCTCACGTTATCTTCATTATCGGAGAGCTTGCTTAAAATATTAATTATTAAGTTTTAATGTAGATTGATTACTCCCCCTAAAAGAGGGAAGTAAACTTTCTAAACACCCACCTCGTGTGACAACTTGGGTTCTGGTGCCAATTCAATAGATCATACCCTGGTGTCTTTCAGAAAGGAGTTTGGTAGATACATAGCTACAACTTGCGCAGATACATGGCCAGCAGGTCACTACGAACCAATGAGGTATACACAGGTGAGGAAGAAGAAGACATTCGTCTGTTCTAGTAGCGAAAAAAGGTAAACAGAAGCAAAAAAAACTTAAAAAGGCAAAACAACTTGAGAATGCTAAAGTCTTAGTAAAGGCTGATAACATTCAGAAAAACTCTACACTTTCTAACTTTGTAACAAAGGCAACGAAACGATTTTTCGAAATCATGAAAATCTCAACGGACTTTCTTAAAGAAAAACCTGAAAAATGGCAATCAAATAAACAATATCTGGAAGCACAAGAACGCGTGAAGGCAATTGCAGTAGTGAATGATTTTGCAGAAAGGGCCGTGAAGCTTGTCAGCGACTACAACAACAAAATAACAAAAGATCCCGATCAACAGAATTATTTGCTACAAGTTGTCGAATCCCACAGACAACAAAAGCCTCTGAAATATTGAAAGGTGATAACTTTTTTTGTTGAATTTTTGTATATGTTTTAATCAATATAAATTGCAATAATTATCAGTAATAAAAAATTAAGTTGGAGCCAAAGATGTTTCCATTTTCAACAGACAGCGGTTTGTAATCAACACGGGGAGCTAAAGAAAAACTTTGAAAAGCTACCCTTTTCTAGTTGTTTCGGATCTTTCAGCGGCCCACCTTGGTGCCCGCTCAACCAACATCCCGCCCAAAGATCAATACTCTCTTTTTCTCTTTTTCAATAGACTTCATTTACCGTGGTTCGTAGTGACCTGCTAGCCATGTATCTGCACAAATTGTAGCTATGTATCTACCAAACTCTTTTCTGAAAGACACCAGAGTCACACGACGTGGGTGTTTAGAAAGTTTACTTCCCTCTTTTAGGGGGAGTAATCAATCTACATTAAAACTTAATTATTAATATTTTAAGCAAGCTCTCCGATAATGAAGATAACGTGAGCAAAATATCATACCTTCAAGCTTAATCCCACACGAAAATGTTTTTCACTACGTAGGGGTGTTTAGAAAGCTGATTTCTCACTTTTAGGGGTATGAATCACACAACGAATACTATCAAATATAGGAATTGATGTTCTAATCATTTTCTCCGAAGATACTATGAGTAAAAAATCACGCTTTCAAGCTTAATTCTACGCGAAGCTGTTTCTCATCACGTTGTTGAGTTTGCAACAGCAGCATGCTGCAGCAGCGTTGCTGGAAAAATTCAATGTTGAGCCGTTCGTCAGACATTCGATCAGTTTAAGGTGAATAACTTCTTCTACAAATTTTGTAGCGCCTTACAGTCTTCAAAAGAATTACTCCCAGGAAAATTTACTACAAATATCATGTATTGGTATATTTTTAGGAGCCAACTGGAAATTTCTAGAGGATAAGTTTTGAAAAAGTGGATTTTCCCATATAAAATCGTATGGAAACTTTAAAAATCGGGCGCAAATCAGGGGTTCCACCGATCGATCTGAAAAGTTACACAGTTGTTACAGGACCCAGAAGGAACACGAAAAGTGCATTGGAGCGAAAAAATTACACCAACGCTTTTTTCCCATACAACTGTGTCTCAGTCTACTGTATATATACCGAATTTCCAACCTACAGTATAGAAGCTCGTCAAGAAAGATGCGGACTTAACGTCTTACGCTTTTGTTTCCTTCAAAGTTGGAATGAATATGCAATTTAAGGAACATTCTCTTGATCCTTCAATTTGGCCAAAAGAAATCTACTTCCGTGAACTTGAAGAGCGCAGTAATTATCAGGATTTTTGGGGACCGCAGCCGTCGAAACTTCCTCGTAACAACTCACCTTTCCCGTCTCAATCAATTTTAAAACCCTTCAACGCAATAGGTGCTCGACCACCGGTGAATTTTGAGAACCAACGGGCTCCCAGTCGAGTTAAGTTATTGAATTGTACAGCTTTACAAAAAAGTCATGCTTCTTTTGTATCCCATAGCTTGGTGCGGGCTGTATGAAACAATGCAGAGACGAATATCTCCCCGCATAATTAATTACCATAACAACATGATTAACAGCCTTTTCGGGGTATACGCCGAACTGACGTTAAACCATATAGATTATCGTTCGTTTATGGTTCCTATTTATTAGGCTCGGCCTGCGTCATGTCGCCAACAGCGAAGATGTATTAAAACAGCAGACGGATATCTCTGTTGCAGACTCACGTGTTGTCGTTTTGGAACCCCGGTTACATCATCAAGTCAGCATCTTTTATCAAAATGTGAGAGGACTTCGAACTAAAATTGATCAGCTATTTTTGGCTGCTTCTGATGGCGATTTCGACGTGATAGTTTTGCCAGAAACTTAGCTGAGTGACCATATTAATTCGCTGCAATTATTTGGCCCACTATATACAGTGTATAGAAATGACCGGGATCCAACTCAATCTGGTGAATCGCGGGGTGGTGGAGTGTTGATAGCTGTTTTCAACCGGCTGCAGTCTGTGCGAATATGGAAATTGAGTTAGTTTGGGTAAGCGTGTGTACTGAAGATCGAAATATTTGTGTTGGTGTTGTCTACCTTACTCCTGAAAATGCCATTGACACTAAGCCATTGAGTGGCACCTTGATTCCGTGTCGGCTATTTCTAATGCACTTCGGACACATGACTTTCACGCTTTATTTGGTGACTATAATCAACCGTCGCTGATTTGGAAAACGTCACACTCTGGTTTTGCCTATCCCGATCCGTCAGAATCCGTTTTCTCACGGTCCAATTCTTCTCTCATTGATGGAATGGACTCGCTAAATATGTTGCAGTTGAACACGGCTAGGAATGAACGGAATCATACATTGCACACTGGGCCAGAAATGGAATCTAGCGGAACGAAATAAATTGCGCTCTTAGGGTTTGACCAATCGGTTTTAGATCTTCTACAAAGTTTCTTGGTATAGTTAGGGCGTCATTTTGGATGTTTGAATTGGTTCGGAATTCAGCCGCAAAGGTGGCCTAGCGATGCCAACTTCTTTGCCTTACACGCTAGAGCTTTGCGGTATTCGACAAAGTTGTAGATCTCTAAATTCCATGAAACTTTACAGAATATACAAAATTTCTAACTCTTCAAGTTTCAGAGATCTACAAGTTTTTGTAAAATTTGTCTGAATTCCACGTTTTTATGTGACAATTTTATGAGTTCACCCGAATGAATTTTTTACAATTTTTTTCTCAATAGAAATTGAATAATTACGTCGTACAAAAGTTTCTGAAGTACTTAAGTAAAAATAATACACAAAATTTGAAAAAAAAAACATAATTTTGTGAAGTGGATATCTCAGCGGGTAGCAAGTATTAGCAAACCATGATTATTCTAAAAATTGTCCATCAAAAATTCTTTATTTTCTGAAAATTTGAAAGAAGTGTTTTTTGGTGTTTTTGTGATATTTCAGTTTGAATATAAACATAAGTTTCATATAAAAATACAATTGCTATGTATTTATTGCATGAAATAGACGGTCCAGCACTTTGATACTCTATCCAACCTATGTGCAGTCTTCAGCAAAGTTATTTTAATGTTTCGAATTGCATAACTATTACAAAAAACGTGAAACTCAAACTAATTCTTCAACAACTCGTCAATTTACAAAAAAATTTAAAAGACAGAAATTTTGTTTCTTTTACAAAGTTAAATAAAATTTTCTAATCTAATAGTTTGTCGAAAACTGCAGAGCTCTAGCGTGTAAGAATAAAAAGTTGGTGTCGAAGCGCCATCTCTGCGGCCAAATCGCGAACTAAACTGAGCGTCAAGTCAATTTGTTATTACACTGAGAAACTTTGCTGAAGAATGCACATAGGTTGGATGGAGTATCAAAGTGCTGGACCGTGTATTTCATGCAATAAATACATAGCAATTGTATTTTTATATGAAACCTATGGTTATATTCGAACTGAAATATCACAAAAACACCAAAAAACACTTCTTTCAAATTATCAGAAAATAAAGATTTTTTGGTGGACAATATTCAGAAAAAATCATGGTTTGCTAATACTTGCTACCCGCTGAGATATCCACTTCACTAAATTATGTACTTTTTTCAAATTTTGTGTATTGTTTTCACTTAAGTACTTCAGAAACTTTTGTACTCGAATGAAAACGACGTAATTATTCAATTTCTATCGAGAAAAAATTGTAAGAAATTCATTCGGGTGAACTCATAAAATTATCACAAAAAAAACGTGAAATTCAGACAAATTTTACAAAAACTCGTAGATCGCTGAAACTTGAAGAGTTAGAAATTTTGTATATTCTGTAAAGTTTCATGGAATTTAGAGATCTACAACTTTGTCGAATACCGCAAAGCTCTAGCGTGTAAGGCAAAGAAGTTGGCATCGCTACGCCACCTTTGCGGCTAAATTCCGAACCAATTCAAACATCCAAAGTGACGCCCTAACTATACCAAGAAACTTTGTAGAAGATTGGAAACCGATTGGTCAAACCCTAAGAGCGCTATTAATTTCGTTCCGCTAGATTCCATTTCTGGCCCAGTGTGCATTGGATCTCGTTTTCGTTAACGAAGCAGCCTTTACAAATTATGTAGTGTCTGAAGCCCCTGAATCACTAATCGGAGCTGACGAGCATCACCCTCCTTTGACCGCAACATTAACCTGTAGGAAAAATATTCGTTTCGCAGAAGTAGCGGACAACAGACGGCTAAATTTTTCTAAAACCGAGTTTGAAGGAGTGGATTGCTCCCTTCGAAATTTAAATTGGCACCATTTACTAAATGCTGCTGTTGAAAGTTTCTCTCCAATTTTGAATGAGCTGTTCACTATTCACGTTCCTGTTTCTCGTCTTCGGTCAACTCCTCTATGGTCGAACCGGCGATTTCGAACACTCACAACCGCTTTCTCTACAAGTAATATGTGATAAAAACGCAATCAGACCTTGAACGAAATCCAAAGCGGTTTTGTAATTTTGTAAACGAAAAACGGAAAGAAACCCGACTCCCATCTACCATGTTTCTTGAGAACGAATCTGCCACCTCATCCGATGGAATCTGTGATATATTTGCCAAACATTTCTCGAGCGTTTTCAAGCCAAATTCAGCCACCGCAGAGCAAGTCCAAAGAGCTATCCAAGACGTTCCAACTAACCTGATTAGTCTGTCCAATGTGCAGTTTTCTGACAACGATGTTTTGACAGCTCTAGGGAGAATGAAGTCCTGCTTGTCCCCTGGACCAAATGGAATTCCTATGCGTACCTGTTAGGATTATTTTCAACAAATCGTTGGCACAGTCAGAGTATCCATTATTGCGGAAAAATACATTTCTGTTCCCTGTTTTCAAGCACGGCGACAAGCAAAACATTGTAAATTATAGTGGTATAACCTGGTTATGTGCAAGTTACAAGTTGCTTGAAATTTTATTCGGAAATCTTCTATCACGCGCTGCCAAAGCGTTCATTTCTGAGGATCAGCATGGCTTCTATCCTGGACGATCAACAAAACAAACTTGCTGCAGTTTACCTCACACTGTATTACGCACATGGAGCTTGGATTGCAAGTGGATACAATATACACAGATTTGAAGGCAGCATTTGACCGCGTTGATCATGCTATTCTATTAGCGAAAATTGAAAGACTTGGAGTTGCATGTCCACTTGTTAATTGGATGAAGTCTTATTTTATAGATCGATCTTTATCGGTTGAATTGCGAAATGCCAAGTTCTACAGTTTAGTGAATTTATCGGGTGTGCTTCAAGGAAGCAACCTTGGTCCATTGCTTTTCTTGTTGTTTTTCAACGATATCTGTCTGGTTTTGCCACTAGGATGCAAGCTGATTTATGCCGATGATCTTAAATTATATTTGGCAATCAGATCTATTGCTGACTGCCGGGAGCTGCAGAGGTACGTTGACCTTGAACCGACTGGTATTGCAAAAATCTTCTGACCATAAGTGTGACAAAATGTTCCGTGATTTCATTCACCCGAAAGAAAAACCCAACAATCTGGAACTACACGCACGCTTCTCGCTTCTGCGTTCTGTACTGGAATCATGTGTCATTGTGTGAAGCCCGCACGCAGAAATTTGGATCAGGAGAATTGAGTCTGTGCAGTCTAGGTTCATACGTTTTGGCCTTCGGTTCTTACCTTGGCGTAACAGGATGGCGCTGCCTCCTTACGAAGCGAGATGCCGTCTACTAGGTATGGATACCCTGGCTAAAAGACGGAAAATATTTGGAGCTGTTATGGTTGGAAAACTGTTGATCGGCCTTATTGATGCCTCTTGTGTCTTGTCGTAAATAAACATCAACGCCCCTGCTAGAAACATCAAATCAGCAGATATTCTTGCCTTCCAGCTTACTGTATACGGACAAAAAGAACCAATTAGAGCGATAAGCAGTTTGACACATTCTACCGTGACGTTACAACGTTTTGACTATTCTGTTGGCATCATTTTAATTCTAACTTGAATTTTTTTTTCATGAAACCCTTTGATATTATTACAGATTCGGAAAGTAGACAAAATTTCCTATAAGTATGATGTATAAGATATTTGTTTACTTTGTTTGTATTACCTTGAGGAGTGAAAATGTAGCGTGACGTTACAACACGCGAGAAATTGAGGTGTCGGGACTTTTCTTGCAAAAGTCAAAAACTCTGCTCTGTTTGGAGTTTTATATCAATTCCTTCTTCCACGATTTGATAACAAATAATAATCGAACATTTTGCCATGTTTAGAGTGCCTATAACTGGTAACATCTATATTTGAGGAGCTTTCATATTTCGTGACGTTACAACGCTCATTTTTCAGCAAGAGGTATTCTCACTCCGTTGTAACGTCACGAAAATATGAATCAGTCGATATCCATTATTTATCACATATTTCTTAGACATTTTCATAAGAAATAGTTCAATATCTGATTTTATATATTTCTACTTCTACTTTATGCACTTGGTTTGTGGGGTTATCCATAAACTACGTAACAAATTTACTTTGTCGTTTAATGTTTGGAAATGCAGAACCAAACTTAAACTTGGAGATTTTCAGTGAAAGTATGTGAGTTATAATCAAATCAATTCTTTACATAAGTGACATATGTATCATTAATATTCTCAAAAGTGTCTTATATGACATTATGTGTAAAACATATTTAATTTATTTTTAGTGTAGTTTTTTCACAATGTACGTTAGCAGTTTATTCAGCATTTATATTAAAAACAAGTTTACAAATGTGTCCTTAATTCCTATAAATACAAGAAACCTTTCAAAAATTACAATAATAACACAAAAATGCCGCTTTTTAGCTTTTTTCGCTCCCGTAACATTTCCTTGATTTTTTAAAACTCATACTACTTATTCAAGAAAATTCGAGTGCATTTTTGCCGCTGAAGATTTTTCATCTAGACTTGCCCCAAAAATAAATAGCTGGCTTATTCCACGATATGGTGTTGGTCGTTAAAAAATGTTCTTCTCATCGTTAAATGAGGTGATGTCACGTCCCGTACTTGCGATAACCATCACATTCGGAAGATTGGCTTGAGCGATGCGGACGAAGTATTCATTTCATTAATACGGTTACCCTGCGTCAATAGTTTTTCTCTTAGGGAACATTCGCATGTTACGTAGCGTGGAAGTTGACAGTTTACAATCCCCCCTCACGCAATGCATTGTAATATAATATAATGGAATAATATTAGAATTTTTTAGAAAGTAACGTTACTCATGGATGACCCACAGTTTAATAATTTAAAACACTAATCCATTTTACAAAATTTGTTCTCTGTTATATGACAGATGTAACGTGAACTAATTTAAACGCATCAAGTATGTTTTTAAACATAGACGAATATTATATAAGGGGAGAAAAAAAAATTCGTGACGTTACAACGCAAACTAAACCCGGTTGTAACTCAAGTTGTATTCAACTTCGCTGCGATTTTTTAGTATCAAATTAAAGGTATTTTTGAGTATAAAGAGAAAACAAAATATTACTTTGATTAAATGTAAGGAGTTTCCATGAAGTAAAAAACCGTACTGTTTTCGTGACGTTACAACGCTAAATTACCCTTGTTTTCATATTGGCCTAAGATCAACATATTTTAAATTTCACTTCAAAACCCTTTAGGCATCGAATAAAGCACTCATTTCACATGAAAAATGTATTATAAATACATACTCCTGATCATTTGTTACCATTTAAAAAATATGTAACCAAAAACGCTTGTTTTTTGTTAATTTTACTTGAACTTTGCAATTAGTTTTCTACAGTTTCTTAAACACTATAAATTTGACATTTACGTTTTTGGAAGGTTCAAACACTATATAATCTAGGAAAAATATTTACTTTGCTGAAATATGCATTTCAAAAATTGGTTTGTTGCTGTAGCTTCGCAGAGAATGTGTCAGTTTTATTTAATAGTTTGTGTGTCCATTTTGATTATTGTATTTCTAGTGATAGTTTTAAAAGTAGGATAAGACAAGCTCTTTGACAAATTTTGAATGTTTGTAAGCTACGCTAATGTTAATTAGCGTTAATTTCGTTTTACGAAATTCTGGTGGGGTTTCACGCCCGTTTGAGACTGGCTCTTGGTTATCTCAAGTGGGCTTTTCCCCACCCTAGAAAAACCATCATGACCTTAATGGCTAGATGGTCAAATGGGAAAATAAATAAAAAATAAATAAAAAATAAATCCCTCTGTTTTAGTTATTAATCATAAAATATCGATTTTCAACTTTCTCTCTCCTCCTTCGAAAACCATACACAACCATACGTGTCGGCAGGAAGATACGAGCTGTCAAAAAAATGGCACAATTCCAGTGCGTGTTATATTACCTACTGTACATTTAAAAGATTTTTTTTCGATGTGATTTTGCGCCGTGCAGCCATTGCCAATTATCAATTGAATATACAGAGTATGATTGCTACCAAGACCGTACAAAGCTGTACGTGTCAGCATTCAATGAAAGCAAAAAAAAAATTGACAAGCTTTTTTCCTAAATTTAACAGTTCGATGCCTCATTTTTCGTCGGTATCGAATGCAACACTAAATGAAATATTTAACTAGCATTCCTATTTTAAATTCTTGTTTTTCTTGACAAGTACGTTTACAATTTTCCTACAATTATATTCACTTAACTGCGGAATCAATTACAATCTTTTAATGAAATAAAATTCAAAATATTTGTAATAGTGTGGATATGTCACTTTTTGTGGCAGAACACACAATAAAAATTCTGAATAAATATTAGGTAATAATTAATTCATCACCAAACATCCCCCTCCCCCTTAAAAAAAAACTAGCATTCCGGGTGTGACACTTGTCTTGACCGTGAGGGACCGTGTCAACATCAGAAATAGAATATAGCATCTGGGTTTTACCTTGCTGGCTTTGTAAATTATTGAAAGATGATATGAGGAATTTTAGGCTTTACTCTTTTTCCAGATAATCCAAAAACTTACCTTAGGTGTTGATATTTCCTTTAGATATTTGATATTGATACGCTATGTATTCTTGATGATTTTCATTTCAACTTCAGAATAGACTTCAAATTGAAGGTCGTGATGAAATCCCTAGAGTAGATGCTTGAAGCATTCCTGGAGACGTTATATCAAGAGTCTTCAAAATGTCTAGTTGTGATGTGCATTCTCTTTTCTTTTGACAGACTTATTGCCTCAAAACCCTCTTGATTCTAATAAAGGACTGTATTTTACTCGACTTAGTTCGACTATTCAACGGGATCGTAGGAAAATTCATTTTGAAACTTTGTGAAATAATGTTAGCATCATAAAGAGATCGTCATCGTTTAAATAATTGTGCGTCACATTTTGGTTTAATATTTCGAGAAAGAGAATGAACAGCTACTTGAAATTTAATACTTTCTAACAGGAGGCGAACTTATATTTTTCCCCAAACCAAACCGTCTCTTCTTTATCATTCCACTTGTCGGGAAATCTTACCAAACATACTTGACAATGGAAGATATAAATATATATACCTAGATATAAGAGAATAGACTCCCCGGCCTGCCATCGCAAAGCTATTCGGTATTTGGTTTGAATTCACCGGAAAAAGTCACTTCAACTCGAGTGATACCGAGCACCAGCCTACCTGCTGGCGCTCGCGCCTCCTTTTGCTACTGGTAGTGGGGCGTGAGAAGGGAAAAACTTTCGAAACGCGCCTACTGTGCGACGGGTGCGACGACGAACAGCGGA